>NC_139080.1:79401626-79985019 GCF_965140915.1 Aythya marila | reverse complement strand
GGGGGGCAGCGGCTGAGGGGAGCGGGGTAACGGCTGCCGGGGGGGGGGGGTGCAGGCACCACACACACAAAGAGGGGGCTGAGGGGGGCGGGGGGCTCCTGTTCAGCGCTCCCGCAACTTTTCAGCGCTCGCTGAGGGGGGGGAGGGTGAGGGGAGCGGCGCGGCGGTGGTTACGGGAGGGTTTTTTGTTTGTTTGTTTTTGTTTTTTTTTTTTTCTCTCGGTGAAAGTTTGGGTAAAAGGTAAAAAAAAAAAAAAAAAAAAAAAGGGAGTGGGGGGGTGTTGGGGTGAGCAACCGGTGTCGTTAGGGGAGCGGGGGGAACCTGCACCCCCCCCCCGGCAGCTCGGCCGTCGGGAGGCAGGAACTTTGCGGCAGCCCCGCAGCAAACCCCAGCCCGGGGGGCGCCTCCGCAGCCTGCCCCAGAAACCCCACAAACCTAACCCCAAACCCCTACACAACCTCCCCTCCTCTGCCTCCTTCCCCTCCCTCCCTCCCTCCCTCCCTCCCTCCCCTCCGCTCCGTCTCCCCCCTGTTTGCTGCGAGGCTTCCCGGTAGTGAGGTTTCTCTGCGTGTGCGTGTGTGTGTGTGTGTTTTTAATTATTATTATTATTATTTTTAATATTGTTGTTATTTATTTATTTATTCCCAGCGCCTTGCCCTGCTCTGCTCCGAGCAAAGTTGCGGGGGCCCGGCTAGATGGTGCTGTTCCGCCTCGCTGCTCTCCCGCAGCGCCGCGGGGCGCACCCCCCCCCCCCCCTTCCCCTCCCCTCCCTTCCCCTCCCTTCCCTTCCCCAGATGCTGCCCCCCTGGTAACGGGGGGGGGTCGCCAGCACCCTGCTGCTCTTCTTCCCCTTCGCCCCCCCCTCTCTCTTCACCCTCTCTTGCTTCCTTTGCCTTGGAGGGCAGCGGAGACGAGCCCGGCGGCTGGCTGCTGAGCGCACACAGCGGAGGAATGCTGCTGCATGGCACGGGCTGCGGGCTGTTCTTCTGTGCCATCTTCGCAGCGCTCCTCTTTAACGTGTTCAATCAGATTCCGTCGTGGCAATGTTCATACACTTTCATTTTTTTATTATTATCATTTCTATTTTATTTTATTTTATTTTATTTTTATTTTTTTCCGGTTTCATTCTCCTTTCCCCTCGCGCTGCACCGCTCTGTAGCCGCGCAGTGCGCCTTGCGAGCGGGGTGATGCGCGAGTTCGTGCTCTGCTCGGAAAAGTTGCCGTCGGATTGAAGTTGCCGTCTGTAAAAGCACAGCTCTGACAGCCGCGGGAGGCTGCTAGCTCGGGAATCGCAGGCGAAACGTGTGCGCTCGGCTCCCGTGCTACGTAGCTCTTTAATCCAGAACAACAGGGTTGTAATCGTATCATTTGAATCTTGAAAGTTTTTAGAAACAAATCTATAATTCAACTTCGTTGTATCTGTTCGAGGTTTTAAGTACCTAAAACGTGTTGCCACTAACAGCTCTCCCAAACACACTTGAAATAACAGGGTGAATGTAACGTAAAAAAAATAAATACACTGCCTTGGGTTCGGATGGCCTCGTTCCATGGGACGTGTTTGCTCCTCACGAGGACGTGTGACAGGGGCAGGACTGGTGTGCGATCAGCCTGCTGAGGAACGTTTTTCAGGTGTGCAAGACACGCACGTTTGCGTGCAGTTCATAATCCAGGCTGTGATATATTCTACGGACCGATTCGATGCCAAATGTGCTTGTAATGTGGCATCTCACTGTAAGCTGCCTTTAGTATTTATGTCTTTTGAGGTTATGTAATTTCTATTAAAAAAAAAAAAAAGCAAACAAGTTTTGCAAGTCATTTATAGTAGCCCTTGGCAAATTATCGGTGCCGAAGATGGCATTCAGTTTACGGTCTAACTCTCTGCCCCTCCTGCCTGACCTGTGGGGTGAATTACCCGCGTTAGGTACCTTAACAACAAACGTGCAGTGCAGACAGATGGGTTCCAGGAAAACCAACACCAGGTTTTTGTACAGTGCGGCTAGGTAATGCGCTGAGGACGAACGCACCGTACCTGCGAACGCCAAGAGGATGGAGAGAGAAGAACCAGCAGTGCTGTCACGCCCTGTCCTCCCCTTCTGGAGCCGCCGTGACACAACTCCTGTCTTGGCCCCCTGGGCCACCCGGCAGAGAGGAAGGCTGTGTTTAGACAGCAGCTCCTCCACGCGGGGCCTCCTTCGCTGCGAGAGGAACAAGACTTAACATTTTTCTTATCAGCCTCTTCGGTTATCGCTTCCTTATTTTTAGGATTCCTGAGAATCGGATTAATTCAGATCAGGAGTTTGGTCCCGCTGAGGTGGAGTGGCTGAACCCTCTCAACTTTCAGTCGTGGGGAAAGAGGGGTCAGACCACACAAATTTGCACGTCCAGTTATGCACCCTTTCAAGCAACGCTTTTAAAGGCATTTGCAAGTAGGGCCATCTGTCTATCAATAAGGAAAATGAAATTCTGAAGGGATTAGGTCTTCCTTCTCACCTTCATCCTTCAGTGGTCTTCTAAACTTATTTTTTTCCCCAAAAAAGCAACCCTATCTTGTTGGGGCTCAGCAGGCATGCAGGGTCTTCTTAAAAATTACCACGAGGCTAGATGATTTCCTTTGAAATAAAAGGATGCATGATAACAACATGGAAGCAAGCTGCTTCCATGGTCAGCCGCTGATTGCTCTTCAGCTTGGCATGGGAGAGGACCTTGGGGAAGAGAGAACTCGGTTGCTGCTGCCGTGGCATCCTGGCTCCGCTGTTGTGCACAACCCTTCTTGCAAATGTCATGTGAGTCTGGTCTCAGCCGGTTGCACGAGGGAAGATCGTCATTTTCCTCTTTTCCACCTATCTTGCTGCTGCTCTGGAGGGAAAAGAAGGCTTCCCCATCATTGTTTCTCCTCCAGTCCGTTTTGGCTGGCCAGACGTGTGTCTGAACTGCTCCTCCTTACGGGTGGTGTGGCCGCCTGTCTCCTCCCGAGCGGGAGAGCAGCGCCAAAGTTACTCACCTCGTGTCACTTCTCTGTTGGTGCCCACGGGGTTCTCCGTACGTAGAGGAAATCTGACCAGTGATTTCCTCATTGCATCCTGCCACTGCTTAGAAAAGCTCTGAGATTTCGTAGGGTTTTGGAGGGTATGTGGATTTTGGGGCATAATTTTTGGGAAAAAAAAAAAAATCCAGCATGGAAAGATGGCGTTGCATGAATTTACATGAGTGAGGTTATCTCTCTCCACTGTCATGTTGGTAAACTACACAAAAGGTAAGATACAGATTACAATTAATTGCCATCCGTGATAAGTTCTCCGCCTGTCTCTGGGAAACGATGAGCTCGTTTTTCAAGTTTCAGGTGGTGAGAAGATGCAGTGATCTTTCTCTCCTTTTTTTTTTTTTTTTTTTTTTTTTTTCCCTGGAAAACAAAATGGGTGGTTTAATCCCTCATCTCATACAAATTTTAGATTTGATGTTTGTTAACTGGTGTAGCCCACCAGGTTTATCTGATGAAGTATATCACTGCTGCGTTTGACAGTGCAGAAGTTGCAGGCGTACTGTGCCGGCAGTCGGCTTTGGAAGAATGTATTTTTTTTAATCAGGAAGAGCACGGAAGAGAAGGTTCTGGAAACAGTAACTATTTCCGAGTATGTATTGTTGATCACAGGGCTTCAGGTGCTCTTTTATCCTGCAACAGTATCACGGACAGCCTTCCAAGTGATATATATGCTGCACTTCAGGCCCTCTCGGGATGATTGGTTTTGCACTGTGGAGTTAACAGGTACTGGCAGATGGAAGGGGAGCTGTGACGGACCGCAGAAATGAACTTTGGTGCAGCGCCGTGCTGAAATGCCAGCCCAACTTTCAAGCAGGGATATTTGTTCGCGTCTGGTTCGGCACGTAAAGGTACCTGGCAGGACCAGAACCAAGGGGAAGAGGACTCAGTTTCTGCGTTGCTTCCTCTGCTCAGTCAGTCTGCTCATAACTTTTTTCCCCCCGTTGCTTTCTCCCAGCTTTTTGTGAGGTGCCCGATTCCACCTTCCTCTGGCTCTGCCAGACGTTTGCTGCTGAAGATCGAGGGCTGCTGGAGGCCGCTCGGACCCGCCGGGTGCAGCAAATGCACCCTGGGCTGCAGCGAGCACGGTTCGGGCTCGGCTCAGAGATAATTAAATCTTGCTGGAGGAGACAGTAATTAACAGAAACCAGTATATATTAATAATTCATTTTGCTGAAATTACAGGCGAATGATAGCATCACAAGTCTTGAAGTAGCCAAACAAGGTTTTTACAACTTTGCCAAACTTTAACTGTTTGGGTGGAAGATTTGCCATGGCGCATGTAAGCCTTGCTTCATTTGTTTCATTTTTGTGTGCGTGTAAAAGTTCAGGCAAAATGTTTAGGCAGATTTTGAACATTAGGCAAAGAAAGAATACATCTTCCTGCATTTTAAAGGTTCTCCATGGAAAAGCAACGGGTGCCCCTCTCCTCTGCAACACCTGAAATTTGGTTGAGAAAGGCCGAGGGATTTCCTTCCAGGGAGGTGCCTTTTGCCGTTTGCATGACAAAGCAGCTGAATGTAGCCAGGATGGGAGCCTTTCAGAAAGATCGGCCTGCATATGCTCAGGGCTTGCTACCATTGATGGGCCAACAGTTTGGGCGAACAGTTTGGGCGAACAGTTTGTCCTCAGTGCAGCGGGCATGCATGGGCGTCCTTCTCTTGGTTTTGGGGAGCCAGCCCCAAATGAATGCGTGGTGTCGGGTAGGTCCTGTCCCACCCAGAGGTGGCACCCGTGGCCCTGTGATGGGACCTGGCTTCTCCTGCCCTCAGGGGAGAACCCGGAGCTAGGAAGGGGACGAGGGACACTGGCCAGAGCGGTGGGAAATGGCCTTCGTGTGGAGGGCTGGAGGCACCACGCTGGGGACAACTTGGTGGCAGCGTGACCTGGGGAGATGGAGGAGGGCTGAGGAGGGGCGCCAGGGTAAACGGGGGCTCTCGGGGGTTGTATATTAACCATAGTCCTTACTTTGTCCTCGTCTGCACGCTTGGTGATTTACTGATTTTCCTCTGGAAGAACTCTGCTTTTTGTTGTGCAAAATAGAGCCTTGTTTTTGTAATGAGTAGCTATTTGATCATTCGCTGTTTTGTTGTCATTCGGTATCTGCCTTACGGCTTCGCTTGCCTGTTTCATCGTGCTGCTGTTCCTGCAGGAGGAATCTGCTGCTGCTTTGGTGCACAGCACCAGGGCGGCTTCAGCTCCACAAACCTGTGGCGGTGTGTGCCGGGCTGGTTGTAGCAATGGCAGGCAGATGGGGAAAGGTGAAAGGCAAAGATACTCCGTGATTATTGGGTGGCTAACGAGCAACATGTAGCCTCATATTGTTGTTATTACCATTATTTTAATACATTTTTTTCAGAGCATTACATAGACCTCTAATGCCTGTGTGTAACTTCCACAGTCTCTCTGGCCACTCACTCTAAGACCGAGTTGCCATCTCGCCACGTTGGGTATCCCAAAAACGAGGAAACAATTCATGGTCTTGTGCAAAGTTAGTCTTAAATGCTTATCCTGTGGTATCAAGCCATCCCGTGGCCCACCCAGGGATGAGACAGGTGTCAAGAAGGGAGCGTAGTGTCACTTCCAGTCTCCTGAAGCAAGATCCTCCAGCAAAGGAGACTGGTCCTCCCGAAGCAATCTGAGCTTGTGCCACGTCCTGGAGCCGGCCATCTGCCCTCAAAGGTGGTCCTTCCGTGACCCTGCGGGCTGCAGGAAAGGGCAGAGCCCTGCAAGGAGCACAGCTGGGTGGTGGCTCTTCCCCGTGAACATCTCGTAGCTTGCAGCCTGAGGGTGTCTCAGCGATGGTGCCCGTTGGCTCCTGCTCTGCTGGTGTGTAAAAGGGGCAGGCAGGAGCTGGGGCAGAGCTGAAGCTCCTGTTCTGGCCCCAGCCTGGCTGAGGCACGGACCTCTACGTTTCAGTCATGTAGTGTAATGGTCAGGGAGTAGCTACTCTTTCAGCTGCTAGCGAGGATCTTGCTCAGGCAGCAGCAGACATTTTAATTCAGAAGGCTCGATGACCTCCACGCTTCTCCAGGCTCCAAGACGTGTCTCCCTCCCAGTCCCAGGAGGCTAACAGGTGATGAGAACACAAAATGCGCCTCTCTGGGAAGTTAAAAGGACACAGTAATTAAGACCATAACATCCTATCTTACTTCTGTCCCGCTTCTTTCAAATTCTTTGTTTCTGAGGGAAAATGAAGTGAGAATTTTTTGTGGTGGGTCATTTTTTTTCTTCTCCAAACCTTCTGTTACTGCTGCCCGTCGAATCTTTCTGGCTTTTCTCCATCTTACAAGTATAGTGTCTATATCTGAGCACAGAAATCAGTAGAATGACATAATTACCTCTCCTTTAATACAATACATACTGCTTGCTTTTTTATATAAAACATTGCTGCTAATACTCCCTAGAATGCTTGCCTGTTTTTTTTTTTTTTCTTTTATAAATAATCCATTTTGCAGTCCACATGCCCTCCAGGTTCTTTTTACAATACTGCTACCCAGCCAATTATTCCCCGTTTCATATTTGTGCATTTGATTTCTTATTCCTGCGCATAGTACTTTACATTTGTCTGTATTAAATTCTCTCTTATTAACTTTCCTTTACCCTGTTTGCGTCCCCATAAGGGCTACTGATCTTTCCCAATTTACCGTCTACACTTTTGTGTTTCTACATACAACTCATTAATGAAAGTCTCTTAATGGAATTGGTTTAGGACAGCAAGAGTTTTCTTGAAATATCCTCTCATTTTCAGAAGCATACTGATAATGACTCTTTATTGTTGTTATTATTATTCTTTCAAGCCATTTTTTTATTTCATGAAAGCGGTTTCCTCTGCATATGGAAGTATTGTGATAGTCTAAGAATCAAAACTCTTAAATCTTAACTTTTAGTGAGCGATCCACTTGTCCCTTCTTACCTGCCGTGCAGTCACCCCTTCAAATAACCTCAACCCAGCCTGCAGGTTGTTTCCTTGGGCAGATGATGTTGGCTCCTTCTTGTTACTGTATTTGGAAGATGTTTATAAACTTGCTTCTGGAATTGACTTCAGTATGCTTTCTGAATGTAAGCATGATATCTGCATTACAGTTCCTCTTTTTTTTTTTTTTTCTATCTTTTTATACATGCTATGGCATTTTGAGATTTTTTTTTTCTGTTTCTTGGGTGTTTTTTCCTCTTTTTTTTTTTTTACCCCAAATACCAGACTAATATAGAATACACAAATGGCCAAAATCCTGCCTTCTGGTCATCATGGGAGTGCTCTGGCAGTGGGACAGTGAGGTTGGGCAGGTTTTCCAAAAGCCCTGGGTTCCCCAGTTTGAGCAGGAAAATGGTGCAATCTCTGGAAAACGCAGAAAAATGGGTGACATCTGGGGGGAAAGGAAGAAGAGCTTGATGTGTGCTGTTCAGCTAGTCCTGGAGGTGCACGTAGCTCACATAGGGGGTGACAGCACTCCCCTAATGTAGTGCTGCTCCTCATCCCGCTGCCCAGAAGGGACGGAGCCTCCTCAGGTTCAGCCTCCGGCTCCTCCAGACACAAGCCTGCATGCTGATTTGACATACACGTCTTGTTTGTAGGAAAAACAGCTTCGTTTCTGGTAAAAGAGACAAAAATGCAAATGAACAGAACTTTTCTCGCCCATTTGTCATCAATCTCAATATAGATCTCTATGTATATCTATTTCAAAGAGCTGACATCCTTTCTCAGGGCAGGTGTACTGCAGCTTCTTGTTTTTTAAGTAGGACTCACCTACGAAAGAGCAGTGACTGGATGGATTTCCTTCTTTTAAGTGCACTGGGAGTGTTACCTTTTTTCCCCACCTTGTTTCCTGTACAGATATCAACTAGTAAAATACCAATTTGTAGAAGTCTAGGTGTTGGAGATCAAACTTCTCATGGCAAGGTAGGGTTTTTTGGTTGTGGTTGTGGTCTGTGAGGGTTGTGCTGCACTTCAGTGCCTCCTAGCATAGACCTCAGGTGGTTTTTGATCCCATCACTGTGAGGCTTTACTGCTTTTGGGTGTGCACCTCAGAGTGAAGCCCGGTTGTCCAGGTGGGTATTTTAACTGGGAACTGGCTGTGCTGCAACCAAGTGCTTCTTGCTAAATTTGTTTGGGTCTGGTTGAAACCAACCCTGCATGCTAAACCCAAACTCTTGGTTAGATTGATCAAGCCACAAGTACAAGTGAGAGTGGTGGTTTGCTACTTGGGCTTTGTTATTCTGTTTCTTTACAGCCTCTCATTCCTAAAGAAATGACAGTCTTTGAAAGACAGAAAGCATTTCGTTTGGGAAGAGAGAGGATTTCGAGAAATGAATGTCATGGGAAGGAAGAGCTGATGACAGTGTCCCATGTTTTATATTCACTTCCATTCTATTTGCAATGTCTCTGACTTTGGGAGGTGATTTCACCTTAAAAGGAGAAAAAAAAAAAAAAAAGCATTCCTATACGTTTTCTTGAAAGAAGCCAGTGTCTTGTAAGCATAGAGGTAGTTCTTGCCAGTCTATGTAAGTCCCACAGCTGTGCATGTAGTATTTTTTTTCATATTGATACTGAAAATGTCTTGTTATTAGCAGATGCACTTTTACATTCGTTGAATGAGACTGGGAAACAAATAATGTTCCATTGCTGGGGTCAAGTTTTTTTCTTGGCAGTTAGAAGAAGATAAGTATCTTCTGTACTGTTTGTTTTCTGTGATAATCAACTTGATGTTCCTAAAAGTGGCAATGTTAGTCTTGGAGCTAGTTTTTATTGGTTAAAAGAAGTTACAGCAAAGTCCTTGCAACCTGAGCTAGCCCGTGGTGTTGTGTTGGCATACCGTGGCCTGTCACTGGGAAGTTCTGAACTTTCTGAAGAAAATATTCGAGTGCAGAAATGGAACTATAATTCCTTAATAAATATGTTGTTCTTGACAGTCTCAGGACAAAATGGATCATGTGGCTGACAGGCTGTGTGATTGTGTCATAAATATTCAGAGATTTATGAGGCCGAAAGTAAGGATTCCTTCTGATGCTCGCGCTACAAAAGTTGCGGTGCTTTATCAAATACTTGTAATTACAGCAGTGAGACTTGATAAAACGAATAGCCCTTTGCCTTCTTCACACTAAGTGCTTTATTTACAGCTCCTCTCCCCCCACAGCTGAAGAGCAGGGGGCTAGTCCTGCGTGGCCCTGGCTGCTCCCGCTTCGTCCGTCCTTTGAACTGAGGTGGTGGAGGGGAGTTGGCAAAAGCCATTTGTAAGGTAGGGAGTGTGGATGAGTTAATGAAATTTCATCAGGTGTGTCAGGAGTAACGAAGCTCCCTGCTGACTCTGAAACTGTGAGAAGTGAAGGTTATGGCTCCCATTGACAGCCTCTTGAACTCCTGGGCTCCTTTACTTGCTTTTTATTAAAACCCTCCTGAATCGGTGTATATTGTTTAATCTGCCTTGAAATGTGAATTATAAGTCAAGGCCTCTGAGTAATATAGTGAGAAGTCGTCTGAATTTATTGCACCTTCTGAAAGCACTTCCTACAGCTCGGTAACCTGCTGCTCTGCTGCCGCTGCCTCCTGCAGCCGTGGTCTCGCAGGGGACTGCTCTGCTGTGCTCTGCTCTGCTCCGTCCTAAGGATCAGAAACTTCTGCCGTGATCAAATATTTGCAGAGCGCTGTGCGTGGAGGGGATGCTGTACAAACTGGAAGGCGTGTTTCCTGTCCTGGGGAATGAAGTTTGTTTTTGCTGCATGTTGTAAAATAGTGTAAAATGGAAGCTGGTTTTCTGAATTGGAGCAGGAAAAGTATGCGATCAACAAATGAACAGAGAACTGCTTGTGCACAGGACAGTATGTAAGAAAATACAAAGCTTGGAGAGATAAAGGAAGGCTTCAGATCGGAAGATGAAAAAAGGTTTGAGAAATATGAAAATATGCCTCTGGTAACAGCAATATGCCTGACAAGCAGATCTGAAAGGTACAGCACATTTGTATTTTTGACTTCTGTTGCTGCTACTCAAGTTCCCTGTCACTCCTAATTTTACTATCTGTACATCTGATTCTTTATAGAAGAGATGTTTATTCTGATGAGACCAATACCTGTACAGATGTGTAACTGCAAACCTAGTTATACATACTTTGAATTCTTTTTAGAAATAAGGTGACAATATCATGCAGCAAAACCAGAAGGAAACTCTGTATTGCTATGAAGATGTGTGACTTAAATAATTTGCCTAACTATGGTTGGGGAACCTATAACGTGAATGAAAGAAGCAGATCCTGTTTTCTTTGGACGTCTTACATAGATAATAAAAATCAGACTGCACTATTGGATTCATAGATGTTCCTATGCTAGTCATTCAGAAGAGCATGCATATTTTTTTTCTTACTATTATTCTTTTCCAATACTCCCCAAGCAGTCCTCTAAGTCTGTAGTTAATTATTCAAAGTCAGGAGAAATAAGAGTTTTGAGCTGCCTGGTGTCAGTCTCCAATTCTGCATGCGATTACTCATTTATTAAAAAAAAATAAAAATCATAAAAGACAGGAAAAGGTTTTGTTCTCATAAAGCCATAATTATTTTTCCCTTATAAAAATACAGATCTGGATTGAGTAGCGCTGCACTCATCACTATCTGGTAGAGGTCCTGTAAAATACTTCAGAAAGTTGGAAAAGGACTCTGCGGTTTCACTATTTAGGCTGCTAGTGAAACAAAAGCCTTTGAAAACCTACACTCGTGCACGCAGCAGATTTTCAGCATACCTGATCCCTGTTCTAGCCTCTTCCACAAGCACCTGCTGAACACTGCAGACCATGTCAGTGACAGAGGTTGCACCAGGGGAGGTTTAGACTGGGCAGGGGGAAGAATTCCTTCATGCAGAGGGTGGTGGAGTCCCCGTCCCTGAAGGCAGTCAAGGGACGGGGGGATGCGGCATGGAGGGACGTGGTTCAGTGATGGGGCTTGGTAGGTCGGGTTGGTGGTTGGACTTGGTGCTCTTGAAGGTCTTTTCCAGCCTGGATGACTCTGTGACTGTCACTTCGTGCAATGGTTGGGCTTGTTTCTGTCATACCGTCCTGATCCCTCGTAGCTCGGTCAGTTAAAATACGCATCGTCCAAAGATGAAAGTCTGTCTTTCTTACCTTGCTGGGACATGGAGCTGCTGCATACGCAGTTCTGGTTCACATTAACCAGCAATGAAGGAAGCATACCCTTCACTGTCACTTCCAAAGCACTTGGGATACTCGGTTCCAGCAACTGTGTGTCTCTGGAATAGCCACGGGTCCTGAAGCAAACCGGGATGCTTGATGCACACGCAGAGATCGCGCTCTTTTCCTCTTCTTCCAGTGTGAGTTCTGCTGTGTCGTTTTTTTGATGGTGGTGGATGCACCATTGTGGCCTGGGCACGTTCCTGTAGTGAATGGAAGGCAGCAAGGGCAAAGCAAAAGGGAACGTCAGGCAAAGTGAACTTCCTGTGAATGCCAGAGAGGGGATGAAAAGTGCAGCTGAGGGGAAGCACTGAAAACTTATGAAACTGTTTTGGTGTTAGTTTCTGTTTAATTTCTCTTTTACACACTGCACGTATTCAATGTGTGATTAAAGAGGGGGCTCCCTGGTATAGCTCATTGTTGTGGAGAAGAAATTTGATTCTGAGAAGCGTTTTGTTACGTATTGGAGTGAACCCAGTCTTCTGTTCAGCAGAAGCAATTGAAATTCTCCCTAATTCAGGATACAAGTGGAAGAACAAGGAAAGTGAAGGGAAGCCTGACCTGTAACAGTGTCATGTGTGTTTCGTGTTTTCTAACACCTTATTCTGAAGTCCTCCGAAAGTGCTGGAAACGTAAACAGGAAGCTAAGTTGGAGATACCAATGACGAAATTTGGCAAATTAGTTCCCATGTATTCTGTAGCATCAAAATGGAAATGTTGTCCTGTTCATTTTGCCTTTGTGATTCCTTAATTGGCTTCAGCTGAGCTTTTAACGAGTCCTGTGACTGTTTCTTCTTGGCATGGCCGTGACAGTCCAGGAATTTCCATTTTTCCAATACAACAGCGTATTTAAGGAATTAACATAGGTGGAGGAGGATGACTGGTGCATTCTCACAGCTGGAAGGTGGGTCTACTGATTCTCCATTTCGGTGGGTGTGCGCGTGCACACGTGTGAGCGTGTGGCTGTGCTCAGACCTGGCGGACAAGGCTCATACCTTCTTTGTCCTCAGAGCAGGCAACTGCCCGTAATGTGCATGCATGCAATCACAGAAACAGGCTGGTGTCATTAAAAAATAAAAGCAAACGTGTTCTGATTTAAATAATTACAAGAGACATCGGCAAAGCTGATGGGCTAACTGCACTCTTGATCCACATCCTAGCTCATTCAGTTGTACCCTTGTTCTCTTGTCACGTCTCTTGGTCAGGAACCATGAAATCTGCTATTCCTACCTACGGCCTGGCTGTGGTCTGCTGCGTAAAACCTGCAATTACCTCACCAAGGCTGGCTTTATATTCATCTCCTGTGATTTAGTTCTCTTCAGGAGCAGTAACTGGAGTAGCCAACAACCAAACTTGTTAAAGCGTATGTTCAGAGCTAAAGCCATTTGAAAGAAAGTGGCTGAAAATAACGAAAGATGTCCGTGTATGTAATTTTTTCTGCCGAGGAACGTACAGCTCCCCTGATGTTTATCAGGTAAAACAAGCTGCTTCTGATTCCTCCAAAAAGCCTCTCTCAGTGTGTTTCCCTGGATAGCCGCTGGCAATTGACATGAGCTTATCCAAAAAAGGTAGAATTTTTTCTTCCCTTTCGGCAGTCCAAGTGACCTGAAGAAGCTTTTGTGCCCCCGAAGATCTCTCTTCTTTTGCATTTTTTTTTTCCCTCCTCCTTTATTTCTCCCCCCCAGCTCTGTGGACTTGGTCTGGAGAGTTGTACTACTTACCTGCTTGACCTCGTAGCATCCTGAAACCACCAAGCCTCAAACAGCTGTTTGTGGAAGGCCTTTATGCAGTATAACGTGCACGGTACAGTTTTGTCATGTAAGGAGAGAGCTCAGGCTTTGGGAGAGGGGAGGTTAACGTGGAGCACTGGTTTGTGAGATGGAGCCTGCGCTCTTAAGCAAGCGGCAGCCTCTTGGGTTCATCAGGAGCATTCGAAGAGGACAGGCCAGGTGTTCCATGTCTGGGGGTAATACAGAAGCCACCGGCACTATCTGTGCTCTGCAGTCCTGCAGCTGTGAGATGTAAGCGTGATGGGGTCTGCCCTGAGGTGTGTGATCTGCTTGACTCCGTGGGTGCTCCCAGGGCCAGGCTACCCACTTACACTTCACCTGCTCCTCAGCGTGGGGAACTCCTGAGCACTGGTGCTGCTTGCTTTTCCATCCAGCACATAGAAATCGGGATCTGCAGGGTGGTAGAAAAGGTAGGAACATTTGGTGGTGTGAGTCAGCCCTTAGGCTACGCTGTGGCATTCTGTTAATACAGATGTTGAGGTGTCCTTACATAGTAGTCTGTTGTTTTTTTATCTTTAACTTCAAAGGTTCAGGTTCCATAAACTGTAAGTTTCCAACCCACAGATGATCTACCTCTTAATATTCTGCACGTGTTACTTAAAGCCCAGGGATGTCACTGCCTGAAGTGGTTGGAATATGAGTGTTTTCTAGCATCTGCTACAGGTGAGAAGGCTTATACTGGTGTTTGGTTTCTCTTCCAAACTGTCCAGTGCTTTGGGTGTGTGAAGATGTAAGCGTACAGAAGCACCCCACACTTCTGTGGGATGCTGCATGGAAGAAGATGTGTGAGGTGGTTGTGAAAAACCCAAATCCATTCAAGTGTCTCTGATGTGGCATGGCCCAGTATGACACACGAGTTTCTGTTGTGATATAGCAAAATGCTTAGACAGTCCGAGATATGCTATATGAAGGTAATTTCTCTTTATGTGTTTTCTCCATCATTTTAAGGGTTTTCCATCCAAAATGAAGTAGCGCAATAACCTTGAATCTTAGGTGATGTCCTGGTTTGATTGTCCTAAGCATCGTGGCTGCTGCGCTTATCTTGTAGTCGACATGCGCCCACCCCACCGGCCTTCCTTACTCTTCTGAGCATATAAAGCTGATAAAAACGTGTTGGGAATCATGTAGGGTAGGGGGCTGATTCCGGATTAGGACCAGTGGAAGGAAACATCCCCAGCTTGGCCCGTGCTTGAGGAGCACCCTCCTGAGCAGGATGGCTCTGCTGGCAGCAGGCTCTAGCTCCGCCGCTCGCCTGCCCCGTGCCGCAGGGCAGGAGCACCACGCCACGCAGGAGGTACTGCAGAGCCGCCGTGCAAACCTCTCCAGCCTTTCTCCTCCCAGCAGGACACCCTGGTTGGGCTTGCATCCCCGTTCCCCCGCCCCACCCCACGCCACCAGCACGTTGATAGGGGTGAGTCACCTCTTTTATTGTGTTTTGAATACTTTCCTCCCAAACCTAGCTCGTTTTCTGCAGGGAAGGGAAAGAATTCCTGCTGTCCTGGTTCCTTATTTTTATCAGCTAACAACTTCCAGCTGAGAGAGTCCTTGATATTTTTAGCCTGGGATATTTAGCTAGTTGAGCTTCATGTTTTCTCCCCGATATATATGAACTTGGGTGGGGAGAATGGCTCTTGTTGGTTAATATATTCATGGGCATGCTTGCCAAATTGGTTGTGTTTACTCTCGGGAGTCTGAACGCCTCAGAATTTTGGGGGAAGTTTTGAGTCCCAGTCTAAACTGTATGAATTAGCCTCGTTACTCCATTCTGAGACCGATGTTGCTGTGACTATGCTTTCACTGAACATTACTCTTCGTTTTAAGAGGCTATGTTTAGTATTAAAAATGTATATAATCATTCAGCTTAAAAACACCCAGAAGTAAATAAACTAAAAAGAGCAGAGAATCGTAAAATGGGAACCCACGTTATGAAATATAAATTCTTTGATGTTGTCTTTGTTCCTGTTTTTCTAAGGCTCTTCTGAGCAGCAGAATCCTCTGTCTTACTGCTCAGCTTCCAGTTTTATTGATTGCCTGGCTTACAGTCTGATCCAGTTCTTTAATATTCCAAATATTGAACCTGCTGGCACATCTTGTATACGCAGCATTTCCAAGTTTCTGAATAAACTTACCCTTCCGTGAAATTCGCATGAATGTTACTTTGAAAGAAAATACTAAAAATATGTAATATGGACCTTCTGCATTTAATGAGTGCCTTAATCTGCTTACTGTAACTTCACCGATGTTACCGTCATCAGGACTTTTCTCTTGTCATAACAAAGTTTCAGGTTAGAGATGAAAAGCTATCCTGTTGCTTTGGTAGGGCGGGTTTTGTGCCTCACAAAGAACAATGTATCTGTACAGAAGTTCCGTTTAGGGCACTGGACAGGTATCTTCAGGCAACTGAGCCCTCCAGGTTTCTCTGAGAATATATTATTCAACTTACTGTTTAAGCGTGTATTTGTCGCAGTGAGACGTAGTGATTCCAGTAAGTGTTCATGAGGTGTCTGTGTGAGACTGCAGGGGGGTGGAGGGGCAGGTGGCAGAAATTGTGCTCAGTTTAACAAGAGGATTAAACAGTGTTTGCTTGTGGGTATAAAATGTCTGTCCTACCTTCTCCCGTTATACTAATCTATATCAATAAATCAGCTTGGGGACATTATATTGCTCCACTTGCATCCACGTCGCTGTCTGATGCAGTTCTGCAGCGTGAGGAGGTGACTTTGTGCCATCTATGCAGAATCTTTGTCTTCAGGCCTCTGGTTGCCAGTCTGCATCGTGGCATAAGTTAGAGCTGCCTGAAGGCTGCCAACAACCACCAGGATATATCCTATTAATTGGGACCAGCTGGATACGAGTATGTATTGGCAAGTCTACAGCAGCTCCACACAACCCGTTACAGCAGCTCTTCATCACCCAACTTACTCCTTTAGGGAGCTTGAACCTTCCAGTAGTCATTTGCAAATCGAAATTCCTGAATCTGAAATCTGTAGCAGTAGTGTGTTTTTATTGTTTTGTTTTTGGCCTTTTTTTTTTTTTTTTTTTTTAGTATTATTTAATTTGTTTAATCCTAACTTCCCAGCTCCTTCTTGGGGCTGGGTAGTCACTCCTCCCTACGTAGACATAAGTGTTCATTTAGCTTCGAGGATCCAGTTTTAATACATGTGCCCCAGTTTTCTCAAAGCACTTAGAAAAAATGTTTGTGTGTGTACTTCTTAAGCATCAGGGAGAATTTTTGTTGGTAATTGTAACCTTCTTGGAAAGTTGCCATTCTACTGCTGTAAGCCATGAGGCCTTTTAAAGACAGCGTTTCCACGTTTTACTGGTAGATATCAACTGCTTTTTGTGCCTTTTTGTAGAGAGTGTCTCTATTCCGCTTTCTAAACGTAATTTTAGGTAAGCTGTTGTTGTTTTGTATTGCCAGTCTGTGTGCACCCAGGTGACTGATACTGCTCAGAAGCTGTAGAGTAAGCACACTGCAATCTTTCAGTGTGTTGTCTGTCCTGTGCTGGGACTTCTCACTTGGACTGCCAGATTAACCAAATACCAGTTTTGAGCTTCTTAACGCTTACAGTGAGAACAATCAATCGTTACTTTTCCTTACTTTTAATTGTTTTGTAACAGGTTAATAAGATTACACTGTTGGCATCTTGGTTGACAGTTCCCTGATTTTTTTCTTTGCATATCCAATCCTAATAAATCGTTTTAATTGTGTTTTGCTGACTGAGCTTCCTGCGCGATTTGTTTCCAATTGCCTTGTGAGTTGCAGGCACCCTAAATAAACCCAGTAGTTGGCTCCTTATTTTTGCCATTTGTACAAATGTTCTTTCTATTGGGCCCTCTTCCACGTGAGAAGCAGTTCAGTAAGGTATTTGGAGCAAAGGAAGGTCTCAGAGGGAGGCTGCAATGGGCAACTTCAACTCAGCGTACAGAAAGCATGTAAGTTGCATATACTTGCTTGGAGCCTCTATCTGAAATCTGCTATTCCCGTAATGACCGGGCCAAATCTTGCTTTGCTTATGAGATCTGACAAGATCACGGTCCGTGTGATTTCATTTGTTGTATTCATGGAAGCCCTGGGGAGTGAAATAACTAGAGCAGGAATGAAGCCCTGCTTTCCTGCGCAGCACAGCACTGTAGCAACGTGGCCACTAGGAAAAAACAGCAGAGATTTTTCGTGCGGGTGTGCACGCACATATGTTTGTGAGTTCAGATGAAATGCACAAACATCACAAACGTTATCGTAACCCATTAGCCCATGCTGAATAAGTGGGAGATAATCGTCCATTCAGGAATCCGGCAGGTAGGACTGAATCCAGCTCCGGAGAATGTTGATGCGGGGTGACCATTGTTACCGAGTGTCTCCTCTTAATCCCCAGTTTCAGTTTACAGGGCTTGAAATGCAGTCCTGCTGTTGCAGAGTTAGCACCTACACACAGGAGAGTTTCTTTGCATTGTTCACCTTGAATGAAATGTAAAAAGCACTTTAGGAGGGATAATCTTCCTTTCTTATCTGCAAATGTGAGAGAATGCTTGTGGAAGAGAAAAGCAATAGCCTAAAGAGCTGCCAGTTGGCTTTGAAAAGTTGTTTTCAGAAATAACACAAATACTTGGAATAGGAGCATTAAGGGAACCTGTTACTCAGTGTAGGGTGGTGTACTGAATGCTTGAATTCGAGATTGAAATCATGAAAACTAATTACAGAGTTCAAGGGCAGGGAGTCTTTTTGTATTGGCTTCATTTGAGGGTGTTGTTGCCCTTGCAGCACGGTGTCCTTCATATTGTGTTCAAATCCACACAAATGTTATAGGTCACCTAGGCATTTGGTGCATCATGTACTAAACAAAGCCATGCGACTTGAACAGTGCTGGTGTATCAGATCTTAGAGGGAGATGGGCAGCTTTCTGAAACAGTGATTATGTAAATACTCTCTCTCTCCGCGTTTTTTTGGGTTAAGACTTGCATATCTTGAAATTAGAAGTGGTAAAATACTCTTCTATTATTTCACTGTGCTTAAAAAAAAAAAAAAACACAAAAACTTTTTTTAGTCTATTGAGTGTGAAAAAACAAGTTTCAAAACAGTGGGAAAGGTCATGCTAACCTGAGATGAATCATGAGAAATTTCAGCCTCTAGACAACCTTTACCTTTGCTTTCCTTACAGCTCTTTCAATAATGTTGTCCGAGGAGTAATATGAAAGCAAATCACTGTAACCTCTTGTATTTTGATTCCAGAAAACTTGAAAACGCTCTTAATATTTCAGTGGGTTATTGGAACTGTCAGTGTACAGGCATGGCCAAACTCACAAAAGAGAAGCAAATGTTACCTGACTCTCGGGTTTGATACGAGGTTTTTATGATCAAGCAATGTCTCTTTTAAGTCAATAGGTAAGATTACCAAAACAGAGAAAATTGATTTCTCAGTACTTGTTTCTACTTTGGTAATTGCTGCTCCTAATGAAACAAATTGCTGCAAGTGATGATGTTTTTTGCATATAACTAAGTGTTGCACTGAAAGTCCAGTGAATGAAATATACACTTTGGTTTGCTGAAGATGCATGCGGCATGTGTGCTGACCACAGCAGCGCTCTCAAATAGTTGTAAGAAAACTCCCAGCTTGTCTAAAAGCTATAATGTGGCACAAGCAAACAGGAGGCTTAAGGGTAAGCCCTGGGGCTGCCAGGAGTAGAAACACCACAGCACCAGCAGGAGAAAGCTCAATGGGCAGGTCCTGTGGCTTTTGTAGGACTCAGCACGGACTGTGTAAATAGTGAAAAGGAGAGAGGCGATGCAGCAAAGATACGGGCAAGTCTTGAGAGTGCCACCTGTGAGTGCATGCCACAGAATCCCCCTTCCTGCAGAAACAGGGACTGGCCTTAGGCAGCCCCGTTTTGTAAGCATCCCTGAACGTGGTGCTGGTGGGAAGCTTGCCCCTGGGTTTGGTGGTGGGCACAGAGCTGGGATGTGATGGGAGCTGGCCTGTGAGTTCCCCTTGCTCCCTTTGAGGGGCAAATTATGCCCGTCCTTCAGCACGCAGCACAAGAACTGTGTGAGCTGGAAGCACCTGGTGCTCCAGCAGGGCCTTCACCATCTCTACCTGGAGACGGGGGTTGTGTGGTGTGGGCTTTGTGGAGGGGTTTTGTTGGCCCTAACAGCTGGTTGCTTAAAGCAGTGTGGTTCTCGGGAGGTGTTGGTAAAAGGCCTTGCAGAAGGTAAATGCTCAGAAGTAGAAAGTGAAGGGCCTGATCAGACTTTGCTGTCCATCAAGTCCCAGTACTCCCATGGGGCTTAAATCCAGTTCTAATGGCTGATGCTGATAGCAAGCTGCTTTGGGAAAAATATATCCTATTAAGGATTATCTTTCTGTTCTCTGGCTATTGCATCTGCAGGGAAAGTTAGGGAAGTTGCAGGATTCTCATTAGAAATGTTTTATAAAGATAGGCTTCACGGGGACACAGACTTCTTTTACTTTCATGCTAGCAAGGCTTACACATCTCCAACAACTCTTTTTTTTTTTTTTTTTTCTTCTCTACATTTCTAGTGATGAAGAGAGATTGCATAGCCTAATAGAGAACGCTGTAGAGATTAATGTGTTTCCAACTGCATCTCTCCATCTGCTGCAAATTCTTGATTGATGCAATTATAGGCTTAGATACCTTTTGTTGTGCCTTGCGCTTATTTGAAGGGCATTTCATTTCTGGTCTTGGGTCTCTGGCATTTTCTTTGGGTTGGAAGACAGCTGAGTTCCTGGGATTTAGGTTACATCCCCTTTACATTTTACTGTGATTATCACAGCAAGGCTCAAGTGCTCTTTGAGACAGAGTGCAGAAAGGAACCATTGAGTAACCATCTTCTAAAAAGCAAGGACATTCTTATTTAGGTCAGAGGCACTGCGAAGAGAATGTATTATAAAACAGTGAGCAGCCTTTAACCACACCGATCCTGCTTGGGTTGCCTGAGTTTCATGCTGGACTTGACAGATCTTTATCTAAAGTTTGCTTGTTCAGTTATTCCAATACATGCATCCTTTTCCCCATGTGTGACTGTCATTTTACAGTTTAAGGACATCTTCAGAACTACTCAGTGTTGTGTATCTCCAGGGAGCGATCTTCAAAGGACCGCATAAACCAGCGCTGGAAAATTGTATTCATCACCCTTGCAGGGCGCTGGCAGGCCTTTCTAGCAACTCCAGATTCCGCAAAGAATTGTCTTGTTGACCAAGCAACAGCAAGATAACACCACACGTGCAGATAAGATAGGCTGTGAGTATACCTGTGTGCTCTGCACAGCATGTCTCCTGAACTAGCTCACCGTTTGCCTTGGTAGAAGCAGACCAGAAGATGTCACAAGTGGGTGTTGAAGATCCTGTGTTCATGTTGCATGAGGCTTGGCATCTTTACTTTGGGCAAGATTTTAGTCTGGTCCCACGAACTAAAACCTTCACCATGTGTAAGGTTTAAGCTATGTGCAGTTCAGACCCTGATGTTCCACTCAGGGTGGAAATGCATTTTACATTGCTGAGAGTAGAGCATCCAGTTTAGTTTCCTCCAGGCAGAATCCAGTTCACATGCACCAAATTTGCTCTGCAACGTGATGAAGTGCGTGGTCAGTGGAAATAGCTGGGGAACTGCAAAGCCAAACCAAGCTCCTAAAATTCTGCAGCCTTCTCCTTTTGGCTTGAGTTGTGATTTGCACACCAGCACTCACAACATCTGTGTCGTATTCTTCTCTGCTGCTGCAGTCTGTGAACTCTCATCTGGTATCTCCATCCACATCAGTCTTAGTCCTCTTTCTTGGCCTGAAGACCTGAAATATCATGTAATGTTGTGTGGCACTCTGGTTATTTCTTAGTGTCTGTATTCCACCTTCTGTATTTTGTTTTCTTTTACCTGAATGTGCATGTGTGTTTCCTGTTATAGTTGCTCTCTTTCTGTTTTTCCTCAGATAGCTTACAAAGCAGTGCTTTTTTAAAAAGCTCGAGTCTGGTGGTCTCCTTTGTTTATGAAATTCGGAGTTCTTTTCTTTATTCAGATTATGTAGTTGTTCCTTTGTCAACTTGTGAACTTCATATGCAGAAGAACTCTTTTTTTTTTTTTTTTTTTTTTCCCCACTGTTCCTGCTTTTGTGTTGTGAGATGGCATAGAAAGCGTAATTTAGATCTGAAAAGGACATTTTAGTATTTAAGACAGGCATTTTTCACATGCACAAAAAACAGACTTGGCTGTGATTTATAGTATCTAATTGACTTAAAATAGATGAGTAATTTTGAGCTCCATGAATTAATTTTATGCTGTGGGCCTGTTTTTTTTTTTTTCTTTTTTTTTTCCCCCTGGTGCCATGTCTTTTTCATGAATGAATCCAGACTGCTGGGAAGAAGGAGTTAAGAGGCCATGCTGTGCTCTTTCTGATAGCTGGGTGGCAATTTTTTTTCTTCTTTTTTTGGCATTTGGTCTTGCTCACTGTTTGTTATTGACGGGTCGTTCTTTCGGAGTTAGGCAATCGTGGTTCCAGCGTTCTGCCTTCCTCTGAGGCTGCGGAGATACGAGAGGCTGCTCTGGCTTGGTTTTCCACTGCAGGCACTCTCACCAGCGATAGGTGCAGCACCAGTGACACCCCAGCTCAGTGCTCGCTTATCAGTAGGTTACATCGCATTGAATGTTCAAATGTGACTCTAAAAGGATTTTTTTTCAAAGAAGATTCTGAGCTTAATCAAAAAAAAACAAAAACAAACACACACAACCCTCGAGTTGAGGCACTGTTGCAAAGCTGTGGTTGATTACTCACTCACTGAGCTGCAGAAACATCCCAGGGAAGGAGGAGTGCGGACAACAGATTGGAAAACTTTCAGAAGTGTTGTTTCTTGTGTCTTGCCGTTAAGGAACTTTTCTTTACGTTTTTGCTGCGCTGTAAGTATTGGCTCTAAATTCCACGCAGTTCCTACATGAGAAGAAAAACATTTACAGTGAAGGCAGGCCAGTGCTGTGCCAGGAGTTACCGCAGAGTGCCTTGCACATCGTAAACAAGTAACTGAGTTTGATGCTGGGAATATATAGGGTGTCAGCTTCTCCAAAAAAGTGATTGTTGGCGCTGGGTTAACACACACTACCACTTCCAACGTCTACATTTTTTTCTCCTCCCAAATGAGGGATTAATGAAATACGCATATTTTCCTAGCATTTTCATGCCCTCTTGGTCAAGAAAAGGAGACTTTGGGTGGGCTTGGTCGTTCGCCGGTGTACTTTGAGAGCGCCCGGCCCTTGCCTGAGGAGGAAGGCGTGGGCACACAAGATGGCGGCTGCCTGGCTGCCATGGCGACCGCGTGCCCTGAAGGGCGGCGAGGGCCTCAGGGGCTGCTCACAGCTCGGTGTGGAGGCGATGAAGATAAGATGTGTGTGGGCTTCATCAGTAATATACAGGGCCACAACCTGATAACATTTACAGTGTGCCTGGAAGGGCATGTGTGTGGCTGGGAGTTTGTGAGGGACTCGGCATGTGGACCAGCCACTGCTGGGAAATCTGTAGCAACATCCACCCTCAGCCCATCAGTGGTGGCAGCCTGCCTCGGTGGCACCTTGTTTGCTTGCAAAATCGGGTAGTTAAATCTCCAGAGTGAAAACCTGCATTTATCTAACCGTTGTCTGACAGAGGGGGTAAAATTTTGTTGTACCTCAGTGGGAGTCTGGTTCATCTACAGCGAAAACTTAACCAACTCACATGCACTTTTGGAAAATCCATTGCATATCACTGAATTTTGAAGTAAATAAAACGCTAAATGTAAATAAATAAAACGAACAAAAATAAATAATTTGGTGGGCTGTTACATCTCCAAGTGTGCATTTCCATGAAGTTCATTCTAAGTAGGGTTTACTTCTTAATGCAACAGGTAAAATACTGCAGTATGTTTTGTTGTGGAACTAAAGGTCCCAGTAAAGCCATACCAGTCACACTTAATAGTAAGGGTACATTTATAAATTGTTTATAGAGGGCAAATAAATAATTAATTTACGTTATTAAATAGGATACAGGCATGAATTGAGTGTACTGTATATGGCAGTAAGCACTCCAGTAGAAGGTGTTGGGAGATAGTGTTTTGTCCAACTGCTGCACTGAAGTCCATAAGAAATGACCCTTTGTTAAACTGTATATTAAACATGTAGTACGTAACCCAAATATATAAATACTTTACATTTAATGTTTAATATCATCCCATGCCTTGAATGCAGCCCTCCACTGAAAGCCTAATAGAGAAGGGAATGGAGCAGTATAGGGTTTTTGAGGTGACAGTGAATACAGGGCTGTGAAGGCCTGGTGCTGTGCTGACAAGCTGTCTTTTTGTAACATTAATAAATTTTAAAGAACTAATTGCTATGTTTTCTAAATACACGTAGGATCAAGTTTTGAGCATCAACGATTTAGATAATAAAACAGTGTATTGTAAATTGAGTTCAGGATTTACTCAAATCTGATTTAGAGGTGTTTTTTTTTTTTTTAAAAAAAGGGTATGCCTAACAAAAATTAATTTTTATGTTTAAACAGGCAGTTGTTTTGTTTATTCTTGGTTTTAATGCAACAGATTTGTGTATATGTGTGCTCTGTTTTGTGAGATCTGTTTTTAATTTTTCCCCTTTGAGGAGAGGCACTTTTGGAGATGCGTTTCACATCACACTAAATGAATATGACAGATCATGAATCTTTTTGTCCTGGTCATGGGAGAGGTGGCTCATTGTGGGGCCACCCCATCTTTTTTTCTTGAATGCTTTCATTCATTTCAGGCAGAGTCCATCTTCTCTGTTTTTTGTCTGTTCTGTCTCATCTAACCCTGAGAAAGATCTGAAGG
The DNA here is from genome assembly GCF_965140915.1 of Aythya marila. Taxonomy (NCBI): domain Eukaryota; kingdom Metazoa; phylum Chordata; class Aves; order Anseriformes; family Anatidae; genus Aythya; species Aythya marila. The sequence goes on along the minus strand of NC_139080.1, from coordinate 79,961,189 downwards.
ATTTTCAGCACTTAGCTTTTTGGGAAACCCATTTCTGGTGTTTTGAGGAAGTGCCAGCTGTTGAGTGAAGAGATTTGAGGCTCTTTTCTGATGGAATCCCGCTGTTGTCTTCTCTGTTAAGTTGACCTCCCTTCTCTTGTTGTTGGAGTAGGTCTGTAGAGAAACTTCACGCACTTACTTTTTCTCTCCTGTTAGTAATAATTTCATTGTTTGGCAGTTAGGTGAAAATGAAGTTCTGGTGCCACAACCAGAAGCAGGCAACTGTCACACTGGGAGTTGTGACAGACGGAGCACGGAGTCCTCTTGCACAAGGAAATCTCCGACCACAAAGAGACCTTTATTTTCAGGATGTACTTCAGTACTTCATGGATGGAAGGGATATGTGAAGTGCAGCACTCAAATCTGAATGCGATTGGCTTCGGGAGTGAGAGGAGCAGGACACTGAATAAGCTGTGTATGCACTGAAGCTGAAGAGGGAAGATGGTACAAATGTGTTCTTTGGAAACTGTTAATAAAAGAAGTATAACAAAGTTGGTTAGAGGGGGGCTCTGGAGGTCATTTGGTCCAAAAGGTTTTCATGAAGTGGGTCCATCGTGAGCAGCAGATGAGGTCAGCTGTGGCTTTGTCCAGCTGATTATTGAAAAGAAAACCTTCAGTGATGGAGGTTCCTCAGCTGCTACAGGTTCCCTTCACAGGGCAGCACCTTCCTCCCCACCCCTGGCCCTGTTTTGCCTAGGTGTGTTTTGTACTACTGGAAGGAAATCGATGGCATACAATGTGCTCACTCCAGAGATAAACTTGGGATAAATTTTCAGGGTGTAAATATCTGTGTCAGTCAACTGTGTTCAAACTCCATTATTTGTGATTTATTATTATTATTATTTTTTTTTTTATGACTCGGGATAACCAACTGAGAACAAGATGGATTTTTCTATGTCAGGTGGAAGTTCGCTTTGTGCAGAAGCTGATTCCTTCCCTCTGATGTGACTTGTAGTAGCATCTCATCTTACCAATAAAAAAATTTATGAACGGCCTGTTTTGAAGTCATGATGTGACTGTCATTGGACCACAAAAATATTGTGATTTTCAAGTTCACTGGGGTAAGCTGTTTTTAGTGAGGACAAACACTTTTTGACTCCCAGTTGGTTTTGAAAGAACATTTAGATTAGAAACAGGAGAGTTTACTAGTAAATCACAAGTGTTATTTTAACGTTATTGATTACAAGTATAATATATTTTTTTTCATATAGTTCTTGCAGTCATTTAGAAACATGAATTAACTTTAATTTGGGAAAAGCATATACAGAATCACAGAATCACAGAATTTTCTAGGTTGGAAGAGACCTCAAGGTCATCGAGTCCAGCCTCCGACCTAACGCTAGCAGTCCCCACTAAACCATATCCCTAAGCTCTACATCTAAACATCTTTTAAAGACCTCCAGGGATGGTGACTCCACCACTTCCCTGGGCAGCCTGTTCCAATGCCTCACAACCCTTTCAGTAAAGAAGTTCTTCCTAACATCCAACCTAAAACTCCCCTGGCGCAACTTAAGCCCATTCCCCCTCGTCCTGTCACCAGGCACGTTGTGAAGGAGTTTATAGTTTGATGCATAATCTGAATTTATCGTTAAAAATTTTATATAACAAAATACAATTTTGTAATAATTTCATCATGATGCATTGTTAAATTAAAGGGGTTGTGTCTGAAAAAATCTGTATTCAGCCCTTCTGGATAATTCCATACATGAAACAGGGGAACATTGACTGGCTTATTTAGACTAGTAAAGAGGAATATGTAGTTTCATAGAAAGAGAATTTTCTTTTTTTTTCACCAGCTGGTACTTGAAGCAGCTTGCATGATATCTCTGGAGGAATCTTAATACCTTTGTGTGCGTGTGCAAATGCTCTCTCCCCTTTCTGTTTGTTTGTTTCTGGTAGGACTAACATTTCATCAAAACTTCATAGAGAAAATGAAGACCGGAGAAGACACAGTCATAAAAATGTCTCTCTTTTTCCCTGCCTCTGCAGATACAGGTCTTACTTAGGACAAAATTGAGTAAGGCAGAGTTCTTACACTCTATCCATAGCTATCATATGTTGAGCAGACTACTGCTTACTTTGGAATCTGCTCTTAAAAACTTCCAGAGTAAATCAAGATTAATTTCTTTTTTTTTTCCTGGTAACAAACAGAGAAAATGAAGAAAGGATGGCGATGATATTAAATGAAGCATGGAATACCAGCATAACCATTGCAATGTGTGTACGTGTAGCTCTGTGGCTTGAGATCAGGTCTATTTAACACCATATAAATAACTTGAGTCTGTTTCAAATAGTGTGTAAACAGCCTCTTAAACACAAATATTTGCTGATTATTAATATCCGTATTCAACTGAGAAATGAAAAACGTGGAAGTTGCATAATTCTTTTAAATCAACTTCACTTTGTTCACAAGTAGTTTGATCAAAATTCTTTAAAATGTCACTGAGAAGAAATTAAATATACTCCTCAGACAGTTGTCTGAACTTGAGCAATAGGCAAGGTGGGATTTATATTTAATAAAACATTTTTTGAGTGCATTTCGAACGTTAAGGTTATTTTGCCCTGTTTTTACAGAGGATGTTTAGGTGAAATGGCATATCACTGGTCATATTTTGGTAAATGGAAACTCGTCTTAGCAAAACTACCTGCATGCCCAAAGTTCTTGCAAAGGGCTCACCAGCGTGTCTTGATTGTAAGCCTTTGAGTCCACTAAGGCATCTTCAGTCTTTCACTCTTTGTTCCTTTTGGTCATACGATGACTGTCTTAATGCTCTGCTCTCTTGCTTCAGATGCCACTGATGGCACTCCCCAAGGGCGGGCATTCATGGCTTCAGATGTGCTCCCAGACCTGGGGCCAGGTGTGGGCTCACACAGCAGTACGAATGCAGCACTGTGCAGTGTTGGGGTGCATCAGCCAGTCGAAGCACGAGCCTTGATGCTTACTTCTGGAAACTCAAATTATTTTACTGCCAAGAGCCCATCTGTTTTAATTGTTTTCCTTGCCTTTATTTTTTTCCCTCTTTTCTTTTTCCTTTTCTGGAGCCAGTGCCAACTCTGTCCATGGCCTGTTGAAGTCTCATTGACTGTTCACTGCTCAGTGCCTGCTTTGGGTACGTGCTGCGGCATTGCATCTTGGCACTGTGACATGAGCTGCATTTCATCTTTCCTGACTTTCTTTCCTACTGATAAAATGTCAGTGAAGGCTGAACTGGTTTATGCCATCAAAAGGCAACTGTGATTCCAGTAGTTCTAGTAATCCCTAATCATGGATAAAATATAATTGGTGGTCTTAGGCATGCAAAAAAATCAAATATAAGATACTTTTGTCTGAATTGACTATATGTTGTACAGAAATACAATTGGTGAGAGCAAAACAGTCAGAATTTTATCCCATGCATGCAGGACTTCAGTCTTTCTGCCCATGACCTTTACGTTTTAATTTAGAAACAAGAAGTGGTCACACAGAGATTGTCTGAGAAGTAGTTTGCTTATTTTCTCATTTTATGAAAAAAATACAGTTCTGTATCTTTTCTTACACCCAAACATCAGCCTGAGTTTGGAATCAAATAACTTTCACCCCTGTAGCAGCAATTTGAAGAGTTGGCTTTAAAATTGTCTAGATTGCTAGTCAGACTTTGTTAGGATAACTTCACAACTATAGGATTTTATTTATTTTTTTTGTGTGTTTGTTTTAGTTGTTGATTTCTTGTTTTTTGTTTGTTTTTTTGTTTGGTTTTCTGTGCAGCAACAGTTCGTAAACCATATTTTCAAATATCTTCCTTCCGTTGATGAAATCCTTTTGGTTTGAAAAGTATTCCCCCTGTAAAAATTTCTGGGAGGATATTGAAACTTGTATTTTTTTTTTTAATGACTTGCATTTCAAAAGAGAATATTGCCAGTAAGTTCCACTTTGGAGTCCAAGCAGATTATCTGTACAGCTTTAAAATACACGTGTTTGGGTAGTACTTCTCTCCCAGCAGTTTGAGAGAGGACTTGAAGCTCAGGAAAACTTGAAGCTCGGCTGGGTGCTCGAGCTTGTCTGGAGTGGTAGCCAGGTGGAGGTGTTGGGTGAGCTGGGGGGCCGTGGCTAATCCTTTATGGCCAGCGTCCAGTCTGGGGAGCAGCAAGAGGATGTCTCCCGCTGTCTGTTCAGCACGTCTCTGTCAGCCCAGAGGAACTGCAGGCAAGTGGTGCAAGCCTTGTAGCAGGTTAGCCAGATGAGTGAGAATTGAGCAGACAGGTGTGACGGGGCTGGCCGTACCAAACCGTGTGTCATTGGCCCACGGGTGGGGATGGCAGCGGCTCAAGGACTGCTGCTGCACATGAGGTTTTGCAGGATCGATGGTGGTGTGCTGAGAGTTTTTCTGTATGTGCGCTTCTGCTTGGCTGTTTTTATTTTTTTGTTTGTTTTTCACTTTTAGAGAAGTTTTTCCACCTCTGTCCCCAGTGCAGGACTTCTTGCCCCACGTGAAGAGCAGGCTCAGCGCCAAGGGGTGATCGCTCCTCCCAGGACTCAGCGTGGCAGCTGTTCATTTGGGAAGGGGAGCTTTATGGTTGATGTCCAGTTGGCATCTTACCAGGCCCCAAAGTTTAGGGAGGTGAAACTAACGCCATACGCCCATCAGTGCTCGGAGATACAGGCTCCAGCTTTTGCAGAGCTCTAGCTCTGCTGTCTCCCTGCTGGCGCCCAAATTGACAGCACCTGGTACCAGCAGACGGGTTGCAGCCTCCCCCAGTGCCCAGCCACCGAAGGAGGTGTAGCACCAAGAGGAGGCCTCGCAGCTGCTGGACCTTGGGCACCGGGTTGTGGATGCACTCGGAACAGCCCCGGGATGCTTTCTTTATGTAGGGGCTTCCTTCAGTTCTTCCAAGTTGAGAAAATGTTTTGGTTCCTTTCTTAGTACTGGTGAGGGAGCATCATTCAGTCCTCGCACCTACAAGTCATCTGTCTTGCTAAGGTGTCCTCTAGCCTGTTGTTGCATCTTAGTGTATTTCTGTTGCTGTAATTAAGCAGTTCTGCTTTTTTTCTTTTGCTACTTTGTAGAGGTACGAAAAAGCAGTTACTGAGAGTACAGACTTCCCTACATTATCTTTTCCTTGCACTTTTTCTCACGTTTAATAGCAGAACTCCAGTTCTTCAGTGTGAGGATTGTTCTTGCTGCCATAATAACATCCTTGGTAACTGAAACTTGTTTTGCACTTCTGCCTTTCTGCTTTCGTCACTACGTGCTTGTGTTCCTTACTATTAGTATGCACCTGCCTGTATTTGAATTTATTTTTTTTCTGCATCTTTTTCTTGGATCACTGAGGAAATTCTGATGCAGCCATAGTAACCTTGTATTATTTCTTACCTTTCTTCCGATGATATTTGCCATTGATTTTTTTTTTAATATATCCTGAATCACCTAATATTTGTCTTGCACTTTTTCTTCCTTCAATATATCTATTTTTGTAAAACTCTTTCCACCAGTTCCCTGAATTTGCTTGACTTCTAAGGTCTGCTAGCTGCACTCTGATGCTTTCAGACTTCTTCAGAAGTGAAATGCCGTCATTTCACAATCATCCTTACAAATTACTCTCCACCATTACTTTGAGGATGAATTTCCCTGAATATCTATCTACGATTTTCTCATCCCATCTGATTCCCCTGAGATTCATGAGGTGACTCCTTGCTTGCTTCTAAATTTTTTTCTCCCCGTCCCTTTTGAGACTAATTCTCCATTTCTTGATTGTCTGCGGCTCCTGGAAGTCTCCTGTTATTCTCCTGTGGGCACGTCCTTTACTTCAGCTTGCCATTGAGGTAATCTGCCAGCCAGGAGCACTAGCAGCAGTCAGTCTTTTGCTCTTTGGTTCCAGAAGGAAACTCAAGGATGAAATTCAGAAAATATTCCTCAACTCTTCAGATCTTACTTATTGGTCACCATACGCGTGTGCCAGAAGGTCAGGCAGGATCAGCTCAGGGGCTTTCCGAGGAGCTGCCTCGGTTTGCACCCATCGGACACTGACACTGACACCTTCCTGTTCTGATATTCCAGTTTGTGAAACTTTAAAGGGAGCACGTCAGAGCCCTTTGTCAGCCACCACACGTAAGGCATTTGTTTTAGACAGACTGAAAAGCAAAACTGTAGTGCACAGTGGATGGGAGAGAACAGCACCACCTTTATAAAACTAATTATCTGTGACTTCACACAGTTTGAGAACTGTGCTGCTTGGGGGTTCGGGCAATGATCTCTTTGAGATGCTCAAAGAGAGGGGAAAAAAAACACACACACAGAAAAAAATAAAAATAAAAAACTGGCATGTTCTTCTGGTGTGTAAACACCAGTCTATCTTTTCTTCGTGCACGATGTTAAAACATGTAAGGCACGGACACGCTGTGCAAATTAATTTTTCCTTTCAGTGTGGTGTGTGACAAGTGTCCAGCAGTGAGCAGTGAAACCCGGCGTTGTTTGCACTGCCATGGATCAGTGTCAGCCTGGGCTGCTGCTGCTACAGGATTTTAAAGCGACCTTTTGTCATACGTAACAAGTGGTTTAAGTCTACAAAGAAATGCCGTGTGCTAGCTGCTTGGCTGGGTACCACCTACTGGTAATCCTGTGGTAAATGTATAGCTTTAAAGTCCACATTTCTAAGGACTGTGTTTGTGCTTTACTCTCTGTCAGTGACTCTCCTTAGGATATTTCCATGCTTTTAGCTCTGCTTACTGCTAGGACAGGACGGATTGCATTAAACTAAACTCTTTAACTATAGTAAATTACATACCAGGGGAAAAAAATACCGTGTTAAAACCTGTTACTATCGCATTTGAAAGCATCAGGGAAGACCAAGGTTAGCACCTTTATTATCAGGAAGAGGTGGAACCTCATGTACCTATGGAGGTGTTGAATTCTCCTGTTACATTATAACATCTTTTGCCATTTAACATTTTTTTCAGCTGTCATTTACCAGATTTTACAGTTAGGCTGAATAGTTTGTATAGTTCAACAGGAACGCGGATACAGGCAGAACGATTGCCCGAGGAGCTCTCTGTAGACATTTCTACAAAAACACACGTGTTCTCGTGCAATGGCGAGTCTGAGGGTCTGGCCACGAGGAGGAACAGGAGACGTGGGCAGAGCTCTGCCAGCAGCTCCCAGCCTGCCAAAATGGGCCCTCAAGGCTTCTTGCTCTGCCTCTCAGCCCTTGGAGGCTGGCCCTGCTCACTAGTCAAGCAGAAACCTTTTTTTTTTTTTTTTTTTTTTTTCTGGGTTAAATTTCAAACCCTTAGCTGGGGAGGGGAGGAGAAACCAGGCAGCAGTGAGAAGAGGAGGCTGCCTGTTGGGCCGGATGATCCTTGTGGGTCCCTTTCAACTCAGGATATTCTGTGATTCTGCCATCGTAGTCTGGTAGAGGCGAGAGAGCGAACTGAAGGAACACAACACTGTAAAGCTTCGTAAGAAACTCTGAAAACACAAAGTCAATTAGTTTCAGCATGTTTCACTCTTCATTTGCATTTGCTATTTGCAAATGAAAGCAAAGGTCATCTTATTTCTGGTGATTGCAGCTGTTGATGCATTTGAGGTGTTTAACAATTTTTGTGTAGCTATACTGCGGGAACGGCTGTAGCTCTAATGGACCAAGAGAACTTGGTTATAAGGAACGCATATTACTTTGTTACACTAGCAAATATAGCTGGAAAAAAAAAGTAGACAAATTTTCAGGTGTGTGAGCCTTGCTTCTCTCTTAAACATAGACCAGGAAAACTGAAATTCTACAGGAAAGCCTCTTGAGAAGTCTGTGTGCAAGAAACAGGTGCAAAAAGAACAAAGTTTTTTATTTGAAACCTGGCAGGTCATCAAGGAAATCTGCCTTTTTATGAAGCATTTGGAATCTGAGGATCAATGAAAATTATCTTATTCGGGATGAAGTCTGCAGAAGACTTCAACTGCTGCGATATTCTGGATCTGTAGTAATTTCCACAAGCTGAGACCTGAGACAAAACGAGTTCCAAGCTCAACTAGAGCCAAATGAGAGTAACACGTGGAGCAGTGTGCAGTGTGATGTCTTGGCACAAACCAGGAGATCCCTAGCAGATGAGAATATGTAAACCTATGCAATTAAATGCTTGTGGGAGAGACTACAGACATCACCACAGCATATTATCTCAGTTTATTTTCAAAAGATCGATGAATACTATGTATCTATTCAATATTCAGTTGCATGCTGCTGTACAAGTTAATGTGTTGCTGGAGGCACATTATGCTGGCACAATTACGCTAGCACTTGAAATCTATGGGAGATTAGGTAACAAAACCTGAAATTATCTCACAAAATTTGTGCATTTTAAGTGTATAGGTAAACTGGAAAAAAAAAAAAAAAAACACCCCACAAGATTAATTCTGATACTCCTCGAGTAAAAGGGCACTTAGTGTTATAACTGCTTTTAACACTTGAAGCAGTATATGCAATCAAGGAGGGTGTGCCCGGAGTTAACGAGACAGATTTCCAGGGTATCTTCAAGCCGTGAGTAGAAGAGTGACGAGAAGTGAGAGCCCTTTCCCAGAGCAAGGGTAGGAGAAGGCTTTTTCCCTCTTTGTAAAGCTGCAGTAAATGAAGAGGAGCATCAGCTTATTCCGTAAGCGCCATCAGCCTAGTGGAAGGCATGAGGACACTGTTTGTTGTAGCACTGGGCACACATGTAAGCCCCGGATAGACACGTGCAGGGAAAACATCTGCTGCTGTCTGCAGAGAAAGGACGAAGTAAGTGGCTATGAATAATGTCGAGTACAAGCACTTCTGCGCTGCCCGTGTTTGCAGGCTTGTGGTAGGAGCTCCCTGAAGAGGGGAGTGCACGTACTCAAACATTTGATACCGCCTTTGGGACGCGCTGTTTCCTCAGACCGGTGTTTGTGTTCTAATACCCAGGTGTTTGTAAGAAAACCGATCACATTGTCAATAGGACAGAGAGCGCTGGCATTGACGCAGCTTGTGTCCCGAGCTGGAGAGAAACCGCAGACTGGTGTGACTGGAGGCTCCTGAAAAGAGCAGTCTGTGAGCCTCGAGCTAAGCAAACAGAAATGTAGCTCGTGCGTAGGTGAAGCAGCACGCCCCGGAGAGGAAATGCACTCAGGTGGTGCGCGTACGGGTACATCGCTCTAACGCCACGGCTGTCACCACTGGACCTGCTTAAGCAAATGGGAAAGCATGAGTTTGTTCTTGGGCATGGCTCAGGTTTGATGCTGCAGGAAAGTATATTAAAAAATATATAAATCATACAATGATACACACACACATATATATTTAAATATATATCACAAGTGTGCATGTGTGAAAATGATTGTCAGTATGATCAAACAGAGGAGAATGGTAGATTTGACCATGGCAGGCGTGTCTTTAAAAATATGGAACTTCTTAACAAAACTTCTTTGCCATTTTCAGCTGAAACTGACCAAAAAGGGCTGTCCACCAAGAGCTGCAGAGCAGTTTTAAAACTACTGAAGTGGTGCATTCAAGAAAATTCATTCAAGAAACCACACATTTGTGATGTTATTACTTATTATATTTAAAAGATAGATTTATTGTTACTGTCTCTTATTTCAGAGACTGAGTTTTATACCATGAGTATTAACATCAGTGAAATTCCTAGGAGACTCCAGATTTGAAATGGAGCCTATGTACCTTTACAAAACAAAAGGAAAAAAATACAAAAATAAATAAATAAAGCACTGCTTCTCTCTGTAGGTCAGAGTAGTGATTTTGGAGTATTGCAAGTCTCCTGAAACACTGAGGGGAGCTTTTAAGATCTCTTCTATGGAACTAGTTTTAAATGTTGCCCAGCTGCTTCATGCAAGCTAAAAAATTATGTATGGATATAGATTTACTGGTTTTCTTTCTGTTTTTAATTACTGTTTAAAAAATAAAAACTTTATGGATGGTATGTCACATGATGGACTCTCCATATGTAGTTAGTTTAAAAGAATTAAATCTGTTAGGAATCCAGAAATGCTAGATTTCTTTTTTGCGATGCTCAGATCCAACTGCAGATACTTTTTATTTTTTGTTTTTTACGTCCAGAACTAGATAGTGACAGCGTAATGGCTGTTGCTGGCAGACAAGGTGCTAATATCTGGACATTTCTGTGATGTGCACTACTTCACCATCATAAATTTTATGAAAAAGGGGCACCGGTTGCTTAGCACAGTGTTGTAAGCCTACCATAGCTGCTGCAGGAGGCACCTTGAACCGTGCTTTGACACACTGCCAGTTTTGGGGGAACTGGAGCCTTTTGCTCTGCCACATTGAGTTTATAACTTTCTAGATAATGGTTATACAGAACTGTACCCTCAATTAAAAAACATGTATTTTAGTTATGACATGTGGCTAATAAAACAATGAAAGTAACAACACTTTTTTCTTAACTTCATGAAACTATGTGCAATAGTTGCCTGTGTCTGGCAGGTTTATTGGGCAGCTTACAAGAGAAAGTAGAAGTTAATTTATTGCAGTTCCTTATTCTTCTAAGCCCAGCTTTTGAACTTCATCGAAAAATGTGGCCCTCTGCCCTTTGTTGTCTCCTTAGAAATAACTGCAAGCCAAACTTGGAGCTTGAAGTTCAGTCCTAGACTGAGAGACAGAAACTTTCTTGGTATGCATCTTCTTGTGGAACTAGACCAAGATACTACTTTATATATATATATTATTATTATTCCCTGCAAAATTTCTTGATAATAACTCTAGCCCTTTGGTACAGCCTCCATGCTGGTGGATTTTACTAGATGTTGTCATTGCAATCTCACCAAAGGTTCAGCTTTCTCTTTTTTGCATGTATTGTTCAGGTGTTTACCAGACAGATAATGGGGGCATGCAGGTAGACCATGCTTACTACTCACAGTATTTTCTGTAGGCAACTGGCGTGTGTTCATCTGAACAGCTAGATTAGTAGCCTACAAACCGTCAGTGAATCTTGCTGGGGCGGTGGAAGGAGTGTGACTCAGAGCATCGAGATCTGATGCCAAAGATAGACAAGGTGAATATCTTCATGGTGCCTTCAAGCTTTTGCTGCCTTTTATGGGAAGCTAGGTGTTGTCGTAATCTTTTGACTTGAAATCAGGGGGAGTTTACTGGCTGATTTTAATCAATGAACATACTGCTATAATGCTTTCGTTGCAACTTCTCCTTAAGTTAATTGCATATTTCCACCTTGACATATAACAAGTAATTTCCAGAGCACACTTGGAGCGATTATTGTTTATTTCTTGGTAATATTCTGATGAAAGCTGATTGACTAGGACCCCTTAAATGGTTCTTCGCTTTGGAATGCGGTTGATATTTCTCTTGTAAAATATATGAATGATTTGTCAAATTAGAGCAGAGACTTCAGAGAAAACACACCAGCTTACCAAAGTGCATCACTGTAGCAACAAGAACCAGAAAGAACTTTTAATTAATTTATTTTAAATGAAGCAAATGTATGATCAGGCCATAGATGAGTGTGTTATCTAGTTGTCTTGGCAGGGAGGGGGGGGGAACTCTGGCATGTGATGTGTCTTCAGCAAGAATTATTTCAGCATTGTCGTGAACTAATTAGAAATATTTTTTCCTCACATTACTCATAGAATGTCAACAAGTATGCAAATGTGAAACTTTAACATATGCCTGCTTGCTGCTTTTACATGGTTTCTCACACCAGTTTACCAAGTAAAGGTTGTCTTTTAAAATGCCGCTTCAAGCCCAAGTCCTTTGGTGGTGAAGACCCCCGTGCTGTTACTTTCTTAGTCTTCTGCTGAGACGTGAAACACTTGTTCATTAATTTTACACACTTGGACTATAGCCATTTTTGTCTTCTTGTATTTCTTACGTGGTAGTTAACGTCACTATACCCACTAATTCTCTCCTCATTATGCTGTTGCACCCTTTTGATTTCTTTGTTGTCTGTCCTGAGAGCACCAGTAGTCACTGATCCTCTTGCTGCAACTAACGCTGTAAAACACTGGTATCTTTCTTTTGATCTCTGTGGTAAAGGCGCTTGCTTCTGAAGGGAACTATAATGCTGTGAACTTCTGTAGAGACTTCCCGACAGCGTAGTAGCTGGGGGTGGACAAGTGGTTTAGCTCCAGTGGGTGCCCCTCCGGGTGCTGTGCGGGCTGCGGTCCTGGCTCCGTGCTCACCGTGCCAGGCCGGGGCTGCCCCCTGCTTGCTGTGGGGGGTTAGCTTACGGCCGGATTTTAATCATGCTTCATTAGCACATTCCCTATTTTCATCACAAAGACGTAGGGTTGCCTTTCTCCTTGCGTTAATGCCTCTTGGACTTCCTCAGCCCTCTCAGAGGCCTGTGGCAGGCGATGTGAGGCCTGGTGCTGGAGCACCACGCTGTCCCTTCAGCTGCCGTGCGCCATGTTTGCGAACGCTTTTGGCACATGGTGGTCTTTGGACTGCTGAACTGTAGAGAATTAACTCCACGAAAAGTGGCTTTTTTTGTTTGTTGGTTTGAGAGAGATGCAGCTGTGCTTTTGGGGCAGGAGGCTAAAGCGTGGGTGAAGGTCTCAGTGTGGTGCCCACGAGGGGCAGATGGCCGCTGGAGCAGCCCGGCCTGTGTAGCACTCCGAGACGCACAGCTCTTCACACAGCGCATGACAACGCAATAAATGAATGTTTTGTAAAATACTGGAGTTAAAGAGTGTATACAGCAACTCTCAAGGTTCAAACTACCAGCAATCGCACACTTGAATATTCAAAAAGGCACTTTTTGTTGGTTATAGGAAAAAAGTACAGTCTTCCTTTCGATGTTGGAGAGTAAGGTTGTGGGGAGTATTGCATGTACAAAATACAAACACCTAATGAAAGCAACTTTTAAGGAATGCCACCCATAGATTTTAAAATTTCACACTTTATAGCTTAGAGCAATAATTACTACTCTGTCAGTGCCATGATGACAGTTGTCTAATATTGCATGACGTTTTGAACAGTATCAAGGAAGTAGACGTTCTCTGCCTCTCTGCTTTGTGTAGCTAAACTACCTATTTCTGAGTACAAATATTAAAATGTTCCAAATAAGAATGGCAATGTTATAATGAAGTACGCACAAATATATTTTACTTCTTGAAAACAGTTCAGCTAGCAATTTTAAAAGGAATGCAGTCTGAATACTTCTTCTCTTGGACTGAAATGTTTTATAGACAATTTCTACGCATCGTTACTAAATCATACTTTCAAACGAGATTTCATTTTGAAAGATTTTAAACATACAGGCAGACAGGAGCCTCTCCAGAGAGTCAGCTGAAGAATTAGAAAGTGTTACTTCTTTACTTTCTAATTCAAATCTAGCCTATCTTAACAGGAAATGTTTGTTCTTACTGCTCACCCATCCTTGGGTTTTCAAAGAGGCCTTCTCAGCCCAAGGTCTAGCAGGCATGAGCCCTCTTTATGCAATGAGATCCGTAGGCAGATTGGTTTGATAGGCAGATTGGTTTGATTTAGCTTGAGATGCACCTGGCTGCTGAAATTCACTTTTTGTGAAGCTCCTTCTCCAACTGTGACGCTAATTTGTAGCTCTGTTGTCGTCAGACCTCATCAGATGCTCAAGTTGGAATAAACCAAAAAATTTGTTTACCTGGGAGATGTGGTTGTACTACAATGGAGATGCAGCTTCTGAGGTGGCTTTTTCTGATGCAGCCCGAAGTTTGCATGTTCTTTGTGTAAACACGGGCTGTCGTTCAAACGTGCTTAACAGCCTGACACGTTCCACGTGTAGAAGTGTTGACCTGGAAAGTAGTCAGTGTTGCTGTATGAATATACTGTATTTACAATGAGCATGGTGTATTGTGGGCAAATACAGGCAGCAGTAGGTCAATTGTTAGCTAACTGGGCACATGTCCAAATATCATTAAAAATGTTGACATTAAGTAATTTGGGGTTTTAATAATATTTAATTAACTACTATTTAAACAACTCTGCTCAGATTGACCTACAGGTCTAGTTTAAAAGTTCTGGTATAGATAATAGATTTGTCATGTTCAGTACATAGTGGTTTCTGAAAGGAAATAGTGTGCAAGTCAAACCTCTGAAATTATGTGTTCCAAAAATGGGGAGCAAACAAATGCATTATACTAAATACTGTCTTTTTTTTGTTTGTTTTTCAGATTAGCGCTGTACGTATATGAGTATCTGCTCCATGTAGGAGCACAGAAATCAGCGCAGACGTTTTTATCAGAGGTATGTTTGCCCTGTCTTTTTTTTCCTTGCACAAGGTTACAATGTGTGCAAGTGAAATAAATCTGTGTTGGATTAGAAAAAACGGTGACAATCTTGCATATCTGTTTACATTGATCAGCATAGCCTTCTGATTTTGCAAAAGCCAGTTTGCCATGTCATTTTGCATGCCTTTGCATAATTATTTTTGCTGTGATTTGTTAGCCCTGTTGTCTGATTTGGTGCTACAATGAAGAAATATTTGTCTATTTTCTGTAATAAACGTGCATGTTTGAATGTGCATCGATCATGTTCCTTCTTGATGATATTCAAACTTACTGTTGGTATCTCCAATTGTGAATGATGGACCCTTTCTAAACGTACAGCAGTCAGGTATTTTATACTGATCTCGCTATGTATTCCTACCATGCTTCTAATTATTTCGCTTCTTTTCATCTGGTGAACTAATTATGACTATAACTGTTCAGGTGCTCTTGCTTAAATGCTCTTGAATGCTAATGCATTTTTTACCATTAGACAATAGCTAGTCTTTTTCACAGTCCTTTAAAGACATATATATACCTGTAGTTGATTGAAGTAAATTGTATCTCCTTAGTATTTTACATTTATGCTGGGATGCAAGAATACCTGTATGCCAAACGTACTGAGGTCTTTGGGGTTTATTGTTTTTAATCTTTCTTTGATGAGAACATTTAAGATAATGATAGTTGGATAGTGAGCAGAAGTGAGAAAAACAGGCAACATGTTGTAGCAGGAAAATCTGCTGCTTCAACTGGTGCTCTTCTGAAAGCTAATAGAATTAACATGCTAGTGATGACATTTTGGAGATGGAAGAGACGAAGGCTGTTTGTGGTGGTTATAGAAAATTCACATAACAGAGAGAAGCAAAAGCGATAGAATTGTGGTAGTTTCAGGTTATGTTTATATTAAAACATGGTTTTGACAATTGTTTTTTCTCCTTAGTAAAGCAATGAAAAAACAAGAGAGAAAATAATGGAGACTATCATCTTGGCTTTCCCCAAACAGCTGTCATTTGTAAATAATACACTGTGCAAGATTCATTTTGCTCATTTTGTTTTATGATGTATGTGCAAAATGAGCAGTTGGCAGGAGTATAACTGGTATGACATTTGGATTTCAGGAAAACATTCAATACAGTGTCTTGAAATTTAGCTTTTAAAAGTAATTCAATCTTGGATTATAGAGAAACTCTCAGATCTGAACAAATGTAATAAGAGAATGTATCAAATCTTTCAAATTCAGAGTGATGCCGAAAATCAGCCAAAAGATGGGGCAGAGACGAATAATAGTGTATTGAATTGATACGAGGTGTCTGTTAAATTTCACACAAAGCTGTGAGTTTATTTACCTTGTTTGTTAGCAGTGTGGAAAGGTAAAGACTGTGCTAACAGTATTTGTAAATGGCTGTATGTTGGAACCAAATGCAATTATTGCTGTTACGGGAAACCGGGAAAAGATGGTACTGGGGATGAAAGCAGTACAATGAGGGTCAGACTGAGAAAACTGTACACTAATCCAGCTTGGAGAAAATGATTTTAAATGGCAAGTGGCAAAAGCAGCAGGAAAGAAATGATAGTTGATTGTGGAGCAGACAGGCCTCTACGTTGTAACGCCCACTCAGTCCTGGGCTGCAAACCACAATGTAATAGCTCTGTGCCCCTCGTGAGTCAGCTGTTGTTAGAGATGGATTGTTGGCACACGGGATGAAAATGACAAAGCAGCAGTTGGGAAGTGCAAAGAAGTCTTTTAGCAAATCTTCCATGTGTCTTTGTGTTTTTCTGACTCATGGCTTTTGAGAAGCAACTGCCCTGCTGTGGTTGAGCGAGGTGGAGGAGATACCCAGGTGGTGTAGGAGGAAATTTGTGTCGGCTTGGCCACTTCTTAGAAAGCAAGGCTGTTGGGGCTCAATGCCTTCTCTACGCTGGCAGTCTGCACCCCCCTGAGTAATTTGGGTGGATCTCTTTAAAGTCCACTTAGTTCAAAGTAGCTCTAAGCCAGTGCATTGGGGTGAAAAAGAAATAAGCGTATATAGATTATCAGAGCCGTACAGCTGTCAGTGACAACTAAAGAGTATAAATGGCAAAGATTAACATCCCTTAACGTAAAGGTTTACCAGGGAATGTGGCTAAGAGTAATGGCATTAAATTGAGAGAAGTAAAATTTAAATTGGATACCATGAAATCACTGATATTATGTAACTTAGAGAAGATTGTCTTAAGCATGTCTTCATTTCTGTAATGTTTTGTGTAGAACTGATTCATGAGTCAGTAAAATCTAGAAGTGCTCGGCTTATCCTTCTTGTTTACAAGGTGAAGAGTGCTTTCCATTGTCCTTGTGGTCTCTCCTGAGGACAGCCTTCAAAACTCTGTTGCCTTCATCTCTAAAATTTTGGACCTCCAGATCAGCTAGCCTTTTCCTGGGTGTCTGGGTAAAAGAGACATCTTCATTTTGTTAGCTATCACACTCGTCTCCTAGTCTGCAAATGGACTTCCTTTGAGGAGACACGACATGAAGTACTGGATGGAAATAATTTAATAGCTGTTTCATCCTGAAACATGTAGTCATTGTACAATTAGCAAAATGACAAGGGACTACCACTGCTATGCAAACAGTGTCATTTTCTTATGAGGGTAGAATAGAACTGTTCAGATGGGATACACAGTTTTTTAGAGAACAATATAAACTGTTCTGCTCCAGAATCTTTCCTTCAGTGTTGGAGCTGCTGAATTTTCTTGTAGAGCTGATCCTTACCCCTGTATTTTCTGTCCTCAAAGCTAGGTTCTGGCCTTGTAGGAGTAATTCCGCTAGCTTAGCTAGACCAGGAAAGTAGGCATTTTGCAGCTGATTGATCAGTAGTTATGAGCTAGTTATTGATAAAGCTGACAACAAGTTTTTTTTGTTGTTGTTGTTGTTTTTTTAATTATAATTCTTTTCCTGTCTGTGTGATCTGACAAACGTTTTCAATGTCAGACAGAGGTGTGTATTTTTTGAAAGCAAAACAAATCAAAAACTTCCCCCTGTCATTCAGGTTCCTTCTTTGAATAAATTTATGAACTGTCTTACTAAAAAGGACCAGCGTAAGACTTGTGGGTCAGGCAATTTCCTCAAGCCCTGTGTCAATGAATGTTACTTAGACACAGTGAGGTCCTTCTGCACAGATAACAGTTTTACTCTTAACTGAATGGTTTTTCAACTCCACTAAAAAAAATTAGCTTTGACTACATGTTGCATCTCTCCATCCTGTTACTTTCAAAACTTCTCGTAAGTACAGCACATCCCTGGTGATTAGCACAAGTCCTTCTAAGCCATGCTAAATGCGCGTGAAGAGCAGTCATGGCGCTGAGGAGTGCATTTGAATCCTTTTTAAAACTTTGTTACTGGTTTTCTCTTTTGTATACATTTTTCATTTTTATTAACATTTTTACCTGGCACAGTTTAGGCAAGGGTTTCATAGTTTGAAAAGTGCTTTTTATAGATTAAGTGCTATTAAGTGATGATGATGATGGTTGAAGTGGGGATGATGGGTGGGTGGGTGGGGGTTAAGTGCCATGCCCCTGCTTCATTCTGCCAGCTTTACCAAAAGAAGTGATAATACCTGGAGCTTACCTTTCTAAGATAATTTTAAGATAATTTTTGATAGTTTTAAGTATTTATATAATTTTTATGAACTGTGCATTCTACTCCTGCCAGCTATTGACAAAACATACTTGTTTAAATTTTTTAACAATTGGGGGTGGCAGTCAAGTTGGAATTGAGAAAGTTTTATTCCGTGTTGAAAAATCCCAGCTTCGCTACTGTCTCTTGCAGTATGAACATGCTATGTCTACCTTTTCTAGGAAGCTTTTAATGTACCTTCATATACATCGTTAAATACCTTTCGTGTTAAAGATGTTGAAGCATTTCGTTAGAATAATCCTTCTTTTGTCAGCCATTACTTCTGCCTGTAGAGCAGAACATGGCTTGTGTTTAAACAATGATCTTTTTACAGAATTGGACAGGAAATAGTGCTATGTGTAGTTGTAACTGGAGGAATTTGGAGTGTATGTAACGCCCTGGTTTCCACCCAGTTTAAGCATGAGACTGCCTCCCTCCCATAAAGTGTCATGTGAACTTCTAGAGATCTTCAGTTATTTGCAACAGAGCTCCATAAGCAATTAAACTGGCTTTTTTATAGTCCAGACTATTTAGTTTTGTAGCTAAGGACAAACCAGTCACTATGGCACTAATAAAATGATTGTGTGATAATAGCTAAGGTAGAGCACAGCGCTCTCACGGTGTGTTGTGTTGTCTGACGAGTTAGCTGGTAACAATAAAAGTGTGAAGTTGAGGGTGTAAAAATTACTAAATTGCATTTCTTTGGGGGAAAAAAAATATATATATATGTTTGAAGTAAGCCAGATTTCTTAGGTGGGAAAGAGCTCACAGACAGTATTTTTCTATTCAAGAGCATTTGCCAGTGCAGACAAACCAAGCCAAGCCAGCTTTACACTTTCACTGGATGGTGGGAGAACAGGTTGTAGCTTGGTTGTTAGTGGTATTTGTCATGCTACCTCTAGCAGTAAAGCAGTCCTTGATGATCTTGAAGCATCGGCTAGCTTTGGATATGGAGGGAAGACTGCCACCTGCTGAATTGGTAACACTAGTTCTGTATCTTCTGTTTTTCCTTCTACAAACTGGAAGATCTTATAGATAGTTTTAGGGGCATTTTTTTAAAACTTTTCTTTGTTGTTGTTGTTCATGCATTCTTGAGCTTAGAAAATGCACGTCTCAGTGGTGGAGTGATACAAAATACATCCTTAATAAAGCTATATTCAGAATCTCTACAAAATAAATGCTAAAATACGCTTTCCTAAAATAAGAGGCATGAGCTAAAGTAGTATTTATAATAAAGTACATAACACAGACATTCAGATTGATGATAATAAAGCCTTTCGTAGATACAAAACATTTTATTCTTATTCTTCCTTTTCTTGATATTATGTAAGGTTTTTTTGTAGTCACAATAATCACAAAAGTGAATACCTGTGTTTTTATGGTTTTATTTCAGATAAGATGGGAAAAAAACATCACACTGGGGGAGCCCCCAGGATTCTTGCACTCCTGGTGGTGGTAAGTGTCCATTTTCTTTCCGATTTTTAGAATACAGTGATTGCAAATTCCAGCAGCTGCAGGCAAGAAATTCAAGTGATCATTGTAAAAAGAATGTGAAGATGAGGAAAAAGAACCATTTTCTTATAAAAGAAATGAAAGAACAGAAAATTAGGTATGGGAAAAGACACAGATATTAGTTACAAGAAAACAAATACTGCATAGTAGACTGATAAGACAGCATCCTTCAAAGAAAATTGGCCAGAGTTTCTTTGTTCACTATCTTCTACTAAACCGTGCACTTAAAAGCATTATACATACCCTAAATAATTACGTTCAGGAAAATAATATTTATAAATGACATGAAATATGTACATACAGTGACTGAGGAAGCTCACATCCACATGCATAGTCTTCAGCCCACATTTCTATTCACGGAAATAGCATATGAAAATGATTAGCCAAACCCAAGTCACCAGCCTTTTGGAGAAGCAGTGTGTGTTAGCACGGGCTTGGTGTTGTAAAGTCTGCATTTGCACAGTTTCTCTCAGCTCAGAATATGGGTAGACACAAAATTTACTTGTAGTTTTTCACGCATGATGCCACTTGCTTAAATATACCGGTGTGCAGAGAGACACATTTGTTTGTGTAAAATTCCCAAGGAGAAAAGACTGTTCATAGTCACTGCTGTTTAGCCATGGTATTTACAGACTGTCACATGCCTCAAATGTATCCGGTATGTCTGTGTTTGCAAGAATAAAACATTATGGAGAATATGTCCAGCTGCCAGGAGTACAAGACTTTACAAATTTAAAAGTGGTTCCATTTGAACACAAAATCCCAAGTGATTTGTGCAGCTGTCAGGAAGGTGGCATATTCTTCATTCACCTTTATGCTTTTAGCTACCTGATGGAAGCCTGAAAAAGAGAACATGTTTCTTGTTCCTGTGATGTCTGCATTATCCTTAATTTTGATTTTCTGCAGCAGTGTTCACATTTTCCACAATTCTGTATTGTGATGCTGGACTAAACAGTAAAGAAACAATATTAAACAAACTTTATTCTCGGGATTGTTCTAGTATACACATAATTTAATTCTAGAAATTTTGTGTTAGGACTCAGTCATGTATAAATCCATTCAAACAGGGGTGAGAGTGAAAAGGCAGAGCATTGTAATTTCCTTTCGTTCCGTCTAACCCAAGAGCTATCAAAGAAGATATTCATCTATTTCCTACTCTTATTCCTACACCTGTTTTTCTAGGAACTTTTGTTTAAAGCACAGTATTGGACCTTGGAAGAACTCCTCAGTTTTCTCTTCCGTTCTATGCCTTTTCATGCTATTACTGTATGTATCTGTCCCTTCCAGGGCTTTGTGGACGTAAATAGCAGCAGTTGCCAGAGGTATGAGGTTAAATGTAGAGCTTTATACCCTTAAACCTTGTTAGATTAGCTTCTTGGTTTATACCACGGTGGTTTTAAACGAGTACGGCACTGCTCGCCTCAGAGAATCAGATAACAGGACTCAATTCCTCCTAGATGTTTTACAAAGCTAAACTCTTTCATAGAGGTAAGTGCTTTCAGCTCTTGGCAAGGAAGTGATGTGTCTATTTCTATATATAAACATGCATGTGCGGTGTGCAGCATAAAATCTATGCGAGTATTACAATGATTTTCTCACCGTATCTCTAACTTCTTAATTTGCAGTGTATTTTGGGATCTCTACTGTGCAGCTCCAGAAAGACGAGAAACATGTGAACATTCAAGTGAAGCAAAAGCCTTTCATGACTATGTAAGTTTTGTGTATATTTACCATGCTTTCATTACTGTGTGGAATGTGATAGAGAAGTATTTCTGCATGACAGTATCTCAAATGCAGGTGTCTGTCACACTCTCATGTGTTTTCCGGGGATGCCTCAGAATTAGGACTTCCTAATTCTGTGATTACCTATTGCCATATGGAAAACTGTTACTCATCTCAGAGATCAAAACGCTGCATTAACTCAGAACAATGAATGTCCTTCTGTCTTTCCCCTGTGGTTACAACAGGCTGGTCCATAGCATGCGGCCCATATCGAAGCACAGATATGTCCTGTCCACATATCCATACTCTGTGCTACAGAGGAGGCTGCTCAACAGATGTAATTGTCACTTCTACCCCCTGGCTTCTGTCGGGACCATACAGGCTTCAAGCACGACTATTGTACTTAGGTATCACAGGACAAGATAAATGTAAAGCCAGCCAGTTCAGGAGAACAGGAGGAATAACAGTAAAAAGTATTATGCCAGTTTTGATACATTTGAGACCCAGTTTGGAACACATCAGGGAGTTCAGTGCAATTTCACCTGAGAGGACCAAAAAAAATAAAAATTAAATTTTTGGGGTCCATAACATTGAAACAGTTTCGTTCCTTTTTCTCTGTTCTCATTGCATAAATGGAGCACTCTAGAAATCTGGAACTGCGTTCTGGACTGTGGATGCAATTTGGGTTCTGTCTCCTGTGCCAGTTCTTCTCCACCCGGTGATTTCATGTTCACTAAGGAAAACCGCAGGCTGACTGAGCTAAAGGCATACTATCATTCCTTTGGGCCATTCGAATAGTATAAAGAGGGAGTAAAACTCCCTGATGATACTGTTCTGAAACCTCTTTCCTTCGCTGTATTCCAGGTCTGTCTTACAAATATTTTGTAGTTGCTGCAGAAAAATATTTTTGTATATAAAATTAAAATTAGACTTCAATAGCCCACTCTCTTACAAACACAAACCTGGAAAAACTTAAATGAGCCTTCGAAGAGACTATTTTCTGTTATCTATTGTCATAATCTGATAAAATCTCAGGTTCACGTAGTATGTGAATGACTGATGATCTTGCCTTTTTTGGACTATGTTACAAATGTACCATCAACACAGTTAGAACTGTTTGGCATATTTTACTTACAGACCAATGACCCTTTAATACCTTCTCCTTAGCAGTTAGATCCTGAGGCTGACTGGTAAAGGAGCTTGGATAATTTTGCACTATCATGTCCATGCTACAGTGATCGCTCTACATAATCAATGAGAAAAAAGCAGCGTTGGAGAAGGGAATAAAATTCTGAGGAAATTTTCCACACAGAAAAGCATTAAAGTCAACCACCTTGGTAAAGCACATTCCTAAGATTACAAACAACATCACTGGTGGAAACACAGTTTCTGCGATATGTTATGGGTTCTGTTTTGAATACACAGTTGTTGGAATAATAAAGCATTTCAACAGCTTTGTTGTTGTTTTCAATCCTTGTTATGAGAGCGAGGTTTAATTCCACACTGAAGGAGAGATAGCTTTACAGGAATAGTTTATGACTGCAGGGAATGACAGCAGTGAATTAAATTTGTGGAGGTCAGAATCCAAGGTATGACAGTTGACTTCAGTGGGGGCGTTGTGCACTTGCAGTGTAAGGTATGTGACAGAAGCCAAAAATCTGCAACCTGTAAAAGCTGTTACGAAATAATTTTCAAATGAAATCACCAGTTAGAGGAAAACTTAAATAAAGAAGTACTAGGAAGTCTGAAAAGGAACAGAGTCCACAGTTCTGTAAGCTCATGAGAGTTTCATCGATCAGTAAGTTCACTATTTTAATCTATATTATTCTTTCCTAAAAATTTGAGTAGCTTATCAAACATTTTTTTTTTTTGTTCTAGCATTTCCTTTTTAGTGTTTCTAACTTCCACAGGTTTTAGACTATTACATGATCTTATTGCTCACTTCTGCCTGCACTATGGTGTGTGTTAACGGTAATGTAAAAACCTGAGAAAATAGTCAAATAGTTCTGTATGTGATGTAAAACTGCGTGGTGTTTAAGGTACTCTATAAAGTGGTGCTTGATAAAGGAAAAATCAAACCACGATATTCTTCTATACACATATAAATCTGCATAAAGACAGATGAATATTTATATCAGAAATACATTGGCTTATTTTATCAGTTAATTCTGCTGGCATTTCTAAAACCTTAATCATTTAAAGTGACAAGAAAACCTATCCATTGCATTATTTTTCCTCACAGTTGAGATAAACTCGTCTAATATCTAGCAGGACTCATGCTGTTCCTCAGTGTCACGTGCTTTTTGTTTAGGAAGGCAGTGTGCATCATGATAAGTGCAGGCTGTTGAAATCTTGCATATATTTAATATTTCATGAGTCTATTGTACATTTGTATTAATGCACATAACAAATGGTTGTAAAATACAGCCAAGCATATTTCACAGCTGCTGAAGGTAAACATTTATTAAATGCTTTGTGAAATCCTAACCCATGTGGAGTATTGCCACCGACTCCAGAGGGGTCGAAATTCCACCACCAGCGCAGGCCATCAGAGAGCCAGGCACTGGGCTGAGGCACTGATAACTCAGTCCTACCGTGAGACTGCAGGTCAAGGAGCAGAGCATTTGTAGTTGCACTGTCATATCTCAAAACTGTAATTGCCAAGTACAAAAAGCACAGAGGGCTTGCTTATTAATTCATACTAGCGATTCAGAATTTTTTATTAGGTGTGTGTTCTGCTTGACCTAAGGAAAGCATTCTTGCCCAAGGTGTGAGTGGTCTGGTTACACCGACATGCCATGTTTAACACTAATTAGGGTGAATGAGCTGACCCAGTATCTTGCTTTTTGTGAAGGAAGGAAGATTTAAGAGTGTTTGATGGAGGTGGGAAGTGTTTGGGGATGATTTAATGATTTGTGAAATACTGCTGCTTCAAACAACACAGTTGCTAGTCAGTCTGCAACACACAGAGCTTGACTCATAAAATGAATATACACAGGAAGATTTGATTACTTTTCAAGTTTCACAGTATCTCAACTGCACTTGCGAAAGATGCTGCTGCTTGATTCCCCCGCACCCTTAATTCTTCTACAAAAGTTTTTTGAATGATGAGTTTTATTTCATTATTTAGTTTGCTGTAACATTTCAGCCTCTGCTTTGCTCGTCATTTAATACAACTGAATATCTGCAGCTGGGCTTTGTACATCTGCAGTATACTTGGGGAAAAACACTAGCATTACCCTCATCAGAACCCATCTGGAGCACTGTGTTGAAGAAAAGTGCATCTGAACTTTCCTCTGCTATCAATGCTCTTTAATCAAGCAAGCAGTCTCAGCCTGTGTGTGCCCGTAAGTCTGTGCCACAGAATCTGTTCTTGACCATTTGTGTAAAATAACAGGAAAAACATACGCTTTTACGCAACTGTTACTTAAATTTTTCTGCTACACGTGTACGTGCATACGTGTTTCTCTGTGCAGTATCATCCCCGTTCTGCAGAGATGAGGTATGGTAGTACTATTTCCGTGTGTTCAGATTGTACTAACACACCTTGGATTTTTATCGAGCTAGTCAGAAGAGACAGACAGATCTTTCATGTCTGACAGCAAGAACATGAAGTGACACTCAGAGTGGAGGCTATTACTCCTAGCAGTACTAACAATGCTCATCTGAATAAAAATAAAATAAATACAAAGGTGAAGGGCTATTCTGGCTTTAAGAAGAAGTTTTTTTGTCTCCTTACCCTGAGGTTAAACACTTACAACTCCTCCATATGATCTACAAGGGATTCTATTTTTATTGTCTATTGAAATTTGCAGTTGGATCTTTATTTACTTATTTATTTTTGACTAAGTGAATAAGGCTCTGAACTCATTAGGTTCACATTTTAGGTTTCAGAAGAGAGATGTATGTCATGAAAGTGCGTGTGCTGGTTCAGGCACGTGTGTGCTTGCCTTGAAATTTAATGAAAATTTCTTAGAAACACTTTGTTTATATTTCAGGTAATTCAGGAAAGAAAAATGGTGCTTACCTAGGCTATTACTACAGTAGGAACAGAGCATTTCAAGAAGAAAAAACAACAAAAAAAAATAGATTAATTTTCCATGCAACTATCACTTTGGCTGGAAGAAAACTTTTGTGTTCTTTGAAGTCCTGTGAAAAATCACTTACGTGGTTACTTTTAGCCAAAATTTGGTCTTCACTGTAGAATGTTTTTTTCTTCACAGTGTCCTAAGGAGATCTCTTCAACTGTCTTAATAGATCTCATTTCTCTGGGTTGGAACTGAGATACTCTGTTGTGAGAAGCAGATTCCCACGTGTATGTTGTTCCTGCCTTCTTTCGATCTCTTTATAAGCTGAAAACTTACTGGGTCAGAAGGGAAAATAAAATGGAAATCCTGTGATTCCTGAGGGGAAAACAAAACAAAACAAAACAAACAAACAAAAAGACTTTTAGAAGCTCATTGGTAGGGGTGAATCTGACTTCTAGAATTGGTCATTCTCCAATTCTGCTGGCACGGCCATTCAGTCACATCTCTGGATTCTGGGTTTGGAGGGGTGATATTTGTAAAGTTCTTTCTTGACAAATGATTTCCTTACCTAGTGCTTAAAATCTTATTACAGTCCAGAAGTTTTTATGCCTCCTTTGCATAGTGTAGTGGAAGTCCTTCCATGTGGTATTGATGCTAGGAGGGATCTATTAATTCTCACAAGCAGCTGTAGTAAAATCTTGATTATTTTCCAGGTAAGGTTTTATTAGTGCCTTCTCCATGGCTGTTTGAAAAATCACTTTTGGTTTGAGTAAGGGTCTCTTGTTTGTTTTTGTGGCTCCCAAAAGACGGCTGAGTAGTTTACAGGATAAGAAAAAGACATGTTCATTGCCTCAGAGACTGTACAGTCTCATAAGCTAGTATCACATTCCGTCTGATTTGTTAGCATGTTTTAATAGTAAACTGTTTGACAGGGAGCTTAGCTTTACTTGGAAGTTGTAGGATATATTAAAGACTCTGTTACAATGAGTACAGGTGATTCCTTTTAAAGATCATAGTGATATAAATCAATTTATTTTTTTTTTTTTAGGGATTAATGGGAATAGTGTTTGGACACGAGATAGCTGACCAATCTCTTTGTTAGTCTTCCATAGGAATAAGTTAGGTCTCTGCATTTATGGATCTATTTTAGGGGGAAACAGTTACCTCTTTCTTCCCTCTTCTCTGTGCCCATCTTTCTTCTGGAGAACTTGCTTGACCTTAAATGTCTTCTAAACCTTAATGTATCCTTAGTAGTACTCAGAATTTGAGGACTGAAGGTTACCATGAGAGGTTTATGATGCAACATTGTATGAAGGCATCAGTGGAAGTTTGTTGGAAGTGACCATAAATCTCAAGCCTTTTTTTTTTCCACAGCACAGTGGCAGAATGGTTCCTATTTTCATGAAACTACTTTAAACAAACAAACAAACAAAAAACACTTCTGAAACCCACATAAAACTGTCTTTTAGGTGAAGTTTTTTTTGTTGACCAAAACACATGGAAGCTTTTTCTCTTTCAGGATAATTTTTGAAAATGGATCTGCTTGTTGTGTTTTGCAGGAGGTCTCAGCTCATGCTTAACAGCAGTCACAATCTCTTCCAGTCTGTCAAGGAACTCCTCCTCTGCCTCTCATGTGTTGGATGGTGGAGTTCGTCTTAGCTGTTGATTTTCTTGCCTTCCCCAGCTCTTGCTGTTGTGATCTTCTGCAGGCAGCTTAGCTAGGCAGTTTGTGCTTTTGGGTCCTCCCTGGCTTCTTGCTGAAAATTGGATTCTAGATCTGGCTTCCAGCTGTCTGTTTGCATGGAGCAGGGCATGGAGAATGCATGGTAACTCCTGCTTAAAAGAAAAAACAAAAACCCCTTTCTATCCTTCCCAGCTGTGGAGAGCAAGAGATGGCAAGTACAGGCAGAGAGGGAGGGAGGGAGGATCAGAGGTAATTTACAAAATGCTGAATTCTGTGTAATTCTTGGGACAAACGCCAAATTATATTGCCATGCAATCATGAAATACAGATTCATGAATGAGTGGAAAAGAATGTATTTCAGATCTCTAAGCAATTGATGGCCTTCCTGTGAACTCTCCATTATTATTATTATTTTTTTTTTTCTGAGGTTCTTCATGTTTCCATGGGCAGAGATTAAAAGCAGAGATTCCCAAGCGCAGGTCTACGGTTAAGTGTGATTTCTCTTGACTGAGGAGTGTGTGGGATACCCTGCGTAGTCTGTGCTTGGCCTCGTTTGCCCAGTTAAGGACTGCTCTATTAAAGCAATGCTTCTGGTCTGAGTTGCTTGATAATTCCTTGCAGGAGTTCTGCAAATTTGTGCAGAAAGGCCCATTATATGTTTGCTGTTCATCGCTGTATCTGTAATTTCACCTTTAAAATACCTTCTTCAGACATACACTTCTTACTACCATGTAGATAACTACCCCTGTGTACCTGGAGAGTAGATTCTTTTCTAAAACTATTTATTTTAAGTGGTCATAACATTCTTTTCATAACCAATATGGAAGTGAAAAGCATTTCTTTCCATACAGTCATTGTTAGAACAATACGCTTTACATTTTATGTAAATAGTGTTCATTTTTAAGTATGAATGAAATGCATTTCTCTACTGCTCTTTCATTCCACAGAGATACGTCTTGTTTCCCAGTGTTTAGGTGTGGTTTTATAGTAAAATACTTTTGGATATGAAAGCTAGAAGAAGACTAAGGAAGTCAGGTAATTACCCTGAAATTTCCTCTTCAAATCCATTGTACAAATCCATATGGTTGAAGATTTCTCTGGTCTGTTAGAAAAATCAAATGAACAATTAAGAACTCACATTCAGTACAAAATATTTTTGTTAAGATGTCTTACAAGGGCGTAAGTCCTTGACTTCCTCATATGTGCAACCAGAAGTCTGTAAATCTAAAAGATGTAGAAAATGTGAAGAGTTCTTACCTTCCTTCCAGTTATCAATTGTAAAGGAACACTGCTGTAAAATAAGGTGGGTGTCTTTTTGGAAGGACAGTATTTATTGGGAGTGCGGTTGGTACCGAGGATCTGAGACTCATCTTGTACAATGGTATTGGCAGAATTATGCACAGTCAAGCTGAACTTTTCCACTTTCTTCAGCTGCGCAGTTTTATTGCTTAGTAGATGTTCTTTAATGCAATTGCTCAGAAAGGAATGATTAAAAGAATGTTTCAGCCTGCCATCAAAGTAGGCATTGCTTTCTTCAGGAAAACAGCATTTTACCTGAGTCAGGATTCGATCCATGTACTTTTGGGTGTATCTCAAGTAGCGCAAAATAATACTTCACTGTTATCTCCAAGACTTATTTGCTGTTCAGAAATTTGCCAAGCGGAGTAGTTTTTTTCATTGGATTACACGGACCCCTTTTGTGGGAAAATAAGGAATTTTTTTTCCATTTTGTTTAATGCTAAGAAAACCCCCAAAAGAATTTACCTTCTCACATTTCTGTGAAGGCAGATCATGTTCCCATTCTGCCCCTGCCCTCCTCCTTCATCATTCCTTTGCATACCGTATTGGGTGGTGTAGTTACTCAGATTTGAACTACTCCAAGTCATAAATGTTAACCGTAAGCTCTCATACAGAAATGAATCTTTTTTACAGTCCACTTTTTCTTTTTTTCTTTGTAAAGGTTATTTCCAAAGGTAAATTTGTGTTTCACGTTTAATGTGAGGACTGAACCATTTGTTTCAGATAGAAAAAAAACAATATATCCTTCCCAAAATTCCAACACTTACCCTTTGAGTGGAGATTTAATTTTCTCAGTTTAGAAGTAAAATGGTTAATTAGTTTGAGTTAAGTGGAAGCCTCTGACAGTATAAGGAACCACCATCTCCCCTGAAGGCAGTTTAGCTCCTTTTTCATTGTTCCCAGAGGGAGGCAGTGGACATGTTGAAAGAGTGCCTCTTTTCTAAGCACGTTTTACGCTTCATTTTCATTGAGAACAATAGGAGATAACAGCCTTCCTAATGAGGGGAGACTTTCAGGGAATGGTCTGTGGGAAAAAATAGGATTTAGTCATAATGGAACACTAAAAAGACTTATATACACTATATTTAAAACCATGCCAAATTTATGAAGTAGAGCAAAACTTGTTGTTTTCTTTTGCTTGGAGGAAATATGAATTCAACAGGTTAAGTGAGAAGTGAGTGGTCTAAGAGATATTGTGGAGTGTACAGGATAAAGTAGAGGCCAAATGATGAAAGGCAGTGGCTGCCTTGCAGCCTTCCAGAGTAACTTAATGGCTACAATATACAGGTAAAACTTGCTTGTAAGATGATCTGCCTAAAAAAGTTGATCTGAACACTTACATTATTAGATGCTTTATTCCATTATAGATTTCTGCATGGGCTTACTTTTCTATCTACTGAAGACTGGCATTTACTTTATAATTAACATAAACCCAAGGTATTTTTGAGGCTATGGCATACGTTAGTTCCAGGAAGAAGGCTGCACTGGTGTTGTTTGACCCGTTTGGTGGAAGTCCCAGGACATTACAGTTTGTTCATTGCTTGGTTGTCCTGATGAACAGTTGTTAACTTCAACCATTTCTTAGAGTGATGACATCTTACTGCAAAATTTCATGCAATACCCCTCATGTATTTGGTTTAGAACTCCATTTATTCAAATTTTAATTTTTGGATGCTATAATGGATTATTTATGCTACTAAAGCAAAAGCTGTTTAGCAGTTCAGGTTTTAAACTTAATTTGGAGTGAACTCAAAATCTTTTTAACCAAGGTTTTTGACATATTTTGCTTTTAAGAATGACAATGTGCGTGCAACCATGAGTTTACGTAGCACTCATTGAAAAACATCCTGTTCTTAAACTTTTGTTAGTTCTGTTAGTTGTATTTTAAAAATTTCTTCACCTCTGTTGACGTACAAATCATTCTAATTTGTTGCATAGTGTAAGCCATATGTTTTTACAGCACTCTAGGAGGTTAAGTTGTAGCATAGAAACATTGGGAATATTAAATTGAATAACAAATGCTCTGAATTTAGAGTTAAAGGTCTCTTGACATTAATATTTAACACTGATTGTACATAATGCTCTACATCAATAAAGTATTGATCATTTGATCAATAGAGAGCAAATGCAGGATTACAGCCTTGCAGTAACCCGCTTCCTGCGTGTGCTCTTCCTCTCCCACTCCTTGTCCTCTCTCAGTATTCTTTCTTCTGATGCTTTGTTTTACATATCAGCATTTTGTTTGATGTTTATTATGCTAAATGAGAGTAGAGATTAGGGTAGCCTTCTAATAAGTGCTTGCATTTAGAGGTTCCAATTTAGCTGGTAAAATTTCTCTTGGAGGCAATTACAAGAGGGTGTTCTGAGAACTCTGCTTGTGTGTGTGTGTCCACGTGTGCATCTCCACGTAGTGAGACGTTCCTATCTACCAAATGATAAGGTAAAGCCAGTACTACACTGATGTAAAGCACTTTTATTTTTCTGATAGAATTGTTTGGCTAGATTTGAGGCACTTTGCCTGAATATATTCTTCTTTAGACTCATAAAATGTAAAAGTGAAAGTGAGAGTCTTATTTCTGCACAATATGCCAAACACAGATTTTGTAATAAGCTCGACTGCTCTGTTAATACCTCTAAGTGACTCATTTCAGACTTGCTTAACACATGCCTGGAAAAACCAAAGACTTACAACTTCCATCTGCTCCCTAATATGATGAAAGATGAATCCTGAAGATCACAAATTGTGGGAGACATGCAGCTCTTAATAAGAACAGCTGAACAACAAATGCCTTGTGAGAGGTGGTGAAAAACGAAGTAATGAGGAGGAAAGGCAGGCAAGCCTCTTGAGAGGGAGCGTGCATATCCATGGCTGACTAGAACTGTCACATCCAAACCTTATTCTAAATATGAAATGCACATTATGTAACACAAGTCACAGTGAACAGATAATAGCCTTCTTGAATTTTCTGCCAAATTAATGCCTTACTATTACAAGCAATTGTGGTAACATGGGTTCTTGAGCTTTCACAGCATGTTTTATTTTAGCAGAAATGTGGCGGACCTCCATATTGGAGTATCTGTTTAACAAATGAGGTTTTGAAATCTTGGGGGTTTTTAATCCTCATGTTAACAACATTCCACGCAATGCAAACTTTGTTAGTTTAGTTACTACAAATATGCAAAACTTCCATGTGTACAAATAGAGCCTTTCATTTCACACGTATAGTATTGCAGGAAAAAAAAAACACAACACGCATACCTGTGTGCTCCAAGAAAAATGGTGACTGGAGTAGTCAAGGAGAATCAAAATTAAACTTGCCTTAAAGTGAAATTCTGCTTTGCACTTTCTCATTGTAGGCTGCTTAAATGTGGCCCCTCCTTAACTTAAATGGGCGTCCCTATAGTGCTGTCACAGTAACGTGCATGAACCAGATTTATGCCAAGGAGCATAAGAGACCTATAACAAAACTCAGATGCAGCAGCCTGTAACCCATCAGAGGCTAATACGCCCTGCCGAGAAGGTGGTACTCTGCATAATTCACACCAAAAGAGGTGTGTGACCTGTCTAATTTACTCTGACATAGGAAGAGGAAGACAAAGCTCATTATAAGGTATATGATATATACACTATGTTCTGAGCCACTGCAAATCTTGAAAACATTTTCCAGGTCTGCTTTCAAATCTGATTTCCATAAATGTATTGCAAAACTGAAATTTTAGCTGATGAGATCTGCAAGGTTCATAACTGCATAATAGTTGGATACAATCCATGAGGTGAGTTTTAGTATCTTTTCTGCTCTAAGGGAGAGGGAGGGAAGTATGCAGACAGTGAATGTGCCTATAGTGGAGCATGATGTTATACTTTATAAATCAATTCCACAGGAATAAGATTTGCGGAGAGATTTGTAAAGATAGACACTTGAATCCCTCTGGAGCACGACCTCATTGACTTTATCACAGATCTACAGGGATGTTGTGATCTGCCTGCACAGATTTGACGGCAGGATCAGGAACTCTGGCCCTAATCTGGCAAACAATTTCATGGTCGAGTAGCAGTGTGTGTGTGAATAGTCTCATTAAGCTCACATATATGTTTGCATTATTAGGATCATAGGACACAGTAGAAACAGAATCACCCATTCTACTTTGCTCTCCAGTTTTAGTTATTTCTTAATATAGAAGCCAGCTTTTCATTAATTTAGTCACTTTTTTTTCCCCAAAATGTTTTTGTGGAAAGAGACCTTCTTCTGATTCTAGCTGTTGGGGAAAAACATTTATAAATTTCTGTTATAAACAGAACATTGTTACTTTATTATTATTATTATTTTTAATTTTAATAAACAGGGTAAAATTGTTACAGAGGGCTCCTCTGGACAGCTTCTCACATGTCACTGCAGAAAGCTTTTTATTCAGTCCTCACAGTTCAGTTATAATATTGTGTTTATTTTCCTATTACTTTTATGGTTTTAACGTTAGTCTACTTTGTGTACACCAGCACTGCTTTTTCTGACTCGCATTGCCAATTGCTTTCTTTTTCCTGCTCCAGTGGCTTCTTCCCCATTGTTACACGGAGAACATTTGGTGGATTGGGGGCTGATGGATGACAAGATTATAGCTCCTACCACTCCGAAGTCAGATACAGCTGCTGTCTTGGCTCATTTAGAGCAGTTTACGTTCTGTATTTCCAGTAACTGCCCTCCTCCCTTGAAAGATAAACAAAATTAAACAGCCTCCTACCAACTGTTCCTTCCCTAGCTGTGTGATGGACATCCCTTGAGGGCCTGTGCAGTCTTCTGTCTTCCCTGATGCTGGAAAGAAAGAAGCCTTCCTTTCACTGTCTTCTGGGAAGCTTCTTCCCTGAGCACGAGGAAGGCAGGGACTGATCCGTCAGCATCTCAGGTTTCTGTACTCCCTTTGGCAGTGGCCTTTCTTGGTGCTTGACTGTGCTGTTCTCATGGACCTTGTCTGTTTCCAGCAGCCAACTGAATACTTTTTGATTCTCATATAGTTAAAATGTATTCTCCATATTGCTGCCAGTATTCAGGCCAGGCTTTGGAACAAAGTTTCTTCCTCTTCCCTCAGCCTTGAGATTCAATCCCAAGTCTTTCAACAGTGAGACAGACACATAGGGGAAATAACTATTTCCTTTTTCTCTTAATAGGGACAAGGAAGTTCCTTTACACCCCTGCTTCCTTCACTGATAATTTGTAGAATCTTCCTGGAGGAAGATGAGTCTTGTAAATTCATTCTTTTTGCAGCACTGTAGTATGTAGAGGGTTTCGTTGAAGCATCAGTTCCCTAAATCACATTTCTTAAATTGTGTAAGGAACTAAGCTTTCATTCTTTTTTAAAAATATCTTTCTTAGGCTGCTTGATTGCTTAGGAAACATGACCGAGTGAAATACAGAAAATGATTAGGTACCAAAAAAAGAAATGTCCCTGGTGAAGCTGACCTTGCTTACACTCAGTTCCCTGAAATCCGAAATACAATGAGAAGATTGTATGAATGGAGTATCCAAGAGGATGATTTCAAAACAGAGCTTTACTCTGGTTTTAATGCTTTACTGAGTTATTGGATGTAATCTTGTGCTGTAGAGGTAGTTCCAGAACCTTTATAATAAGCAAGTACACATTTTTTATTTCCACTAAAAGAAACACACAAACAAAATGTAACTCCCAGTTTTCTTACAGTTCGTGTAATAATTTTAATAAACGGAATCTGTAGGTTAAGATTCTTTAGAGTCTATTTTTAGTTGCTTAAGATGTAGTTAAACTTGGTAGCTCCTGCTGAATTTTCTGTTCAAGGTGTCTTCTTCAGGCTGAACTCTTTCTTCCCAGTACCTTTTAGCAAAACCAGTTCTCTGAGGGTTTATAGAGCTATCTCTAGGCAGACAGAGAGATACAAGGAGAAGGAAAGAACAAGTGATTGAACACTGCTGTTCCTTTTGGAAGAACCATTGCAGTTTGCTGGGGCAGAGAGGTAACTCACCTACTGTGGCCAAAGCAGTCTATGACAATGAGAAAAAAAAAAAAAGCCTGACCATGTAATGACAGAGTATTTCTCCGTGCTTACAGGCAAGGGGCTAGAATTAAAGCTGCAGAAGTCAGGGCAAATTGTCTTCAAAGTGGGTGACGTGAACTTGATAGCCCCAGGTTTGTGAGTTAGCGAGTGTGCATGCTTTGGTTCTTCAGTGGGTGCCATCCTGCAAAATGACTTGATTTTGTTCCTTTTAAAAGGTGGTGGGGAGAACAGGGATGCGACATCATCATCAGTAGCTGGAGAAGGTGATGGTAACCACTGCACTTCCCATAGAGCTCAGTCTGGAGTATGAATGTTTGTCCAGTGGAGCTGTGCAGGGAATGTCTGATTTTGGGAGCTGTAGTGGTAGAAAGTGCAGTTTAAGCACTTCTTAACTGCACATTCTCTAAAAAACAATGCTCTTGGAAAGAAGAAGGAAAGTTAATTAACTAGGAACTTGGTCTTATAAAAAGAAGCTGTAATAACAGTTGGAGATTTCCAAAGCTATATGGTAGCAGGGCTGGGTTTTTATAGATGGTATTTTTTATTAAATCACTGTGTCCCACTCCAATCCCATGCAAATTCTTTTCGAGAGAAACTTCAAATCTTGCCACAAGACCCTCTTAGACTCTACAGGCGTCTTTAATACTGTTCTTCAATGACAATTTGGGCTTGTCCATGTTTCCTGGGATTAGACAACCCTAACAAGTGGTGTAGTTGTTGACAGGCCTGTGAATTAAAAACTTCAAAATAAATGGAAGAGAAAAAATTGATAGTCTTGATATATTTATTTTGTTCTTCGTTCTTATTTTGTCAGCTGCCTAAAATGTAAAATAAATCTTTTAAAAAAAGTTGAATGATACTATGTGCATTGCAGTGTACTTCAGCTGTCCTAGCTGTTCTTGTGAACCAGCAGGGGATCGGTATTAACGAGATTCCTGTTCTCCAGCACTTGGAGAATAGGATTTAGTGTAACTCAGTCCCCTGCTGGTTCAAAAACAGGGCTGGCAGAAAGAGCAGAAGAAGATTTGTTAATAATGTTAACTGAAAATGGCCCAGTTAACGTTAAGATTATTGCCATTAAGCCTAGATCTGAAAGATAGTTAAAACCTTTGCTTTTGTTATGTGCTTTAAAAATACATTTAAAGATAGCAGGAGCTGAAAGAACTGGTAATCTGTGCTCTGATGGTTTTGAAACTGTGAATTAATTTCAGCTGTGGGCCCCTAAAGGTTGGCTACGAAGGTCTTGTTAATATATGTAGGCTTTTTTGTTGTTGTTGTTGTTATTTGGTTGTTTTTTCACTTCAAAGTGTCATGAGTATGCAGTAGGTTTTGAAGTCAGATCAATTCCAGAGGTGCTGGTGAATTCAGAGGTGTCATAAATCTGGATTCCTTTTAAGAGGCTGGGTGGACGTACAGGTGCTAGGATACTTATCCTTGTAAATCGTGGGATTTACTGTTTCAAACTATGGCTCAGTTCATACATGTAGTAATATCTTTGGTTTTTTTTGAATAAACATTTTTTGATGCAGGAGTAACACTGGATGAATGGAAGTGATGCCATGAGCTCTTTTTCACAAAAGATTTTGTGAACCCTGGTTCTGTCAGGAACTTCTGGTTTAAGAAAAAAGCAACAAAGCAGTAAAACATAGTATTTGACTACCTGTTCCATTCTGTTTTCAGATTATTCACAATTTTCAGAATTTCAGGGTAAGATAGATCAAAGGAAATATTTCAAGAAAAAGATCGTAAAGCATTTGCATATTGGATTTCCTATTTATTGCTGACTAGAATCCATGTCAGAAAATGTGTTCTAACTTTATTAAATGGAGCCTGACAAATGTTGCAGTTGTTGAGATACTGCCTTGATAACAGCAGAAATTGAATTATTATTTCTGCATGTATTGTAAGCAATTACACACAATCATTACCTAAACGTGTACATTATGTGTTCTCCTGGACAAAGAATTGTGTCAGTGGAAACTGCTTTTTTATAGCCATTTCTGTGTTGTTTTCGCTGAACAAGCAAACCATGCAGCTATTTACTGAAGCTGCAAAACTGCAAGATGCATTCCTTTTTGTATTGTGGATCTTATTTGAACTTTTTAAAACATTGTGCAGTTACACGACCATGGTGTAACTCTTCAAACCGTTTTTTAGTTTTGGTTTTTAGTTTTTATTTCCAGTGCCACTGTATCTGTCAATCCTCTCTGTAGGATGAGCTCTAACTCCTTCCTCGTCCAAAGAGGTTGTTACCTGATACGATCTACTCCTTCATAGATGCAAGTCCTGATCATCCAGGTTCCTTTTGCTCTTATTTTTTATGCTACAACTTCGTTTTTATTGTCAGAAGCCTTTTTTCTGTTTTACAGTTCATGTCTTCAGGGATCTGGGACACACACACGGGACTTCTCAATTTGTTCCCATTCTCAGCCTGCATGGCTTTGCTACAGAAGCTTACCTCTGGTTCTCCTTTGTCAAGTTTCTTGAATCATTGAGTCTCTGTCCCTTTCACACTTAGATTCATTCCTATGCCTGATTTTATTGTCTGCTTAGTTTTCTGAGACCCTAGTGGTGACATTTAATTTCTCTGTTTGCCTTCAAGTGGAAATTCTTGTGCCCAAAGAGACAAAATACCATGTTGTCTTTGTTATTTCCCCAAGTGTGGCTTTAAAAAGCTTGGCAAACCTTTACTTGTGCTGGTTCAGAAGATATGTTACATGCCCTGGACAGTTGCTCGAATGACTGGGAGTTGTGCTGAAATTCTTAATATTCTAGACTCCTTGTAAAATTAATATGGTTAACAGAACTGGTCATTAAACTGTGGTGAAATAGAGTGAGGGTCAAAGGAAAAATAGTTACAAGTCTATGTTTTAAAAGTGCCATTTATGATCATTTATGATTTATCTTGTTTCAAAGTCAACAACATGCACTAAATAAATGATTGACTTGAAAATGTGCCAAATGTATTTATTTCCAGAGAAGGAAAAATGCCAGATTTTCTTAAAACATTTTTTCCTGTCACAGCAGATTTGTTCTAAAGCCTCCTCAAGTTTTGCCCATAATTTCATCTGCAGTTTTCAGTGCTTCTGATATTTGAAAGTATTTCCTGAGTATGAAAGAGTAGGAAGTTCTAAACCTTGTATTTTAGCCCTGTGCTTCACAACAGCTCTGCGAAGCATTTGTCACTCCGTAAAAATGTGTTTCCATGCTACTTAACAGGTATCTCATGAATTGCCAGAGTAAAATGGGGCAAATTGAGTATCTAAACTTGGTGTTCCAGTTTTTAAGTATTCTATATATTGGCAGTATTTAAGGACAATTTTGCCGGATCTGCCAGGAGTGACCAGCTCCATGCTCAGAAGGAGCACTGAGGACATCCTTGGAGAAGGTGCTGAGCCTCTGATCAGCACCAGCAGGTCTGTGTGGAGAGGATGAGGGCTTGGGGTGGCCACAGCAACTCATCACATCTTAATGTTCTCCATCAGTCTTTTTCTACACGTAGCTCTTTTAAATGCCCACGTCATCGTTCTGATAAAAAAGCTGAAGAAGACAGCCTCTGCAGAATGCAATTTAAACATTTAAGGCCAAATTTGTTCTCCAGGTGTTACCTAACAATGTAGACCTAGAGGTGTTTCATTTTCCAATGTGAATTAGCGAGAACACGGCCTGGTTGCTTGGCACCTGAGCCTCTCCCTGCCAGGGCAATGGTTTGGCTGCTGGAGCTGCATGCAGTGACAGAGGGTGGGTGGTTCCTGGTCTCCTCTTGCCTGCTGCTGGCACCCTGGCATGTGGCTACTTCGGGGGAAACTATTCACGTGCCTGTCTCTACAGCAGTTATTTTTGTGCTTGGTTTTGGACCATGCAGCAAGAGGTGGTAGACTTCATGGATCCCTTTTAAGGTTTATAAAATACACCATTTTCATTAACCTAGCACTTGCCAGCTTGTGATCTCCAGATGTGCAGAGGAAAAATTTGGAAGTTCCCATCCATTAGCACAGTTTTCCCATCAACTACTAACTTCAGCTTGTTTTTTACTCTTTTTACTCTTTTTACTGCATCACTCTTTTTACTGCATCACTCTGTCTTTAGGAAAAAAGCAGTTGTATGAGAAATTACATAAATGTAAGCCTGCAAATGCGTCATCTTATTAAAAGATGTTGAGGAACGATGCACTGAGCAAATGTTTTCAAGTATGTTAATACACAAGTAGTTCAAAACATTTGCTTTAGCAGTCCTGCTTCAGGTCCATCTTTTAAAAGGTTCATTGTCACTCAAATGTCTTTTCAAATGAATAGTGGAGGAAGACAAAAGGCTCCATAATCACAAAAAAAAATATTTTCCTTTCATATTTTATCAATTTTAAAAATACTTAGAAAGTGATGACACCCAAAGTTACACTTGCGTAATATTAATGTTATTGTAACTAATGTTACTAGCCCTACAGCTAAAGTTTATACAGGAAAAGTGTTCAGTAAAGCTCAGGAATTAAGCTAGTCATTCTAATTCAACTAACAATCACAACTTGTATGAAGGCTTTTTTTTTTTTCCCCATCAGAGTGTAGTGAAGTACCGAAATATAATGATTTTCTCCATGTGTTAGTCCAGTTAAAAACTAATTTTAAGAAGTGTTTTTGCAGACTGAGTGCCTACTCTGAACATTCTTCTTTGTATGTGTGTACATAACAAGTCATCCAAGGCACTGCATCTTCCTTTAACGATATTTTCATTGCATATTTACTAGTGTGAGATCTCTGCATTTACTTAGCCTTTACTCAAGGTAATCTTGGGCTCACTTTTGACCTCTGAAACATATTGAAAGGTAAGTCAATTAATACATCGTATCAGC
This sequence comes from Aythya marila, assembly GCF_965140915.1. Lineage (NCBI taxonomy): Eukaryota > Metazoa > Chordata > Aves > Anseriformes > Anatidae > Aythya > Aythya marila. The sequence goes on along the minus strand of NC_139080.1, from coordinate 79,922,175 downwards.
TGTTCCTTGTGCAGACTGATGTCTCATCATGCTGTTGTGTGATGAAAGCAGTAGTTAGGTAGTAGTATCAGCCAGATGATGATGATCTGGCCAGCACAACCAGCATTACCAAAATCACATCTACGTTCTCGAGGCTGTGCACAATAGAGTAAGTCCCTTGAGCTCTTGGATTATTTTTAACATTATATTTTCACTTTCTGTACAGATAATGGTAGAAACAAGACTGAAATGCTGCTCTCCTAAGCTTTCTCAAACGCCTTTCTCAAAACTGGCTATCAGCCTTGATAAAAAATGCAAATTTTCTTTTTAGTCTCTTCTCCTTTTCTAAACCCTCTGTCACCATTGTTCTGGCAAACCCCACTGCTAAGTAATTATATGGATTCCTCCGCCCCCCAACTCCTTTTTTTTTTTTTTTTTTTTTTAATTGGAAGTTCTCTTACATTCCCTTTTGGTTCACGACGGCTACAGGCAAAGATGGGACTCTGCATATTTCTTCATGAGAAACTTCGTGAGGCATTGCACCTTCCCTCTGAACCCCTTCTAGCATTACTGGCTGTTTCAAAAAACAGCAGTTCCTCACACGCCAAGACCTCTGCTTTAATTTTTAATTCTGACCTGACAGGCGTTCAGACTCGCTGCCTGTAACCGCCCTAGAATCAACATATTATTGCATGTGTTTGATGAACCATAGAATTGGTGCAAGTCTTGTTTCCAGTTACTTGGTTTCTAAATGTACTCTTTTGGGACCCAGGCAGCGTTGTCAATATTCTTTGTTCCAGTTGCTCAGCAGTTTGCAGTTTAATGTTGTCGAGGGGCTTTTGTATTGCAGCAGCTGCCTAAGTTAAACCTTGTTATGCAATGGAAGAAATTTAGAGATGAGTCCCATGCTACTATGGACTATGGAAAACGTTTTTCTTCTCATTTCTATGTTAGGTGTAGAGCAGGTAAAACCATATTGTTTATAGCTTGTCTTTATCTGTGGGCATTATGGTAGCTTTTTAATTGAACAAAAAGCCAAAAATTTCTCAATTCACTATTAAATCCAGAAAGCTGCATCTCCTACTTAAAGTAGCTGATGTTTTTTTTTTTCTGTATTTGTATGTAGTACTCTCAGTGTCTTTTTTTCTTTTATTTCTGAAGATACGCAGTCGGCAACTCTACAGTATGTTTGGTTCAGATACACAGTAAAAAAATGATTTGTGTTCAATATTTTGGATATTGCATTGCTTTCATACTGAGTTATAGAACCAACTTTTCATCTGCTGTTTAGTATAAAACTGCTTTTTGCTTATTAAGTTGTGCTGCATATGTACATAGTCTTGAAATGGCTCCTAACATGAAATCTAATGTGCAAAAATGTTTAAATCAATTCTCTCCAGTAAAATCTGATTTCCTGTATCTGGGTAAAATTCCTGGGAATTTTAGGAGGATTAGGGAATAAATACAGACCAAGCTGTCAGGACTTGATTAAATTTCGTATTTGCTAACGTCAAACTCCCATGGCAGTGGTACTGGGAGTTCTGCTGCAACATTGTTTGAGGATTGGGAGGTTTCAGGAAAGACTGCAGCTTAAGATTCCAGGTGCAATTACTGAAAATCTTTAGTAATCTTTTCCATGGGATGAGTAGCAATTTTGTATAGCCTTCTTCAAAAGCGTTGGGATTGCTGCATCCAAAGTTGAATTTTCAAGATGATTACTGAAAAAGTAATTTTTGTAGGTAGCTCTCTAGTACTTTTAAAAAATTATCATTATATTTAAGAGTAACTGCTGGATTGCACTATGGTGCAATTGGTTTTGCATAGATTTGTAAGATGCATAATCGCATGTAAATATATCAGATGGATGGAAGCTTTATAATCCACGTTTCAAAACATAGCCACCTCTAATTTCAGTACTTAATTGGTGAAGTAATGTCATACATACATCTTTCAGCACTGGTACTTGTGTTAAAAACAATTGCATGTTGCAGAGTTTGTATTGCACTACTGCTCCTGTCAGTGAAAAGGAGGCATGTATTTAAGCCTGCAGCTGTGGTTTATGTGAGCAGGAACCACTGTAACGTTGACATGCTGGTATGTAAAACAGACTGAGAAATCACTGGTTGCTCTGAGAACTTGTTATATTGCGTACTGGAACAAAACCACTTCTAGATCAAGGGACCACTAACTGAGACATGCGGTAATACCTCGGAAACCTCCAGTTCTGCACATGCATGCCGTATGCCGTTGGGAAGCTGGGATTCCCCAAATCAAAGGGAGATTTCCTGGAGATAATTAATATTTTAAGGTAATTAACATTTCAGTTTTCTTGCGTGCTCACCAATCATTTCCATTTTCTTCGGCCTGAGTGCAGGACCAAACCTGTCAAGTAATCTCTGAGGCTTTTGTGCAGCCCCTGCAAATTCTGTTCCGCCGGAGCAAACACTGGCAGGTCCTGACCTCTGTTTGTTCTGACTTCTGAGCTTGTCCTGCTTTAACCGTATATTTGAGCAGAGCTTTTAGGCAAACTGCTCTGGCCTCTTTCTTCCCTACCAAGTGCTGGCCCTGGCGGTCTCCCAGCATCCGCTTCCTCCAGTCCTGCTCTCATGTAGCACAGTATCTCCAGCGGAAATCCTGTGACCAGCCCGACTTCCTTTCGCTACAGATTTATCTCCTTTTTTTCAGCTCTGCCACCTTTGTAACTGAACAACTTTATGCTCAGACATGATCAAGTCTCCCATGCTTGCCATCTCAGTTGGCTCTTCTCTGCTTGCTTGGAATCCCCGCTGAAGTCTGACTGCTCCTTCCCATCCTTCTCCACATATGATCACACTGACTTCTTAAAAGAAGAAAACAATAGAATCACGCATAGTGTAATTACTTTCTTTGGTTTGCCTTTCTTTCCCTCTTTTTCTTGCTCAGTCGTCTCCTATCTCATGTTCAGGAAGGAGTTATAGCTCTCCTTCTCTAATTCTTCCACTTGCTCCAGTGTTTCAGTCTTCTTCTCTTGCATCCTTTGCATAATTTTTCTTTCTCTTGTTCTTAATTGACATTCCCATTTGATGTCTAACTTTATTTTTTTTTCAGTCTCTCTCATCTTTAATAAACCCTTGTGATTCCATTTTGCTTGAGCCACGTGCTGCCTCTCACCAGCTTTTCATCTCTTGACTGGGTGAACACACTCTTTGCATGTGAGGTACCACCTCTTCTCCAAAGGTACTAGAGACCTTCCCTGATCCAGACTTGGCCTGTCACATTAAAAAGACATTAAAATGAAGTGGAACTTTTGACCCACTCTTGATTCACTTCAACCTGTCTCACCTTCAGTGCCATTAATTCCCTTATCGAAATACTCATAATTTACCTCCTGTCGCTCCAGATATTATTTCCATGTTTTCTATGGTGTTTTTTCTCATCCTTTGGTTGCCTCATTCTCCTTTCCACCATCTTGCTGTCCTTGTTCCTCTCTGTTTATTCACTTTTTACTTCATTTCCAAACACAAACCCAGCTATACTGTTTGTGAGTATAATTCTAGCTATTTGTTTACTTCTAAAAGTTTTTTTAACCCCCAAATCAAATTCCTAGCTTTTCTCTCGTACCCTTTCAAGCCTGTTTTGTTCAAAACTCATCTAACAGTAGCCAGGTTTGTTCTAAGAGCTGCAAATATTTTCCAGGTACTGTATTGATGCTCATTACTATTTTTTGTACAACTAAAACTATTGTTTCTCTGCTTAACCAGTATCTTGATTGCTGAATTGTGCTTTTTTTCTGGCCATGACGAATTTGGTTTTCCTGTATCAGTGTTCATCCAGAATACTTCTGTAAAGATACTTTTTCTAACTTACTGATCACTTTCTTTCCTGTTCTATATTCCTTTCCATTTCTGTTCAGTTTACCTCTGATTTATCAAGAGTTCATCACTTGCCATAATACTGTTTTTTGCCGTTCCTGAATAGATTTTCCATCAAGTACTCTAGTGCATTTCCATTGCATTGAAGAGAATATGTCTGAATATGCTCTGATGTACCTTGATACTATCCTTCAGATTCATCACTAAAACTTCACTTTAATGAGACATATTTAATATTTTTTCATATATATATATACACACACATATATGCATCTATACATATATCAGGCAAATATACTGCTGGTGTTCCTGCTGCATAGCTGGTGATCAATGTTGTCTCATTTTTAACTCAAGTTCTCCTGGTTCTCTATGTCTGTCTGTAGTCCTGTTACAATACCTGGAAAACTAATATTGATATTATTTATCTGACATTGTAATTATCTTTGCATTACATTAATTTTGGCCTTCTTCAGAGACAGTAATGCTTAGTTATATAGGAAGAACATGTTAAAACAGAAGGCTTTTTATATTTGCCATTGCAAGAAAAAATGCTAGTCTTAACTTGCACATTATAGAGGAGGACTAACATGAAATGCTTAACAAACTATTCTTCCATAATTTCTAGTATAAGTAGGCTCTGCTCCACATATGCTTTTGAGTTGCTGCTGTGCTGGCCCCTAGGATGTGCCTTACAGAGATACCTTGTTCCCTGCTGTCAGACACTCTTTAAAATGCTGTGGAGAGGGACAGGGCTTGAAAGACAAAGAGTCTTAGGATACATGATGTCCCAAAGCAGAGTAAATAGGAAAATGTTCCTTGTTTCACCATTCACAGTGGCTGGGCTAGGCATAATAGAAAAATCTACAAAAATGTTACTTTTGCGCTTTTCTTCATGCTTATAAATTGGCAAAGAAAAAAATATTTTAAAAAGTGTATCTGGTTTAATTTATTAAATGTAATTTTCCTCTTTTCTTCACAAGCTGAAAAAAATGGAATTGCATTTGAGAAACTTGATACCAGAATCAATTCCAGCATTCATTAGGTACATGATGACTGGTGAACATATCTATGATATCTCAGTATCTACTGATTACAGGGCTAGCAAGGCCAGACTTATTTGCCAGAAATGTTATAGCAGCCTCAAGGCCATTTTGTAAAAATGAGTAGGCAAAATTCTGTTTTAATTATTTATTTTTCACATCTGAGCTATTCTCTGCCCCCAAACTCCTTCCCTAAATATTAAAATATGTCAGATGTGGTTTGGAGAGATGTATGAACAACTGAGAAAAACTGATTAAGGAAAGAATGATGATTGTTTGGGTATGGTCAGACAGTAGTAGCAAGGCCAAAACATTTGGTTGTAATTATAGTTAATAAAATCAGTCTTCATATTTAAACCAGAACAGTACATGTTGTTTTCCACTTAGGAAGGAAAATAGGTATTTTTCCAGATATACATAGCAATGCTACTTACACATATTCAGGGCTTGTACATGAGAATGTTAAAGGTGTGTGTGGGGGGGGGGAAGTAGCTGGTAATCCTGAGGGAGATTTTTATGATTTAATATTGTCGTTCCTTAGAGTGGAGAATGAGAAAGGCCTGATGAACAAAGATGGTAAATGGGAGATGAAAGCACAGCTTTCTGTTTCTGTAAATCCGTTTTTTTAAACCAGCAAACTGGTTTAAAACAAATCATTGTAGTCAGTCGTTACATTAGTATTTTATCTGAAAAACTGTGGATTCTCAAATAACAAAGCTTCAAATGTAGAAGAATGATCAGTAGTGTCTTGAAATGCGTGAATAATATCTTTTAAAATGAGGTACAAATCAAACAAGTATAAACTGTAGGGATAGACTTAATACAGATACGGGAAAAGAATGTTACAAGCCCAAGTAAAGATGATTGTGAGTATTGCTGTTCTTAACACCCTTGAGTTTTAGCTGTTACTCTGTTTGCTGATTATGAGGAGATAGTGCTTAACAAGCTACTGCTGTTTGGTATGTGGTTTAGATATGGTAGCAAAATTATTTTGGAATTGTAGATTAATTTCTGTTGATGGCTTAACCATTTTATGTCTCCTTTGCTAATAAAATGTCAGGTATTTCTCACCTGTCAAAGAAAACCTTGATAGTTATCATAAACAGTGCTATTTTAGAACAGAAAGATTACTATTAAATATAATTGCTGTGTTTCTGAAATTTATTGCATTTAAATCACTGAATCATTTAGGTTGGAAAGAATATCTAAGATCATCTGGTGCAACCCTTAACCTAGCACTGCCAAGTCCACCATTCAACCATGTCTCTAAGCACCACCTCTGCGTGTTTCTTGAAGACCTCCAGGGATGGTGCCTCAGCCACTTCCCTGGGCAGCCCCTTCCAATGCCACACCACCCTTTCAGTGAAGACATTTCTCCTAATATGCAACCTAGACCTCCCCTGGTGCAACTTGAGGCCATTCCCACTACTCCTATTGCAGGTTATCTGCGAGAAGAGGCCGACCCCCAGCTCCTCACAGCTTCCTCTCAGGTAGTTGTGAAGAGCAGTGAGTCCTGCCCTGAGCCTCCTCTTCTCCAGACCAAACACCCCCAGCTCCCTCAGCCGCTCCTCACAGGCCTTGTGTCCCAGGCCCTTCACCAGCTCCGTAGCCCTGCTCTGGACACACTCCAGGGCCTCGATGTCCTTCCTGTAGTGAGAGGCCCAAAACTGGATGCAGTACTCGAGGTGTGGCCTCACCAGAGCCAAGCAGAGAGGGACAATCACTTCCCTTGTCCTACTGGCCAGGATGCTGTTGGCTTTCTTGGCCCCCTGAGCACACATGTTCAGCCAGCTATCGACTTACACCCCAGGTCCTTCTCCACCAGGCATCTTTCCACCCACTCTTCCCCCAGGTCCCTGCAGTGTTGCGTGGGGTTGTTGTGCCCCAAGTGCAGGACCCAGCACTTAGCCATGCTGACAGTCTTTCAGTTTATTCTTCACAGTATCCAGTGTCCTTATTAGAAAGCAGCACAGCCAGGATTACTCCAGCGGAAGGCACTCCAGCGGAAGGCACTGCCTTTTTTCTCTTTCTCCTGTGACTTTTGAATAGATACCAATGCCGCAGAGGAAGCATGCTGATCCCTTACCTCCTGAGAATACCAAAAACCACCCAATCAGCCTGTATTGTCTCCCTTCAAGTGAAACTTCAGTGTCCAACATTTCACCATGTCACAGTAAGAGGAGGTGACAGACAACACAACATTAGTGTGATTTGTCCTTATCTTCCAGCAAGGGCATTGATAAGAGAATGTATATTTTTTTAATTTATCTTTCAAACTTCCCCTTGAGCAAGTCCAAAGATCAAGGAAAAATAAAAAAGAAAACTAAACATAAAGAAGCAGGAGCGTGTACATCTCTTCCTCCCTCATCTGTAGGAGAAAAAGAGTTCTCAGAATTGGATCTAGATAGATCTAAGGAAGAAATTCAGGAAGGATTATTCCCCTAGGGTGTACATGTTTGTTTTTTAAAACAATGATTGAGTTATTTTAATACCCTGGATATTCATCTTCATGTACAGTACAGGAAAAAAAGAATAAACAAACGAGAAAATATTTTCCACTCGGCAGCATTAAAAAAAAATCTTTCATACATCTCTATGCAGATTTAGAAGACTTCATCTGAGTAGAATAGGAACACAGTAATAACAGAGAAATCCAAACTTTTATTCATCCAAAAAAAACCGTGTTTGAATGTCGCTTTAACCTCTTCAGTTAATCATGAGTGCAATCTGAAGGTAAATTCTCTCCCAGAAATTCAAGTAGAAGTTAGTTGTGCCTAAAAAATAACTGAATTGAAGCAAGTTTCTTTTTTAATAGTGATTCTATTACTCTTATTATTTATATTATTTATTTAATAGTGATTTTACAAAACCATAAGAGGCTGAGCAAAACAATTCTCAAGAGAGACTTGAACATGTATTTGTATTCTTGCATTTTTCCTTATTATTTGTAGGTTGCAGTTGCCATCAGTTCTGTATCCTGGAGGTCAAAGGAACCTCAATATTTAGTAAATGGTGCTGTTGTAAGTAGTGCCAAGCCTGACATGTTGAGGCCAGCAGGAGAATCCCAAGCAGAACTGCTGTGTGCAGTTTCTAAATACTTAGTTGGAAAGATATGAACAAAGTCTTACATGCAAATTGAGCTTTGGGGTTTTGTTTGTTTGTTTTTTCTAAGGCTGTGAAGGAGTAGAGAAATAAGTTTTTTTTTTTTCTTTTTTTCTTCTTTTTTTTTTTTTTCCTAATGAATACAGCAAAGATAGACAACAGATTTTTCTGCTTTCCATTCAGCTTTAGAAGTTGGCACATTGTTAAGGGGATGTAAACAATGAGTAGGATGTTTCTTTGGTCCCTTATGAACCTCTATCAATATGGCCTTCTTTAGTCTGTCTCTTTCCTCTTTGCTAAGGCAAGACCTAAACGAATAATAACAAAACTCTGAACTTTTCACTACACAGGAGAGGGAAATAAACTTCCAATTACTCCTCTAATTATTGCTGTACAGCAGGAAAAAAAGCAGTGGCAAAACATTTCAATTACGTTGGTGGGGCTGAAGTATGCTTTTCAGCCATTAAATGAAGAAACAGTTAACCTGACTTTAGGATGCAAATTGAAATCTCTCTACATTGGTATTTATATGCCTGTAAAAGCTGATATTCATAAATGTTTTTACAGCACAGAGATGAAGATATCAAATAGATTAGTTATAAATACGCAGGTGTAAATTAAATGCATTGTATAGTTTGATAGTACCAGATTTACAAGTGTGAAGCAGAACTCTAAAACCTGAAAATGCGAGTGAAGTCCTATTGCTGTTTATTTTACAATAGCTACTTCCTGTGGATGTACACTTGTGTTGCATAACTGCTGATTCACATCCCTTCTGGGATACCTGGGCTGCGCAGAAATTTATAATAAAGCCCTCTGTGAAAGTATTGCTGGCACAGCCAGCCATACAGTAATTTTCAGCTTTCAAAATCAGTGCCTTTGGTATGTTCATGCGTGTGACTGATTTTCCATGTTGTAATAAGCAATCAGGCTTTCAAGTATCATAACCAGGTTATTTAGTATTTTAAGAAACATGTATTTGTCAGGAAGCATACAAAATAAAACCCACCAAGTGTTATTGCACAATTAACATGTATTTAATCAAAGGACAGGGGAAATAAATCCAGGCAGAAAATAAAGGAAATTAAAATTGCCACTGGTCTTTTTAAGCAGTCTGAGCATCAGTTTTATTAAGTTCTTCTTGTGGCAAAACAGTTAATGTTGAAAGCCATAAAGGAAGGTACTGAATTGTCACTATGTGTTGTTTTTAATTCTTATGTATACTAAACTCCTTTCCTTTTCTCTGTGAACTACTGGTGAATGGCAAACTGACCACCTGCATTCAGGTATCACGTGCATACCGGCATTCTGCTTGATGACTCCATTTTTTTTTTTTTCCTGGCATTTTGTTGGCTGATATTTGTTGATTGTTGGCTGAACAGCAGCCAGCAGTGTGCCCAGGTGGCCGAGAAGGCCAGCGGCATCCTGGCTGTGTCAGGAGCAGTGCAGACAGCAGGAGCAGGGAGGTGATCGTCCCCCTGTGCTCGGCTCTGGTGAGGCCGCACCTCGAGTACTGTGTTCAGCTTTGGGCCCCTCGCTACAAGAAGGACATCGAGGTGCTTGAGCGTGTCCGGAGCAGGGCTACGGAGCTGGTGAAGGGCCTGGGACTCAAGTCCCATGAGGAGCGGCTGAGGAACTGGGGGTGTTTGGTCTGGAGAAGAGGAGGCTCAGGGGAGACCTCATTGCTCTCTGCAGCTACCTGAAATGAGGCTGTAGTGAGATGAGGATCAGGCTCTTCTCCCAAGGGCCAAATGATAAAATAGGGGGAAGTGGCTTCAAATTTCACGAGGGGAGGTCTAGGTTGGATATTAGGAGAAATTTCTTTACTGAAGGTGTTGTGTGGCATTGGAAGGGGCTGCCCAGGGAAGTGGCTGAGGCACCATCCCTGGAGGTCTTCAAGAAACACGCAGAGGTGGTGCTTAGAGACATGGTTGAATGGTGGACTTGGCAGTGCTAGGTTAAGGGTTGCACCAGATGATCTCAGAGGCCTTTTCTGACATGAATGATTCTGTGATTCTATCATTCATTTATCCTACACAATGGGCCCAGCATATTAGCAAGACATTGTAAAACCACCACAGACCATTATCTGTTGTTTAATAGAGCCTGTAAAAATGTCTAACTTTGCACATATAGGACATCCAGTTTGACTCCAGTTTTATAAAAGGTTATCATAGAACATTAAAACACTCAGCACACAAAGGACTGAGATCGAAGGATGGCTTTCAGCATTTTCCTTTTATCCCCTCCCATCAAATTCAGAAATAAAGGGTAATTTTGTAGTTAAATATATGAACACCTATATCGGTACAAACTGAGGAGGACTGAGAAAAATACCCAGCTTTGAGGCAGTCTTCCTATATGAGGATCACTTAATTTCTCTGCCTCAGTTCCTCATCTGTAAACTGGACATAATTGTCCATTTATTAGATCCCTTACCCCTATTTAAACAGTAAACTGTTTCTGGTAAGAATTATCTCCTGCTTTTTGTTTATAATGTCTGCCATAGTCAAATTGGCCAAGTCTTTTTTGTTAAAGTGCATATGATAAGTAATAATAGGCGTGGGATCTCACTGAGAATTAAAAAAGCCTTAAGGCTGAAATTTGTCAGTCCCCAGAGGCAGATTGCCAGAGTATGCCATTTTTTAAGATATGGTGTGTAGAAGGGAAAAGTGAGGTGTGGCAGTCACTAGAAAACCTCTAGCAGTGCTTATTTTATTTAAGCTTCACTGATTCTTTTGCAAAGGTATTGTGAGCTGGTGGATTTAAAGCCAGTTTTCAGGTTTTCTTCCCCTACTGCAAGAGGTTAAGTACACTGCATAATCAAACACCCGTCAAGAAAAGGATACGGAGTTTACAAGAGCTGAAGAGTCTGTGAAACCTGTCTAAACTATAGTAACAAGGGACTTCAGTTAGGAAGAACTACAGTTGTTGGACAGCACAAAACTTGAGGTATGCTTTTTAGCACATTAAAGAACTTTTTTTCAGTTCTCAGGTAGTTGGAGAGCCCACATTCTTAATTTAATATTAAATAGCAAACTTTAAAGTTAATTTAAGACAGTATAGCTGAGCTGCCAAGTTAATAATAATTGCAATATAATTAAATTCAATATCCTTGAGGGAGATACAGAACCAAGAAGCAGCAAAGGAGACTAAACTTTAGAGGAAGTTTAATTTCAATAAAATGAGTTGGTTAGTCAGAGAGGTCCTGAGGTTAAAAGCTAGGAAAGGAAAAAAAGGGAAGGGAAGGGAAGGGAAGGGAAGGGAAGGGAAGGGAAGGGAAGGGAAGGGAAGGGAAGGGAAGGGAAGGGAAGGGAAGGGAAGGGAAGGGAAGGGAAGGGAAGGGAAGGGAAGGGAAGGGAAGGGAAGGGAAGGGAAGGGAAGGGAAGGGAAGAGAAGGGAAGGGAAGGGAAAACTGGAAACATGGCCTGGGTGCTACTTAAGAGAACACCAACAGCTCCTTAGAAGTCAGTGTGCCATTGAACAGAAAGGAAAGGTAAGCCAAGGTGGTTAAGCAGTGTAGTGTAAAAGGGTCTTCAGACAAATATCTGTCGAAATTTGGAAAATTTTGTTAAAGAGTAAGACATAAAGGAACATAACTTTAAGCAAGCTAGGTTCAAGGGGAAATTGGATGAGTGAAAGTGGTTTTTCAAGATTATGTGGGCAAAAGTAGAAAACTAAATCAATGATTTATTAAAAACTGGAAGCCTGCAATAGAATTAGGAGGGTTAGGAAACCTGAACCATGAAATATTGCATTGTTTATATATTAGGACTAATCCAGAAAATTCCTAACTGTCATAGCAACCTATAACAGTGGAAAAATGGTTATGCTCTGGTAGGTCAGTGGAGACTTCTGTGTAATATGTTAGTGCATAGCTGTGATCCAGAAAACCGATCAAGACAGAATTAAAAGCAGAAATGAAGATTAAAGGATTAATGTGGCTTCCTGTCTATCTCAGGCCATGAAGTTTAACCTAAGATCTCTGTCAAGCTAAAAAAAAAAAATCAGCTAGACTGCATGACTTGTCTGTTACGTAAAAATATGGGGCACAGAGGAGACCAAGGTACTTGCAGTGCTGAAGGGCATTGGCTAGGTAAGACATTCTCACAGTACTTCAGCAGACAAATCCTGTTGTGAGCTCCAGAAGATAATGAGAAATACCCTTGGTCTGTGCCATCTGTCCTGAAAAATTCCTTTCCAGCCCTTCATGTACAGTTGTGTGACTTGAACTCATAAACAAGCCGCCCTAGCAAGCCTCTGAAGAGGCATCCATGCGTGACCTGGAGCACTCGTCCTCAGGACCACATCACCTGCCAGCCTCGCCTGCTTCAGTAGAAAGGAAGCCACAAATGCATAAGCCAAACTTTGTTCCTAATTGCTCCCGGGCTCTGAAAGGTGACCAAGAAAAGCCATTAGGGGTGATAATTTATTGTGATTGGTGCTATAACGCAGGGTTGCAAGTGTTAAAAGCGTGTTGAGGCAGTGCAAGCAGTCCAGACCTCCCGAGGGCCAAGTGAAGGAAGCAGAGGAACTCAAGCTCCAGTGTGCACAAACTGACTGGAAAGCAGCATGTAGTGCTGAATACCTTTTAATACTAACGATGTAATTTTAACCTCCAGCAATTGGATCTTGTTATGCACTTGTCAGTAAGACTGGTAAGTCCGATGTGATCAAAGATCTCCCTGTGCCTGTATCCACAGGCGGAGTCACTTTAAACATTCTGTGTCATCAGGTGGATGTTAAGTATCATCAACACTTGCTGCATAACCTGTGTGGTTCAGTGGCTCAGTTACTTTTTATAATGATCCATCCTTGGGAAATTCCAGTATTTCCAGACCTGAATGCAGTTCTCTAATTGTGAGCATGTCACAGTACGGTTTGCAAGTTTATTGCTAAAAGTTGAAATCCTTCTTAATATATAAACAAATCTATATTAATGTAACTAATGCAAAAGTTAATATATACACAAATCAGAAAAAAATAATTTTCCTTGACACAACATGCCATCTATGAGAAACACAATTTAGTTGTTCACATGATGTATAAATCCGGAGCTCAAACTAACCAGCTTTTCTGACACAAGCACTTTGTATTTAACTGGCTCCTGTTTGCAGTGCCAGTTTTTGATGGCTTATTTTGGTTTCAGCTTATTTGGTTTTCAGTATTCGTGAATCTGTGATTGAAGGAAGTTTATTCCTTAGCTTTGAAAAAGTACTTAGTTTGAAATTATATATGATAGCACAGGAAGATAAGCTTGTGTCAGATGTGCATAATAAACAGGGTGGAAAACAGCATGGAATATTTAGTAACCTCATTATGAAAAATGAGTGTTATGGTGTCATCTGGCTTCTGTGTGCAGTAATGCTCACCTCAGCTTTGAAAAAAGGATACTACTGCATCACAAGCAAGAAGGATGGTGAGAGTGGTAAAGGACACAGAAACCTTAAATAAATGGTACTGAAGATAGAATTAAATTGCACAAACAGTGTAATAATTCCTGTGCTTTCTCCAAAACTGTCCTATTCCTGTGTTTTGGTTTAGAGAAACAAGGGCAGTAATAACTGTATAAAACACTGATCTTTGTTTTGTAACTAGAATTATATATATATATATACACACACACACATATATATATATATATACACACACACATATATATATATTACATACTGATTAAACTTTTTTACATATTGAAAGTATATAAAATGAAGCTTTATTCTTGGTAACGAGTGTTTTCACCTATTCGGTAGTGAATGGTAGAAAAGCGAATCAGGTATTTGAGTTCAAAGGGTGTAAAATTATGTGAGCAGAGGTGGGACAAGCCTGAAGTTGGTCATAAATTGTGATCAGTGGATTTGGACAAGAGGAGCTGCTGTTTTATAGGAGAGGAGCAATGCAAGAAACAGTGTTCCATGACTAAAATCGATGATTTTTCAAGGCTATTCACAAAAAAAAAAAAAAAAAAAAAAAAAAAAAAAAAAAGAGGTAGCAAATAAAATTAAAAATGGTAAAGACAGAACTGATAAAAGGCAAAAAAAGTTATACTGTATATTTTTAGGCAAAAGAGCCACTCAGCATTGAGAGTTACAGTGCAAGATGTCAAAAGAAATTCAACATTTCTGTGAGTAATGGCAACATCCAGAATGACTGGTATCAAACTGTTAGAAAATATCTTTAAATTGGGTATTTCAGAGATTAAGTAAACATCTGGCACTCGAAAAACAGGATGAGGTACAATGCCATGATCGAATTACTGCGCCTCTGCTTTCAGCTATTTCGTCTCCAAGTTGTTCATACTGTACTTCTATAGAAATAGCCTCTCCCTCTCCCTTTCCTTCTCCCCCTCTCCTCCTCCAGGAGAGGTATCAGATGTGTACCAGGCATCTGACACCCCACAGGATCTTTGTCTAAAGTTTTTCTACCACATGGCCGAAGACAATGTCATAAGTACTTTGCTGTTTGAGTAATTTTTGAGTAATTGAGTTCTTTTTTGTTTTAAAAACACTTAAAAAAATTGGACTGGGGAGCACATGTGGTTTGTAGATCCAGTATTAAACTTAAAAGTTTCCAAAGAGCTGAATCTAGTCGACAGGAATCCTGTTAATATTATCTAAATGTGGTTGTACATTAGCTTGTGTACTGTGGAGGCATAAAGGACTCTACTTATACCACTTCAATGTGATATAACTCCACTAGTTTTATAACAGTTAAGTTTGTTGGGTTCTTATTGCAGTTTATTTGTATTTGTGGAAAACTACTGTGTTCAAGCTTTCATTATCTTAAGTTTGAATTACCACAGAATTTTTATAATAAAGTGAGATCACACTAAAACTGCATTTTATTTCATTAAAAACCAGCAAAATAATTTAACAGAAAAAATATAGTGAAGTAGTAAATATGGATTTTAACATCAGATTCAAATAATGTATTAGGATTGTTTGAGAATATTTCTGTTATTGGCATCTTAATCCAGACATGTGAGGCCTGTTATTTAATAGTAAAATACAATTTGTGTTTATAATAATTATTGGTACAGTTTTATTGAAGCAAATTTTAAAGGAAAACATTGTTCAATTACATGCTACTGTTCTCAAGTATTGCTGTCAATTTAGATTAGTTTTACTATGGAAATTGTTTTTAAAAAAGGAAAAATACTTAATTCTAAAAAACACTGTGATAGAAGACTATGCCTCTTCAATTTTAAGATACACGTTGCCATTGTTCTTTTTGTTTGTTTGTTTTCCTCCCATGGAACAAAAGATTTTCACAAAGTCCTTGTCAGTGGCAGCAGTGTGCTCTCTGGAGTTTTCTTTTGCTTTCTCCTTCAAATGAAGAGAAACCCAGTACGTGGTACGCTGAGTTCCAGAAAAAATACAAATGGAAATGCTAGACTGAGACCTAGCCCTATTTAATATTGTATGGAACACTGGAAGCACATTTCCCATTGTTTCAAAACCAAGATCTCTGATGCAGCTATTAAAAATTTTCTTCCTTCCAGCTTTCTTATGCATACCCTTATTGAGAACATCAAGTGTCTTTCAGATCATTCGTGTTTAATACAAGAACCAAACTTGACTTGGATTTTTTTTACCCGAGAAAGTATAGTTTCTGGGGGTGTAGTTCGTATGCACCTATATGAAAAAATACAGTGAGATGGATTTCATAATATTAGACGTTAATAAGGGAGTTTCTGAAAAATGAGAGTGATTTTGATGTTTATAGGCTGGGGAGTAACTGCCTGGATTTTGAGTGGTGAAGGAAGAGGTTAATTTTCCAGAAACTGTACTAGCATTGCTTGATGGTGGTGGTGGCTTAGCTTATTAAATTATTAACAGTTAGAGGGCCAGAGAATGCTCAGAGCTCAAGGCTGCTGCTGGTGCACACACTGCTGGATGTTCTTCCGTGGAGAACCTAACCTAAGAGGAGATGTGGCCAGCTTCTGCTACCAGAGTACGGTCATCTAATTTTAGTATAAGATTCATTTTTAATGCCCACTGCAGAAAAACAAACTTCTTAGTTTTCCCATGACACAATTTTTCATTTAACCCCTTCACTGATGAGTTGTACGTGACATTTAGTATCTCTTCCAATTTATCATTTGTAAGGATAGAATATGATAGTATTTTCTAATCAAAATCATTCCTTGGTATACTTTGAAGCAGGAGTGCACCAGATTTTTCATAACTGCCCAAAGAAGTGTCTGATCATTTTGTTTTTTATATGACAGCCTTCATATTTTAAGATACTTGTGTACTTTACTCTTTTATATTTCATACTTGCAACTTGCTTTTATGGAAACAAAATAGTGAAATTTCTAGTCAGTGAAAGAATTTATTTTATTTTCCTTCAAGGCAATTCATCCACAGACCCTTTGCACAGTTATAACGTAGTATTTACCATTACTGTTGACAGTGTCTTCAAGAGTGAATGTTTTCCAGAAAAGGAGTGAGGTGGGGCAGTGTGAGTGAAGGAGAGAATGAAAACATACTTGATTATGCTAGTTTGGATCATTTATAAGAATTTTACTCCAGTACAAGCTCAAGTACATTAGTTCACCATGATTATATGGCAAGAACTTTTGCTGTTGCTCATGCTTACTTACCCATCATATAGTAAATACTCATTTCTGAAGCAGAATTAATGTTTTACTGTTTTTTCAACATAGGCATAATTTTTCCCATAATTATGTCAGAAAATATTGTAGAGTTATACTGAAATTACAAGGACAGCCTCAGGATTATGGAACCTAACTCTTTTTAAGCTATTCCATTTCTCTGAAATTTATTTTTCCTCTTCTATACTTAAAGTTAATATATGCCTAGAAAACTTTTTGTTCTGTCAGACCTTCCACTGGCCTGCACAAGTTGTCCTAAAATGACGAGATTTCATCTCACAGCATCGTAGATGAAATGTGGCATCAAGGTTGACACTTCTCTGCTGTTGAACATAAAAGCTTTTTACTCTTTTCCAGTTTCATTTAGGTCCAATTTGCTCTTGTGTGGGTCCTGGGAACTGAGCAGAACTTTTCAGGGACCTTTTCTCCTACTTGCATCTCTCCTGCAGTGGTATTTGGCCATGACAACAAACAAGTAGCTTTGGTCTAGTTAAGCTTCGAGTGAGTTTGGTCACTCAAGTGTCTTTTTATATTTGGCTATATGCCCCTTAAGGCAGTATTGGCCAGCTTTTGCACATTTGTTTTCAGTGGCTTGTGTCAAAGCAGGAGGCATGTTGCATGGCCCACGTGTGGGCGATGAGCCCCTCAATACAGTGCTTTCATGCAGTGGTCTCATCACCCAGCCTCATCACCTGCAGGTGTGTGGCATGGATTTGAAAACTGCTGTACACAACACTCTGGGTGTTCAGAATTAGGCAGGAACAGATTTATGTGTGTTACACAAGTACAAAGCTGCAGCAATGCTTGGTTAAACAATAAAGCCAGGCGACTGGCATCTTGCAGCTCCTCTGAAGATGAAATAATACTTGCATTGTGCACTCAACGTACGGTTTCAGAAAGAGCTGATGTGGTAGAAAGGGCTGGCTGTTGGGTTGGCAGTTCCTTAATTCTGTGTCTGCTCCTTGTGTTGCTGTTGGTTTGCGATGTGAACTTTACTTCCCAAACATGCTTTTTTTTGTGATCCTGTAAATTGTGTGAAAATTAGCACCTCTAAAGGTACTTGGTGTTTTTTACTGATGTTTATCATTAAAGGGTATACATAAGGGAAACAATCTCATTTGAGTACTGCCTTGAAAGAAAAAGCGATTGGGTTTAATATTCCAAAAAACACTTTATCTGAGTTGTCTCAGACTTTTGTTTCTTTTTGCCCATTGTGCACTACTGGAACCAGGTTTTGACACTGATGTTTTGGGGCAGCTTTTCAGCTGTGATAACTCAGTGTGGCTTGATCAAAGTCAAAAGAAATACAACAATATTTACAGTTCTGTTTGCTAGGAATTTATTTGAAGTTATTTTGGTCATAAAAGTCCATGACTATGTTGCACAAGACTGTTACAAAATAGCATAGTGTGAGAACACAGGAATGAGCATCTTGGACATTTTTTTCCAGCATTTCAGGTACATGGCAGATCTGGTGGAGATGGAATATATCATTTTACACTTCACTGCAAAAATGTGGGAGCTGAAACAAATACTTCTGTTAGATAGAAGTATTTATTTCTTTTCATTTAAACTGCTGATTTTTTAATTTATTGGTGAGCATACTGTTAAAAAAAAAAGAGGCTGCATGTGAAAAACAGTCATATTAATTTTTGTTTTAATTTCATGCAGATGTTTTGTTATGTAACTTCAATGTAAATGTAAAAGATGTGAATGAAAAAAAATACATTCCATCCGAAAATACTCAATCTTAAAATCAGTTCCTGTAGTATTCCCAATTCACATCAGGGAAAGAGTCTTGGTTATTCTTTCATTACTCTTGGTTACTCACATGGCCATCTAAGCCTGATTAGATCTCTACCACTGCTTCATGGTCAGATCTTCTCCCACAGTTGCTTCTGTCAAAGTAGTGTTTCTCTAATTCTGTTCCAGCTCAAATTAATGTTTTGTAGACTGAATGGTAGGAGTTTTCACAGTGCTCAAGTGAGATCTAGCCAGTGCATTTTTTCTTGTCATTAATGTTTTCCTATTCTCACTGAAATTTTGTAAAATTTTAGATTTACATTGGCTTTCAAGATCTCATGATCATTCTTTATTATTACATATTTATTTTGTAGATGAATAACTTTGATTTTTTTTACAAATAGATCCTATTAATTGCAAGTTTGCTGTTCACCATATGGTTTAAACTTAAATTTAGTACCTTTGGAGGTCATCCTTTTCATCTGTTTCCTTACCAATGGCATTCTGATCCTCACTACGGAGACCTTTCACCTTCATGCCATTGCCAAGCTTTATTGGGGCAGTTGTACTACAACAAGATTTCCATAAACACCGTATAAGTCTGTGTTCACAGAGATGAGCTTTAGACCACCGTAAGCTACAATGCAAATGTTCTTCCAATTTTCTTGTTCCTATTTCTTCATATGCAGACACTGCTTTTCATACTGGGAAATGGTACATATATACACACACGTCATACGTACATACATGTATACATCGTACACACATACTCCCTACTTGTGTGCTGCCTCTTCAGACTTCCAACGTCCCCGTATTTTCAAGTGTTCCATAAAGGGTTTGCAAAGGTCCTCTGCTCAGAGCTAACATGGGTTCAGTCTCCTTAGTACACTGAGAGGCTTGGATAGAGAGAGCTGTGACAACTGCATTTAACTTAGTCTTTTAGTTTCATGGAAAAACACTCTTTGGGTTATAACTTCAATTTTTGTGTAAAGTATTTAGTATTTTCTAAAGCTGAAAGATATAGGGGGTATAATAGGAGAATATAATTCTGACTAAGGCAGCTTAGAGCTTTGTCTGTAGAGGTTCACTGAATCAGTAGAGATTTTTCATGGTGACTTACGACTCTTTTTTGCTTTGGGGAAAGGGAAATCACTCTCCTGTGTGACAAAGACAAAAATGTGGCAAAAGATCTTTGATGGGTTATTGCAGTGAAACTCCTGTTAGAATGTAAATTTCCTTTCTCTAAAATTGCTCACACCTCCTTTAAAAACCTTAACTGCGGTACTGATTACTTCTTATTTTCTCAATAGATACACTTCAGAACTAGTCATTTATTTTATTGATAAAATAATTCATTTTATATTTTAGGGGAATCTGAACAGTGTGACATCATACACACAAATACATCATCTATGTATTTAGATTTGTTGCTGGAAAAAAAGTTATTATTTGAGATATTTTTTTAATTCAGCTTGGCATAATATTTCTATGCAAGAACAAAATAAAAGCGTCATATGAAGCTCATTAATTTCTTAGTCTTCTAAGATTGCAACATTTGCAGGGTCTGACATATATTTCTGTCCATCAGACCAGATGTTTGTATTGAACTTGTCTGTGATTTGGTGTGTATTGCTCATCTACAGGATTTTCCCTCATGGTAGATTTTAGTGCAAAATCAAGAGATGAAATCTTGGCCAGGCTGACAGCAAAACTTCCACTTAATTCTGTGAGGACAGAATTTGCAAGGATTTTGTGCTGAATTCTTACTGTCCTGTTCTTATGTAATAAAGTCCTTACATCTCGTAAAATGCGGTTTTGAAGATGTTCCTTTATGATAAATTTTCACATTGGAGCCATTTAATCACTTCCTTTCATTCAGCCATGTAAAAACTAAAAACCCATAAACATGTCTTTGAAGATGATAAAAAGAAAATTCCTCTTAATGGTTGCAGACTGCGGGGGGTGTAGAGGCTAGCGAGCCCCCGTGTCAGATCAGCTGCACTGACAATGGTTGTCTGGAACGGCTGCCAAAACTGACATATGGTATGATGAGAGGAGTCATTACAGGGGATTACAGCTTCTCAGGAGCGTAACCATTGGAGGTTTTTCTGTGCGCTTGCTTTTTGGGGTTTTCTTTGGTTCCTTTTTAACTTTCATAACTTTTATGTAGTTTGAATGTTTTTCCTCTGCGTGTAATCGTCAGTAATTTTCTTTAAGTTTGGTAAAAAAGCGTAAGATACCTTAGTTCAACAGTAAATTTCCTTAACAAATCTTATTTCTTAATTACTTAATTTGGAGCTATAAATCTAAATAGATGTTTTTATCGTGCTATTTTTTTCCCAGTTGAACAGGATTTTAAATTTAACATCCCACCCCTCAAAATAATCATTAAAGTTGAAGCCTTCTATTTGGCTTCATGAAAAACTTGAAATGCATGAACAGGTTTGTTATATGTCGCAGTCTGAAACCGTCCCTCTCCTACAGTACTCACTCCAATAATACATTTTATTCAAATGGAAGTTAGGGAATCAAAAAAAAATATAGCAAAAAGACCTTCCACGTAGTTCTGCTGCGTTTTCTGTGGCTGAACGTGGGAGTCAGACTCACGGAGCATGTCACACGTCGCACTTGCAGAGCACACATCCCTCCAAAGCACAGGCTGTCAGTCCGGGCTGTGGTGTCTCCTGCCTGCTCAGGAGCAGCTGCAGCGTGTCAGGTCACCGTCCTCCAGCATCTTCTGCTGCTGCTGAAGGCACCAGGGTGGTTCCTGTGCTGTGCTTCTCTCCAGGGAGCTGCACTTTGATTTTAATTCGGCGTGTAGCAGCACTGGTAAACTTTCCCTTTACATCTCTTGTTTTCATGTCCGGTTTTCAAATGTTTTAGTTATGGTGTTGGAAATCTCATAGAGGTGGGCAGTGCAAATAATAAGCAGAAAAAAAAATAAAATAAAGACTTCATACTTCCTGTCATAGTTTCTTCAGTCTAGCAGTGGAGAGGAGCTGCTTTTTCTGAAATACTGTATGATATTCAATAAACACATGGAAAATAACATGGAACAGGTCACCCAGAGAAGTTTTGGATTTTCATTTTTTGTGATATTCGGGGCTTCTCTGGACAAGTCCCTGATCTGTGCAAACTGCCTGTGAGCAGAAGGTTGAGCCAGAGAGGACCCCCAAAGGTCTCTTCTGAACTAAATTATTACTTGATCCTCTAACAATCTTAAACTGGGTATATTTCATCTCGCTCCCAATAACACTGCTAGCACAGCAAGCGTTTATTGGAATCAAAATTGTACAAATCTTCAAGGTGAGAAGAAAACTAATTGAAAGAAACTGGTGGTTTGGATTCAAGCCATACAAGGGAAGGGAAGCTGTTATGATATGCATATTGCCCATTAAAAACTTTAAAGTGGGAGATCCACATTATATAGATGGGACTCAGTAACAGTTTAGGATAGGAGAAGATACAACTGGGTATTGCATTTATTTATTTTACTGTGTTTCCTCTACAAGAAAACAAAGGTGGCCTGCTTATAAAGCAAGTGTGAGTAATTATGTCAATATATTTCTGGATAGATATAACACAGATAAAGAATAAGGATGTTTTTCTGTAATTTTGATAATACTTAAATTAAATGCTACCTTTGTTGCTACATGTAATACTAAGAAAAGCACTCTTAAGGAAGGGAATGAGTATATCAGATTCATGGCTCTGTTCTCAGTAAGCTGTATTTCTGTGCAATACGTGAAGATCCATGACCCAGATCCTTTGAGTAGAAATTACATTGAGAGAGCCCTGGAGGTCCTTGCACCAGCTCCTGTGTCCCGCTCCTTTCCTGCTGTCTCAGAGCTGTTCCCCGAGCTGCTGGAAGCATGACAGCACGGGGCTGGAGGTGGCTGCCCCACAGCCCCCCTGGCAGAAGAGACCACTGGCTTGGTTTATGCAGCTGATGAAAGTGATCTGTGCTAAACTGGCTGGTTCTGCAGGATTTCACATAACGAGTTTGCCAGAAAAACCCCAAGAGCTGTTGGGCAATGCAAGAGTTTGGAGCAGTAGATCCCAAAGTGGACCTCTGGCCACAGCTTTGGGATTGCCAACAGAGGGAAGTCATTTAGCAAAGGAATAATAAGTCGTATTGCTGTGGGGCATCATTCTTTGCTTCCACACAGACATGTAATTCTTCTTGCTTTTGAAGAACTTAATAAAGAAGAAGTTCAGGGAACAAGTATCTCAGCTTTCTCCTGTCTTTATGTTTGATATTTAGAATCATGGAATCATTTGGTTTTGGAAAAGACCATTTAGATAATCAAGTCCAACTTAACACTATCAAGTCCACCACTAAGATGTGTCCCTAAGTGCTGCATCCACGTCTCCTAAATGCATCCAGGGATGGCGACTCCATTTGCTTGGAACCGCTCCTTCATTTTTGACTTTTTGCAGTTTATTTTATACATGTTTATTTCATACAACTACAAAAGGAAAATCTTAGGTCTGAAGACTTCACAGCCAGTTATCACCAGTTCTCAATGTGTAGTATGTGTTAATAGAAATAAGGTGTAAAGTCGCATTATGTATATGTGCAAGTGTTACATACACATGTGATTGTTCTTAAGTCTAAATTATAAAATGAATTAGCTTGGTCTGTATAAGCATATAGAAATACATCATAAATCAGAGACGGATTAAATGAAAATATGTACACACAATTCATAATGTAATGTTTCATGTCAGAATGACAAATCGTAATTAAGATTGCCTGAGATACTTGCACTAATACTTCCTGCTGTCATCTGCTTATAATCTCCAGGTCTCCTTAATTATTCTGTTTGAGTTATGATGCTCCTTACCTGTGTTCCACACAGTTACAGTTCTTCAGGTTCAACTGTTTTTGGTATGACAAATGTAAAATAATGCTGTTACTAAAAAAAAAATCAAAACTTTGTATCAGCCATTCAAGATAGCTATTTGTAGAGACCTGAACTTCAGCAAAGGGTTCCGAAAGAACTGAGATACCACGGTTAAATTAAAGATTCACGGTTTAAAAAATCACTGATGTTTCACCTTCTTAGGGAGCGCATTTTAGGAAGAGTATCAGAGTGGTATGGATATGTAGGATTGTAACCATGAAGCTGTAACTTGTACTTCTGTCAAAATTGAGCTATTTTCTTGAGTTTACAGTAGTAGGATTTTTTAGAATCCTTGGAAGTGGGTGTATCTGTCAAAGTCATACATTTTACTAAACGCAAAGCTCAGATATGGAGAACTTTTCCTCCAATATAAATACATGGAAATTTAGAGGGAACAGAAGCAACAGCATCTGAATGCTGTTTTTAAGAGTAAAGTCAGATATTTCTGTTTCTATAATAAAAGTCTTAGATGCTGCTTGATTCCCCTATTCCGCTAGTGAAATCGAAGACAAGCAAGGTTCACTCTGAGGTCACATCAGAAGAGGGTATTTTCTGTGAGTTTCCAGTTTCCTTATAATCCTGGCTAATGTGATTTTGAAGCAGAATGAAAAGAATGCCAGATACAGCACACCACTGTTGAGCAGAGTTACTGAGCCCGATACGAAGTCATTGTGGATTTCAGAACATCAAGCCCTAAGTGGTTACGAATATCAGCAGGGGCTGGCTTGCTGATGTGGTCCTGTAGTTGTTCTTGAAGGAAACTATTCCTACCCTATTTATTTTGGAACATAATTATATGTCTTCCAAGTAATCATTTATTACAGAAATAAGCCTAATCCATTGAAAACAGCAGTTGTAAAGGTAATTGCTGTGATATTATGTGCTGGGGAAAAGTTACTTGCAATTCCATGTTTTATTGTTTTTTTTAATCCTTTACATTACTTTCATCCTATTTTCTTTCTAAATATGTCATTCTTTTAAAAATATGAAGTTTACAGATGAGATGAAACTTGCAGATTTTTTTTTTTGAGTTTCATCAGGCATTGTAACTTTCGAATAAAACTGGTTATAGGCGGCACAGGTGTAATTAACTTCTACTCCAGGAGACATAGACTCTTAAATGCCACTGAAACATATTATACAACCATTATTATTTTAATAACAAGCTTTAATTTGTTGTCACTTTAAATTTCGTCCATGTCGTACATCAGTCCTGAAAGAAATCCTCCTGTGTTTAAAACTGTTCAGCGATATCTGTTGTTCTGCCTGCATGGAAAAAACAAAACAAAACACTAACAACACAGAGCTCCTGGCAAGAAGAGGTTTAGATGCTGGGTTTTGTTGTTAAACTTGTTCTTTTATTTGCTGGATGAAGGCACAGGACTTAATTTAAAAATTTGTGTAAAATAATGAGATTTTAACTCCATGGTATAAAGTGGTTCTGAATTTATTTAGCCACTATCAGAGTCAAAGAAAAGAAGCTGTCTAGGAGCAGTATAAATTAATATAACTTAATTTCTTCCCTAGATTTCTGGCTTTGGGTACTGTCTCTGCTAGGTTAGCTTTTAAATTCTCACTTCAGTGAGACCAATCACAAAGAAAATGTTTTGCAAATTACTGTTAGGAAACACATCTTTAGGCCCCGATGTTTGGTCTCAACTGTTTCCCTTCTTCCATTTTATCATACTTATACTTCTTACCCATTCTCACCCAACCCCTCCTGTTGTAACTTGCATGCTTTCAAGGCTGTTCTGCACAGCCCAGTTCTCCACTTGTACAAAATCTTTGCTTTTCTTACAGACCCAGGTAGCTTATAATACGGATCTGTAACGCCAACGTACACCCTCTCAGATTCTTCTGAACTAACCTTTTTTTGAATACTGACAATAGCAATATGCTGGGAAGGTGATTAATGCTGTAAGAATCATTAGCACCAGACAATTGCTGTTATTTTAGGCCTCCCACCCGTATCTCAGTCTCCTGTTTAGTTTGGTTGTCTCTTAGACATTTTGACAGTAAGCTGCTTTTAACATTTGGAGGCTTCGAGTTCTGATTCAGCCTGGATAAAGCCTCAAGCTGATAAATATGTGAGTTTGTACAACACTGATAAAAGTGTTTCCCCTTGGAGTTTTCTGATGACTTTCTTTGTCACCATGAATGCCTGCCTACTGTGTTCAGGGGAAAACAGTTGCTTCTTAGTTACTTCCGAACTGCGATGGAGCAAATTTCATGTAAATGCTTCCAAATTAAATGCTTAATTTTGGGGAGCTGAAACGAAAACTGAGGAATGAAGAGAAACAGCTAAGGCTTCAAGAGCAACAGAAGTAAGATGAGAAAATGTGTGTGGCCCCACTGCTGAGCTGAACAGGGACTCTGGTGACAAAGTTGATGGAAATAGCCATGGTACTCAATACCTTCTTCACCTTGGCCCTCACTGCTGTAGCTTGCCCCTGACACCAATGGGGCAGTCTGGAGTAACAAAATTTCACTTGTCTTTGATGGAGGAGGATCAGGTGAGGGAACATGGAGAGAAACTAGATATCTGCATGTTTGTGCGACCTGAGGGGATGCACCCACAAGTACAAAGCCAGTCTCACTGCAAGCCATTCTTGATTATCTTTGAAAGGTCACGGTGATCAGGGCAGGTTCCTAGAAAAAAAAAGAAAATGCTTCTCCTGTCTTTGAGAGCAGTAAGGAGGATCCAAGGAACTGCAGGCCACTCAGCCTCACCTCCATTTCTGGGAAGCTGATGGAACAAACATTACTGGAGACCATTTCCAGACATTCTGGAAGTACAGTATGTCTGGAAAGGTGTTTGGGAGTAATCAGTGTGGATTTATGAGGGGGAAATAATTCTTCACTGAACTGGCAGACCTCTATAATGAAGTGACTGACGTGGTGGGTGAGGAGATACCCGTGAAAGTTGTTTAGGTTGCCTTTAGCAAGGCTCTTGCACAGACGAGCTCCCATCATGTCATTATTGACAAATTGATGAAGTACATATTGGATAAATGGACAGTGAGGAGGACTGAAAACTGGCTGCACGACCAAGATGAAAGTGTTGTGTTCGGTGGCACAAAATCAAAAGTGGTAGGAGTGGTTGATACAGCAGAAGGTTGTGCTGCCGTTCAGACAGTCTGGAGAAATGGGCTGCGAGGGAACTATATGAAGATCAGCCAAGAGAATTGCAAAGTCCTCTTGCCTGGAGATGAGGATATGGGGCACCACTACTGGCTGGGGATCAACCTGCTGGGAGGCAGCTTGGCAGAAAAGGGCCTGGGGTCCTGGTGGACACCACGCTGACCAGGAGCCAGCAGTGTAACCCTGGCAGCGGAGGGAACCAACAGCAGCCTGGGCTCCGTTAGGTATAGTGCAGCCAGAAGGCTGAGGGATCGGGTGATCCTTTCTCTCCCACCAGCTGGTGAGAAAAATTAGGGTCTGTTTTTGTGTTCCCCAGTACAAGAAGAGTATTTACTGGCTGGGAACTCTGGGACTGTTCAGCCTGGAGGAGAGAAGGCTCATGTGTATAAATTAATATCTGACCTGAGTAAAGATGACAGGGCCAGGCTTCTCAGTGGTGCCCTGTGACAGGACAATATGCAAAGGGCACAAACAGAAGCACAGGAGACTCCATTTATTTAAATCTATAAAGATCTAACTATAAGGGTAATGCAGTGGAAGAGGTTTTCCGGAGAGGATGTAGAGTCCATCCCTGATGATATCCCAAACCCAACTGGACACAGACCTGAGCAGCCTTCTCTGTTTGACCCTACTGTGAGTCCTAGGGTTGAACTGGGTTATTTCCAGATGTCCCTTCCAAACTAAATTCTGGAAAATTCTGAATACCTCTAATTCTACCTTAGTTTAGATGGCACTGAATTGCCCATGCGTTTGTCTGTCTAAATAGTATTGCCAATTTTGAAGTTCTTTCAGCAGTTTAAAGAAATATGGCATGGTATTCTGTGCAGTCAGGTAGTATTTATCAGTGACACTTGAACATTTCCTGTCCCACTTCTGCAAAGTGGTGAAGGGGCTTTCTATATTATTCCAGTTTGCTAGCCATGGGGTTGTGTGGAAATGCATTTTAGCTTGGGAGGAAATAGTGCGACACAAACAAGCTAGGAAGAACCCTGAGAAAGAAAATGGAGTCAAAAGCAGAAGACGGTAAAATAAATGCAAGACAAAAGTGTCAAGCATTTAAATAGAACTAAGAATGGTGTCAGAGGAAGCTTTATGCATCTAATTACTATCGGTACTCCCTTTGCTCCAGATAATTTGTTGCTTTTCTCACTCTAATTCTCTTTTATACACTTCTTTCACTGAATTTATGGGGAAGTGGCACAATTTTTAAGTTACTGTTAATCAGCATTAACTCTTTGTACAGGTGTTACTTTGCAGTGCTTCATATACAGTTGTGAAAGATGATAAAGCTGAGCAAACAGAGGACTGGAGTGCCTGTTGTATGAGGCCAGGCTGGAGGGAACTGGACCTGTTTACCCTGGAAAAGAAAAGACTGAGGAGAGACCTCACTGATGTATATAAGCATCTGAGGGGAGGGTGTCAAGAGGATAGAGCCTGTCTCTTTTCAGTGGTGTCCAGTAACAGGATGAGAGGCATCAGTCACTACCTAAAGCATGGGAGGTTCCAGCTGAATATAAGGGGACACTTCTTTACAGAGCACTGGGAGAGGCTGCCCAAAGAGGTTGTGGAGTCTCCTTCTCCAGAGATAGTCAACACCCACTTGGATGCCATCCTGCACAACATGCTCTAAGTGATCCTGCTCAGCAGGGGTTTGGACTAGGTGATCTTCAGAGGTCCCTTCCAGCTTTGGCTGTTCTGGGATTCTGTGATTCTTGGCAGTAACATAAGATTTATAGAATATTGTACTCCCCAAGACCATAGGACGGCTAGGCCTGTACTATGTATATAGGAGATTCAGTATCAGCAAGCTGTAGATTCTAATCCATATCTTCAGTTCTGTGCACGGACTGTATTCAAGCCTTGTTTTCAATAAAGGAGTAGATTTTTCATACATGATTAATGACTTTACATTTCTCAGATTGTAGCTACCTAAATTCAGAAAAAATAAGCAAGGTTATCTAGAAAAAAGATGTAATTTGTTTAAATACTTCTTAAAGAACACTCAGTTTGGTCTATTAGCTATGTCTAATACTTAGTTTTAGTATCAGTGAGCATATCTCGACTCTTAGAATGGAAATTCTCATTAGTGAATCTTTACAGACTTCAGAGAACTTGGCAGTAATTTTGAGTAATATTTTGTTAAGTTCTGAGTTCTTCAAAAATAGCTTGTGAAATTGTACACCATATGATCAGATTTTAATTTTGTGAACTTTTAAGCATCGTAAACAAGACTATTATGTAGAATATGTGGGTTATTTGGATATGATGCATCCTAGAGTTTAAAATTTTTACTAGTCTGACAAAAGCTATTGAAAATGAACTGTGCCAAGTTTTCGTCATCAGATGTAGTGAAAATTACATTCCTGTTCATGTTCTCATTGGCCATCTAAAATACTATGTAAGAAAACTCACCACCTAGCAGTTCACAGACATGCAAGGCAGCCTAACAGAGCTGCTGTCCCATCTCCCCACCAGCCCTTCATTGCCACCAAAAGTTCTAACTTTCTCTTGGATTTTGGCTGGTCTTTTGCAAGATGTTTACACTGGATCATGCTATGCAAAGTTCTGCTAAATGCAAGTGTATTTTTTGCTCCTTCTTGTGTCATTAGCTAACATGGTCATTGCCAAGTCAGAAAGAACTGAGACTGTGGGTCTGTTTCCCTTGTCCGCATGTTTCAGACCAGTGCTGGTGTAGTTCAGAGCAATATTTGTTCATTTCTTTTTCACAGAACAGCAAATATTCTTTGCTTGATGTTCTATGCTGATTTTCTTTTATTGCACCTCAGAGTTTTATGCCTCTGTTCCTATTTTGCCTTCTTAGCTGTTTAGCAGCAGTTTTTATAGCTCTTGTCCTCCTTTGTGGAGGATGAAAGTACTGGTCCTCTGGAGGAATATTTTTTGAGGTTGTGTCTACTTGAGATGGAAGTCAAATAAGCAGGCATCACATTTACATTTTCACCAAGTTCTTAACAAATGCATTGGTGCATGAATATTCTTGAGACAGTCTGTAATTAAAATCTTTGAGAAGCTTGTTTTTATCTGTTCAATAGTCAGGTCTGAATTACTTCCCATGAGCCTGTATTCCTCCTTCACCATATTTCACCTGAATTCAGACTGCTTTCTGACTTTTCTTTCTGTGCTGCAACAGTGCATTTAGAGTCAGATACCTGAGCCAGGATAAATCTGAAGTAGGGTGTTGTGTGCTGCCCGCAAGGCGCTTTTTCATATAACGCAGAAAATTATTAAAAATGAGAATTTTGGCATAGCTGTTTCATTTTAGTTGGCAGGTAGTAGTAGCCTCCTGCTGAGACTGCACTTGCAGATAGTTGATTATATTGCTCTGGGTTTATGCAATCACAACCTGCACTATGAGCATTACTCTTTTGCATAGTCTTTCTTAAAGAAGCACATTGAAAACTTTCTTTTTGACATCAAATTACAAGACTGAAGCAGCTCGATGCAGTTTTGAATTCATTCATCTTCAGTGGTGTTTGAAGAAACCGAAGGACACCGTAAGAGTACTGAATTGTTTCCAACGCAGATCCTGTGGTGAACAGAAAGACAGTTCATCTCAGGCTTTACAGAAATAGAATTAGGCAGCCTAATTATTTTTGTGATTGTAGGGTCCAGAGGGATCTTTGTCACACGATCCGACAAGCAAACTTTTGTGCTTCTGCGCTAGATTCCTAGGTTCGCCTCCTGATTCATTTTGGGAAAAGCCTCTTACTCCCTCGCGCCTCACTTAGGCCACAGTCGAAACAAATCCCATCTCCACGCGTGAGAAACCTTCAGTGTCTCAAACACCTCAGTCAGCGTGATGTTCCCATGCAACTGAATGCTACTTTAATCCAGGGTGTTCCCCTGCGCCAGTGCGTGGACACGGCATAAACACTGGGCCGGGAGGGGCCACAGGCCCCGCTGTCCCCAGCGTCCCTTTGAGCAGACACCAGACGTGCCCGCGTGCCGCCGGCTGCTGCCGCAGGAAGGGCGGCTGCCGGTCCCCGGGGCTGTGGGATGGAGCTGTGCCAGCACCACGGCCGCCTCTGCTCATAGCGGCTGTGGCGACGGTGCGAGGGCGCGGGTAGCACCCGACGTCCGCAGCAGGCCCAAAAGCATCTCGCAGGCCTGCGGCTGACGGCGGAGCTGCTGATGGCAAAGAGGAGTTGGTACGACTGCTGTTTTCCCTTCCCTTCATGTCCCGCTCTTCTTTGTCACTCTCTTTACGCCCCCAGCACAGAAACATGGTGCCTGTTTTCATGCTAGTTCAATAAGGTCTTAATAAAATATATCCAGTAAGCATAATGTGCCCTAACATAGCATTAAAGCAAACATCTCCTCACAGAGAACTTCCTCTGTAGAAATACAATCACTATTAAAGCTCTTCAGCTTTTTTTTTTTTTTTTTTTTTTTTTTTAATACCTAATCATTTTGAACTTCTTAGTGCAGCAAATGCATAACGCTCTATGGTAAATCTACATCATTTTGGGTCCAGAAATGGATCAGAACAACGTATCTGTTTAAATTCACAGGAAAATAAGCCACAGGCTAGCACGAACACTCAGATTCTTTTTAAAATGTGTTCTCTGTCTTCTCCCACTATTTGCCTTTCATCTTCATATTTGTTTCAAGATTTTACAACTTAACACGTTAGCAAAGCTAGTAACTTAAATGTAATATTCCTTAACATTACTTAGTAATTTGCTTTAAAACATTAGGTTGTTCTTAGGTGTGTTGAATGGCAGCTGCACACAGTGTGATGTGTGATATGTGGCAAAGAATTTAAGTTGTCTCTACTATTAAGGGAAACATGGATACTAGTATAATTTGGATCTAGCAAAATGCAGTATACTATTGGGATAGACTGGTTTCCATGACAACATTTTCTTTTGTATTTTTGAGGCTAGAAATGATGGGCAGAAGCTGTTTTATTCAGCAGTGATTAGGTCAGTCTGGTTTTGGCGAAGGAAAAAAAGAATGCAAGCACGTGTGAATGGCAAAATAAATGTTAACCCTTTCTGTCTGAATGTGCCTAGCAGCCTTACATCCACAGCATTACTGTAAATACCTGAATAGAAGCAGAAATGTTTTGATTTCTTAGAAAATGGAATGAAGAGCTTTTTAAAAAGCAGTATTATTTGAATTTTATAAAAAGTCATTCTCATACGTTATAGACACTAGAACGCTCAAAATATTTTAAAATTGTACTATATTTTGATGAAATAAGCACCCTCTGGTAAATGTTCAGTTTACAAAATATTCGTGTGGACCTGCTTCTGTGCCCAGCCTTTCTTTTAAGGTCTTCTAGGAATGCTACCTGTGCTGGAGAACCACAGATTTCAGTCTTGTAAGTTGCCCTGGAGGATGTTGCTTGATTAGAAATGTAGTGTCTTCTGTGAGAAAATCTGATGATGAGAATCATCACCATAATAGTCTTTGTTTTTAGCCAGTACTACAGCCAATCTAAGGGAAATGCTTATCTCACAACTAAAGGTTAAATCCCTGCATCATCTCAGAGGCTGAAAATTGAAAAGCAGGAGCTGGCTGGTTATGAGAGACTGTTTCTTTTAGGAGAGACCCTTTCTAAAATCCAGTGACCCTCTGCTGTGAAGAAAAATAACGTTGAAGGAGCAAACTACTTTGCAAATGCAGCTCAAGATGTGTTTTAGTTGCAGGGTAGTGAGGGAAGTAGGCTAAGGATGAAAACATTAATTTAGTTCTTTAAACTTGTTTTCTGTGCATCTTTTCATTTACCTACTCTTCTGGTAGTCTGGTAGTATGGAAATGACTGTTTAAAAGGAGTGGGACTAGTTTCTTGTCATTTAGTTAAAACAGTAAACGAGTTGTGAAACAAAGAAAGCAATTCTTAAACTTCCACTAATGAACAAAATTTAAGAATAACTTGTTTTCCATCTCCTCAAAAAACAAATCAAACCAAAGCAAAAAACACAGAATTTCACATGAAAAACAGAAAACTAACAGTTTGTCTTATAGCTTCCATTTTGGCTGGCTGCAGTAAAGGAGGGCCCGGTCCTACAGGGAATTGATTAATTATTGGCACATCTTTTGCACTGGTTACCATTTAGCTTGGAATCAAACTGATGGTCTTTCTCTGTCCAGTTCCATGCTCCTTTAATCCATCTTTTTGAAGCAATAGTGAAGGTCAAGCAGCTTCAGGTGCTCCAGTTGCCTTAAAGCACAGTGTGAGCCTGGACATTTAATTTCAAAAATCCTAATGATCCATATTTCTTTTTAATCTTTGCTCATCTACTGAGACCTGAGAATTGTTTCCACATCCTTTCACGGGGAGCACACATAGATACTGCAAAAAATAGCTAACACAGGAAATTCTCCCAAATCCTTGCTGCATGATTGATACATTTTTCCCTACGAATGTGAAATTCACATTGTCGTTAATGGGTTTTCCATACATATATAGGAAGAAAGATAAGAAAGATAAGAAAATTAAGGATTTTCATATATGTCTGTAAAATGCATTCAATATAATGGTGCAAATGCTCTTATGTAATGGGTGCAGGATGACAAGTTTATGTATCAGTTAAGGGGTGGAGAGCTGCTTTGCCATGTTTCAGAGAAAAACTTCCATCTACTTTAGTTTTGTTGCAGATCCATAATTCCTGCAGCTGCAGAAACTATACACTGCATCTACAAGAGTGACTCTGCAGAGTGTCATTGTACAAGACTCCTTCATGTAACGAGCAATCTTTTCTTGTGTACTCTTTAGCGTTATGAGGGCTCTTCAGATATTGTCAGTGGTTGTATGGTTATAGTTTCTTCCTCTTTTTTTTTTTTTTTTTTTTTTTTAAATTCGATCATGGAAGATGTGGGTTGTAGACATGGTTTTAAATATGCTTGTTCAAGTAAAAAAAGTACCTTTCAGATTTAATAGATTCTATCATTGATTTTTGTACTTGTTCCCATACAACCATTAGCACAGCACCTGAGCTGTGCAATGTGTTATAGCTAATGTTTTAGAATCAGATAAGGCCTTCATTTTAGTTGTTTATCTGGGAGTCGTATGCTTCTGCATCCTTCTGTAGGCTTTGAGAAATCAAAGTAATAGATAATACTAGAAAGCCCACTTTTTAAATACTTGAAAAAGAATACGATCTTTTTAAATTCTATTTTAGTACTTCTCATGCATGTCTTTATATGCATCCCTGCTCAGTTAAGGACTTAAACACATATTCAAATTAAACTACTAAATAACACTTAGTTCTGAAGAAAAGACACTATTGATGATGTAATAATCTTGGGAAGGCTTATACTTTGCTTTGTAGTTTGCGATTTATACCTCTAGGGAGTTTTTTCTACCTTCCTTTCTTTGGAATTGGTAAGGAATTTTCCATTTCATCTTACCTTCAAGCTTACATAAACTCTGTACCTTCACAGTACTTCTCCAGATTTTTTTTTTCTTTTATTTCTCTCTCTTTTTTTTTTTTTTCCTCCAGCCAGTTTATTTTGTGTTTAGGTCCTCACAACATTTCATAATGTTGCTGAAATGGGACTCCACTTATGATTCTTATCATAAATTGATGTTATATTATTTATCTGCTTATTTGTTTTTTCAACTTGAGCCTTTGTTCTTCCTGTAGTGGATGTTTGCTACTTTTTCTTTTTTTTTTTTGGAAGTAATATGAACACAGTGATCATTATCTAGTAACCTGCTGGTGTAGCAGTAGGCACATCCTACCTGTGGATGTGAAGTTTCTGGGTTACATTCAGTACTGTCCTAGTTATGGTGTTAGAATTGACAGGCAGACCTAAAACAGGTTGGTTTTATATAACTAGCCCTGGTCACTTCATAGTTATATCAATCTGATAAGGATTGCTGCCACTGAGATATCTGCAGGCACTGAAAAAAATTGGACTATGACTTTGTATAGTATGAGTACTTTCTAGAGATTTACTCAACTCTTTACCCTTCTTCCATATAATAATGTAGGTGTTGTGGCTTTACAGCCATAGTGTTGAGATATGCATGACTTCTAAAATGATAGGCTACTTAAAACACATTCTATACTGTCTTCTTTATTTGCCTTAAACAAAAGTGTACAGGAAAAAAAAAAAAAAAGTCTTTATCTGATGAAAGATCCTTCATAATCAGTGAAATATCCAGCTTTTTGCATTCTGAGGCCTGTTCACCTTGGTAGTCTTAAAACTTAGAAATCAGTGGAGTTTCAGAGAATTTCTTTGTGAAAGAGATACAAAAGTAACAAACGTTTTAGGAAGTAAGGTAAAAATAGCCTTACCAAACAAACAGCCTCAGTTCTCAGTTATTTTCTGAGGCCAACAAGCATACATTCTATTCACTGGTCTCTTTTATGTATTTCTGTTCACAGTCTGGTGAAAAATAATCTATTTTCCAAGATCTACTTGAATTGTACCTATTACCCAAGTGTACTCACAAGTATCCTGTTTCTTTCACTGGCATTGAAAACACTATAGTACTTTCTGTAAGAAGACAGCCATTCATGTAGAGTATAGCAGCCTGACTTATTTTGTTAAGAGATGTCACAGAGTAGACTTGATATACCTTTTGATATCAGCAGGAGTCATTGCACAGTACTTACTTCATTTTGAATCACATTTATTTTAACTTGAATCCTGAGCACAGACTAATACCGTGTTGTCCTAGTTGAGGTGAGTTAATATACATGGGCACAAAGTGGAGTATAGGAAGTTCCATTTAAACATTAGGGAAAAAAAAAAATTACTCAGACTGTTGTCAAACACTGGGACGGGTTCCCCAGAGAGACTGTGGGGTCTCCATTCTTATATGCTGAGAATCTGTTTGGATGCAGTCCTGCTGTGGTCAGTTCTGCCATTATGAAAGGGATTTGATTAGAATTAACAAGAAAACCCGTCTTTTAAGAGTGTTGTAGAGGGTCACTGGATTATTGTACTCAATGCACTGACCCTATTCTTGTCTCTGATAGTTTTTTTCTGCCCTCTTTTTAAGGCAGCAACAACTGCTTTGAATTCCCTTGCCCTGCAAATTATGTGCTTTTATGCATTTTTCATCCTTACTTTTATGGAAACCAGTAAAAATTAAGCATGTCTTAAGAGCTGTCTGCTTCCAATAGCCTGAGTAACACATTTTTGTTTATTCCTCTGTGAATCTGAGTTGAATTGCATGTTGGCTGACAGATTCTGCAAGCAGATGAGAAAGTCTACCTGTTATGGTGACCAACCAGTCAGTCGTCTTTCTATCTTTTCTCCATGATCCTTGAAGTTCATCCCTTAATCCTCTCAACTTCAGCCTTCTTGGTCAAAAAACTGGAGAGACCTCTGTGGGATGTGCAGTGTCTGCTAGTACTCATGGGGACCTTCATGTTCTCATTGATCCTTAGAGAACCCGTAAGTGTTGGTGGACCTTAAGGCAAGGAATGGGCACAGATGTCCAACTGAAGGTACATTTTATGGTGTAAAGATACATTGCTTGGTGATTTTACCCTATGCAGGAACAAAGACAGTAAGTAAATGTCTTTGAAAAAAATCCGATCTTTAAAGCTTTCTTGAAACTGGGGAACCTGCTGTGAGAGAAAATCTCTCTGAACTTGTCAAACCACACGGGCAAGGACTGCTGTTTAGAGGCCTGTGAAGGTCACTCATAGATAAACATTTGTTGGAAGTGGAAGAAAAGTGAAACCAAGATACAAACTTGCTGAACAGAAAATGTTTCTCTAACACTGAATCACTCTTTGAACCTTTCTAAAAGTACCTCATAGACTCCAGTTTCATAGACTGACCAGTGAAAATATAGTAACTTAGGCTGGCTGAGGATCGGTTGTTCTCTGTTGTCAGTTTTATCTGCACATAACCTGGGACCCCAGAAACTAAGTGACTCGTAAGTCATAAATTAAAAAAAGTTAGGAAGCTCTTTTTCCACTATAACTTAATTTTTAATGAAACTGACTTATTTAAATCATGTTAGGTAAAATTTAGCTGGCTAGTCCTATGGGTGTCCACAGATGCATTCTGTTTGCTCATGCTGGCAAGGTTTTGACTTTTCAAGTTGCTACGTTTCTTAGGAAAAACTTTGTCTGAAGGCTGTTTTTTGTTTGGTTGGTTTTGTTTGTTTGTTTTTGTTTTTCCTTTTCTTAATTATTAGACAGTACAAAAAGTCCATCCTTACATATTTATGTTTGTACAGTGTATGCATTTACTATACCTCTGTCCGACTCTGTCAGTTAGCAATAAAATAATTACAAGGGCTTTATTTTTCTCTCCGGTGAATAACTTTATTTCTGCCTGTGGTATACGTTGTGTTTTGTCATATCTATGATCCTTAACATTTTTTTGTAGGACGTTTAAGTAATGTCCCACCCTGAATGCTTCCTTTCCTGCTGCTAGGGGAAGAGGAAGGAGTTGACAGTTTACACACAAGGCCTCCTTAGTCCCTAGAGAAGTCATATCCTGCTTGGTCTGGCTTTTTTGCGAGCACAGACTCCTGATTTATATTAAGATACTTCTCATTGTTATTACTACGCCAAAGAAACCGTTATTTATTCGAATACATAATAGGTGTGTAAGGTGGTAGTTGTTAGAAACACATAACTGCAGGGTGATTTCTCAGGGAAGCTTGGTTTGTTTTTTGTTTTTTTTGAAAATATGTGTCAAGGAAGGCTTGAAAATCACTTTGATTATACTGTGTTGTTTTTTTTTTTGTTGTTGTTCTTTGTTTTTTTTTTTTTAATCTTGGATAGCCATTGTTATAAAGCTATAATAGTCATTACTACTATGTGCCACTGCCTGATAGCATTGTAATGTATTTAGCTTTGAAACCCTGTAAAATAGACTGTATTAGATTTAAATGTTAGGATTTTCTGTTTCAGTAGTGTTATTTGAAAGTCTTCACTGCAGAAGTTAAGCTTAATTTGACTCAATTTTTTAGGACTGTTAGGTCTCTTAGGTTTAGAAGTTTCGTTCAGAAGGTTTTTGCTGAATCATATGAATCTGAAGCAGTTATTTAGTGGTACATAAATACTCTGCTTATGCTTTTAAAGCAGTTATAGTGCTATAGACGATGTGGTTTCTGCCCTTAAGATGGAGCAAGATGTATGAGGGTAACCTGAAAATCATTTTAAATAAGGGTTAAAAATATTTTCAGAGCTTTGATGAAATCATTGTGCAGTCTTTTCTATCTTCTGAAGTACAACATTGCACTCAGAAATTCAGAAATCCAAAACTGCCATCTCCGGAGTTCAAAACATACAATGGGAATGAAACATTACTATCTTTAGGCTTGATGTGGGAGGCATTCTTTGAATATTTGCATCTTAATTTCAAAGATGTTGAATACCTTAAAGATAAACAGATTTCTATGCCCAGCACTTTTGAGATCTGTAGGTGAAAAGAAAGTTGCTCTTCATATGGATATTAAGTGATACTGTCAGTAAAATAGGCCAAAAAAGAAAAGATATTACTGAATTCAAAAGGATTTTGAAGTTGTTCTGATTTTTTCAGCATATTGGAACAATTTTCTCAATAAAAAACATGACAGGGCATGTAAAGCGAGTGATAGTATAACGGTGTGAGAATAATTACTGCTTCATTACTTCATTACTATGAAGCCCTTTCTTCACAGGGAAGAAAAAAAAAAAAGTTTCCAGAATAACAGTTTCTGACCATATTTGGTTGTCATCTTTAAAACACAGTTTCTCTGCATCTAGAGCCTGGACCTTGTGTCCGAGCTGACTTAGACAGCTCTAGCAGAGAAGTAAGTATACAATATTTTGGAAGAGCTATGTACTTCACTATGCAAAGTATCAGCTCCATCTAACCCATTTCCAGATGTCTGCTGCCACCATTTCCTGATGGTGGCATCACAAGATCCTTCAGTCTTCCTCACGTTATCTCTGTAGGGAAAGTTCACATAGCTTTCCCAGTTCTGATTTTTAATTCATTATCCTGTGAGAAAAGCCCCAAATAAATAAATGGGTAAACAAGTAAACCAGCCTGGTGATTTCATGTAGTTCTCTCTCAGTTTCAGTTAGACCTGTATTTCCATGGATCACCATCCCTGGTCATGGCAGTCCTGCTGCCCTTTGCAGGGGTGCCAGCCGTGGGCTTTCTGGTCCTCTTCATCTCCACTGTGCTGCACCTCTTGGTCTCTGTGCAGCTCCACTTGGCTTCCTTTTCTTTGCCAGCAGCTGTTTAAACTCTAAGAAAATGCATACCATTTTGGAGCTCCTCCACCACTCCTCTGGCATGAGCTGGAGTTAGCAGGCTCAGAAAGGTGGTGATGTGTCCTCTGGAGAAGATGGTAGTTTAAAAATGCCAGTGCTAACTAATTACCTTTCTTAACTTGGGATGACCTCTAGGCCTTTTTGCTGACTTTACAACATATTATTAGCAAAACCACTCAGAAATTAAGTGTTTCTGTACCTTCATGTTTTAATGGGATATCTGTTGACTTTTGAGTGAAGAAAAAATCAGTAGTTAGATAATGGGGTAGCAATGGGGAGGTTTGTGTGAAATTTAGATAATAATTTTCTGTAGATATGACTGAGAAAGAAAAATTGTGGCAAAATATTCTCTGTATTTACAGTTTACACTAGTGTAAAGACAATATGCTGGTATCATAAACCACAGATGTAGAGACTGCTTTGTAAGAACTTCTGAACTGTTAGATGTATGGCAAGTGATTAATGACAAGCTTTCTGAAGATGTGAAAAAACATGCTTGAGTAGACACACTCATGCAGAAAGTTAGAGCATGTAATATTTTGAGTGCTGTGAACACAAATACTAAGCAGTTTAGGAAAAAAAAAATCGTTTATACTCTTAAGGTTAATTTAGCATTAATTACTTGAGGAGGTATGCTGTTTTGTGTGTGTGTGTGTGGAATTAACAGGTGCTGAAATGTAGCAGTTCAATTACATTTAATTCGTGGAGAGAGTAAAAGACATGAGAGGTTCTAGACACGTGCGTGCTTTTATTTTGCTGGGAGTGATTTATTGATCTTTTGTATTCACACTGCAGTTGTCTGAAGGTGATCTAGTCTGAAAGGCTCTAGTTTAGGTAGGGCCATCAAGAGCAAAATCTGCTCAAAACTGACTGGTAGTGTTGGCCCCTGTCTGTCTTCTCTTTCTACTTAGTGGAAGGATTCTCCCCAGTAATGTAAACTTGTTTTATCGTTCAAGGCACTGTTGAGGTATGGCAGAATTGTTGCAGCCAAAGGCTGCTAGTTTTGGCTCAGAATAACAGCTGTACTTTTTGGGCAGGTAGACAAATTGGAAATGAAGATTTTATTTATCTTGCCCTTTGAGTATTTTACATTAACATCACTAACACAATGTTTCTCTGGAATGTGTAGCAAAGGAATTTAATCAATACAGATTAAATGACACATTTTTGTTGTTTTAAACATGGTGTGGAGACTCGTGTGATTTCTCTTTAAAAAATAAGATCCTGTAATTAAATCTTTAGACTCAACAGGCACTGTGTCATGTTGGCTTATTGCCGTGTCTTAATTTCCTTGGAAGACTAAAAGCCAAGTGTCTCAGCTACTGGTGAAATGTTAAGATCCCAGCATGAGACACACTCTAAAATGTCTTAGTGTGATTATGAAATGGCCCTATTTTATAACATAAGTACAATAAAAGAATGCATGTATTGTAACACCATGAAAAGGATGTGGAAAATTAAAACGATGTAAGCTAGACTCTTAATTATTTTGTTTTCTAGATTTTAGGTGCTGTTTGAAATTAAAACAAACTAAATGACACGTAAAGTAATTCTGAATCACTGTTTAGATACAGAAGTCATAAAATAACTAGGAGAAGCTATATCAAGAAGTTGATGTCTCTTTATTAATTTTCTTTTTTTTCTTCTTGAGTGCTGCTGCTATGTATGTCCCAGACAGTGTACCACTAGAGACACTTTTATTCCCCATTCTTTTTTCCAGTAAGAGTTAAATTAAAATTTTTGATTTTTTTTTTTTTTAGTATCATTAAATCTCAGAAACTAAACTAAATCAGAAGACATAAAAGATTGTAGTGGATCAAGAAGTGGAGAAGAACTTGAAGAATGCAGGGAAACGTCCAATTTATTGAAGAGAAAAGACAAAGAAATGAGAACTGAATAAGCAAAAGCAGAAAAAGTAGATTTTGCAAGTGGTGTCTTGAAAATCGTGAAGGGGAAAACAAGGAAAGGAAAAGGTGTAGTTGTACTATTGATCCTACCCAAGAGATCATGTTACATGACATGACATGCAATATGGCATGGGGCCCTTATCCTGGAACCATGTCACCTTCACAAATGGTTGTCCTGAAGCAGTCAAAAAAAACACCTGTGAATAGCTACATGCTGACATATTTTGTGTGTCTGTGGTCAAACTGTAAAGGAAAGTCTATTCCACTGCAGAGGTTTAAGGACTGATCCTGTAAGAATTTAAACACATGGGAGACTTTATTGCATTTTATTCACCTCAGAAGGAATTTGCTTACAATTTTGCAGACACACACCTTAAATTGTTTAATCTGATTTTAAAAACTTGAATACAAATGCAGTAAGAATGAGTTAAAGTAACTGTGGTCCAAAATATGTTGCACGGTTTAACTATATGGAATACTTGATGATTTTGAGGTAAGCGTTAATATAATCTCTTTAACCTCAACAAATATTTACATTCTGCTCAATGAAAAAGTTAGTTGCATTTTTTAAAGCTGAATAATAACGAATGTTAAGGACACAACAGGGATGATCACTGGGCCTCCATAAATTTGGCACTTCGGGTATTTTATTTGTCAGACTTCTGGTATTTCCCCAACTGAGAAATCCCTCAGCTTAAAGAACATCTGACGTGTACAAAATAAACCGAACAATAAAACCTCAGATGTGCATTTCTGTTAAGCAGGCCTAAAGTCAAAGTAATAAAACAAGTGAATAGGGTAACTCGTAAGCAATCGCATGGAAAACACTCCTTACAAGGAGCTGGTTCATAGCTAGGAATATTCTCCCAGAGGAAGTGATGTGAGCATCATTGCTGTGGAGTCACTCGCCAGCAGAGCAGGCAACGCACTCAGGAGCACATTATGAGGCGGTGTAATGGTGTTGCATTAGAGCAGCTGACCCGGTATTCCTTCCCCATCCAGAAGCTGTACGTAGTTTTAATCATACAGCAGGCTGTGCTCCTGGTTACTTGCATATCGTCGTTCTTTATATTAATGTGCTTCTCCTTTATTCAGGAAGTGTCTAATGGCATTTGGGGGAGGGGAAACTCATTAGCTTCCTTCCTGAGCAATATAATTTTTATTTCCTGTTGTAACAGTGGCCTCAGCCAAAACCAACAATGTAAAAGTAGGGGGGAAGGGTTGCCTGTGCAAAGCATTTTCCTGTCTGAAGCGATGTTGGTTACAGGAAAATTTTGAGACAAACAAGCAGTTTTACTGTGTCCTTCTAGCACAATACTCTGAGGGAACTTTATGCCCCTCATCACAATTTTTTCCCCCCTTTAATTAGGAGGACTGGAGGTGAATCAGAACTGTACTGAGCAGTCCGTTTGCCTTTTCCTTCCTCTCCAATACCGTCCGAGAAGGCTTCGCCACCATCCACTCCCCTGGGCTGGCCTCCGGAGGCAGCCATCACGCACGAGCCTCCATCCAGCCTCCGGCTGCAGCACCTCAGCTCCAGCAGCTCCACTGCCTCGTGCCCCTATCTGAGTCCATCCACCGCGGCCACGGGCGACAAGGCCCCGAGTGATGGGCATGACCCTGGGGTCAGGGCTTCAGACAGGCCCCCAGCCGGCACACATTCTCTTCAGGGTGTGCTGAGGCACAAGGTGAATCTGGAAATGTGGAGCAGCCTACCCCATGTGGCTTGTAACTTTGTCTCGGCACTATGTCATGGCAAAAACACTTTCTATTTCAGATTATAAAGCCCTTCTTTTCCTGAAAATAACCTGTATGCTTGGAGTGTGTGACGAATATTGCAAGAAACAGGCAGCGGTAGTGTTGAGGATGGCTGAGGATGAGAGGTTTTTAAAAATGGTTACACTGAGTCAAGTAATAAAATGCAAACTGTTTTTTTTATGGTGCCTTATCAAGTGAATGTATATCATTGTCATGCTAAAATTGCGCTCTGTTCTGTGCGAAAAGGAGGATTTTAAAAAATAATTGGAAGGCTGTATAGGTTCATTGCTGTGGCTGATAAAAATTGTGGCAATGTTACCTCAGCCTAAGAAGTAAACCATTTTGTCCAAGGCTCATCTTTTATATATTTAAACCCAGATTTTTGTCACCTCTTCACCCAATTACTACTATATTTGAGCTTCTTTTCACTCTGGAAATTTCAAGTTTTGTGGTTTTGTTGTCTGTCTATAGCTAGGCATTCACTAACTTGAAACTGTTGTGTTAAATGTGAATTTTGCAATGTAAAGTTAATTAGGCAGTAGTGTGCAGTGTGCCACAAGCACAGGTCAGTACACGACTAACACCAAGCTGGGGCCACAAAGAGAAAAGAATGAAACTTCTGGTTGTCTTTCTGCTATACAAACCTGGTACTTTTCCTCTTGAATTTTGAGGTTGGTGATGGTGAGATTTTAATTAGGTGGCAGAACCAATATACCGGAGTAGGAATTACATATTCCTGACACTTGAAGCTTCACTATCTCGTATCTTAAAATTGCTTGATTATCGATTCTTTTCTTTGTCCAGCTCAACTGTTCTGACACTTTTTGTTGCCCATTCATATTTATGATGTCATCCTTATTCATAGAGTGCTGATATGAAACTGCCAATAGCACAATGGAAATAAGAATGCTAGTAATAAGACAATATTTGTACTTAAAAGCTGTGCTGCATTTTCCTCCTGTTCTATTCAGTATGGGCAGTTTTGATAGTGAAGGCGATGTTCTTGGTTTTTTTTTTTTTTTTTTTTTTTTTTTTTTTAAAAAAAAAAAAGTAGTGAATTGTGTAGTTACGAATTAAGGAAAACAGCCTTTATTGCTTGTAATTTTGGTTAGCAAAATATGAGTAAGAATAGAAATCACGGAGCATGAGAAAACAGACTCTGAAAAGTCACTAGAGTCTTACTGCAGACCCAACTGCTCGCAGCGCGAGTTCCCCAACTAACTTCATGGAAGAATCATACATTGGTGCCTTGTGTCACTGGGGAGACCTCTTCAAGAGGACAACTAAGCATGGTAGTTTTTCATTTTTCATGAGCTAAGGGGAATGAAGGACTTCTGGCATGCAGGGTGGCAGATTTATCTTTGCTAAAATAGTTTGTGAAAGAACTGACAAAAAGAAATCCCAGAAATCTTTGTCTTTTACCTTCCGTCCCCTCTTGCTGCGTAAATATATATTAAATAGTTATTAAATATATTAAATATATTAAATATATATATTAAATATATATTAAACAGTTAAATTAAGTTCTTCTGTGGGACTTTATTATCCCTTGTTACCTGACACAGCTCTGTTTCATCAGCTTTGGTACCAGACATGAATATCCCCCCGTGGGAGCCGAGTGGTGCCAGGGGAGACCCCTGCCCGTA
Source organism: Aythya marila (assembly GCF_965140915.1). Classification (NCBI taxonomy): domain Eukaryota; kingdom Metazoa; phylum Chordata; class Aves; order Anseriformes; family Anatidae; genus Aythya; species Aythya marila. Next base: position 79,878,275 of record NC_139080.1, on the reverse strand, counting down.
GAGGTTTGTGAGCAAAGAGCCCATCTCCCTGGGCAGCAGGAAGCCTGGAGCTGTCTCCAGGGATTTGAAGGTTTAGGGCTGGGAGCAAAGAAGTGATAGGATAAATGAGCTTTAAAGTTCTGTGTCTTGGCTGTGGCTCAGAGGAAATCCCAATAAAAGTTGCATTTCCCTCGTTCTGTTAACAAAATACCGCTCGGATGTAAACCTGATATCTAGCCACTCAGCTGCTGTCTTCTACAAGTGGGTCTTATTTTGTTGAGCTTCCCCAGTTTAAGATTCAAAGAAGAATGTCAGCTCTCCAGTACTTTATTGATGTGAATCTTATCAGCATTATATAGCGAGAGCTGTATAATTTCCCATCAAAAGCTTGTATCACCACTGCCAGCTTCCCCAGCATAATGCAGGCTATTTACCTGATAGTAGGGGGCACAGCGAGAGTGCTGGTTTGCTTTAGCAATTTGCAGCTTGTATTATGTCCCTGTAGCACAGCACTTTGGGACCAGCCAGCTCTCTATAATTAACCAACCCGGCTGGTAAATTGTTAGGTTTGCTATATCAGAATGAGGAAAAATGGTGTAGGAGGACATGCTGTAGTCAGGAGGATGGGAGGGAAAATAATGCCTCTGAGTGTCATCGTTCGGGTGGCTTAGGATGGGGAGCAGGCTTCAGTTTCGTGTGGTGTTTTTGTTGTTGTTGTTGAGGAGAGGGGCAGGCAGGGTGCCTGCATTTTAGGGTGAGGTACATGGCTGCCCCAGAAGAGGCCTGGTCCCGCAGCAGTGAGCCCTCAGCTGGGGAGGAAGGCCCACAGGTGGGCCGTGTGTGATGGACGCTGTCACTGTTGTCACTGTGGACACTGCATGGCTCTTTTGACGGTGTCGTGGAATGGGAGGTCAGGGCAGCACATGGGCGACCAGCTGCTCTCCTCCACTTTAGACCATTTTCTTCAAGGAGCAGAGAACTGGACCTGTCTGTACTATCCTTCCTTCAGGCTTCTCTCCGTTGGGTGAGAGGAGGAAGCCAGCATCTCATATGGAATGAAAGACGGACTATTCCAACCAGTAATCACATTTATCACTAGTCGTTCAGATTAGCCAAGCTGCTGTCCTGAAGCAGAGCTGACTGTAACAGTTCGGTTTGTATCCACACCCTTCCTTAGGGAGCTCAGGAGGAACTCACTCATTTTTGTTTTGGATCATTGTGGTGGTGTGGGGAAAGGGACACACCAATGCTCGTGTGGATGTCACTTAAAAATATTAATAAACCAAGCAATAACAAACCAAACACCACTTCCACCCCATGAAAAAGGGTGGAGACACCACCCTGGTCTCTTAAAGACCCTGGAGGTCCTTAAGAGAGATGTGGGGGTGGCACTTAGGGACAAGGTTTAGTGGTGGATTTCTAATGTTAGGTGATGGTTGGACTTGATGATTTTATGGGTCTTTTCCAATCTAAATGATTGCAGTCTGAATGATTCTGTGATTCTAAGAGTCTACATAAAGAGTAATCTATATGATGATCTAAAAATCTGCATAAAAATTAAGTTTTTTTAAAAGCACATTTCAGAGCTTTAGTAGCTAGTAACCTTAAAAGACTCTAGTGCTTGTTGTCCCAGCTATGGATTTTCAGTCACCATAGGGTGTAAAATAATTGGTTCCCCGAGGAGAAGTAACCTGGTTGAACCCCTTGGGCTTCAGAGGCTCCGCAGTGTGGCCAGGGCACCCGGCGTGCTCACGTGCGGCTGAAGTCAGGGCTGCAGCCCCTTATTCCTGGCTCGGGTTTGCTGGGATCTGACAGCTCGTTTTCTCACGTTAGCACCACACTCATTTCCCAAAGAGAGGAGAGGTTTTGGTCCTGCTTATTTTTAGCAACTCGTTTGTGTTTAACTTTAAGAACAGTGTAATTTTGCCTGGCTTTTTTGGTAGGGCAGTAGAAGAATGACCGGGATGCAAACCACTGGGGGGATGAACCTGCTGAGAATACAAATTGCTTGTGATGCCGAGCCATTTTTACATTGTGCATGTAGTAGGATGAGGCATTTTGGAGGACAGTAGATAAAAATGGATTGACGATGTTATTTTTCTTTGCTAATTTGAGTTCCAAATGCTACTTAGTGGGTTTCAATTTCAGAAGGGATTTTTTTTTTCAGTCTTGTTTGTTTGTTTGTTGGTTGGTTTTTAATATCCTAAATATAAAAATGTCTCAGACATGCATCAGACTTGTTCCAGATGGAAAGTGTTTGAGTTGCAGACCAAATATTTCAGATACTAAAGCTTTCATTCAGAAGAACATCTACAGCCTTGCAGAGCCACTGAAGAGTGAGCCCCCTCTCCCTCTGTTGTCCTTTGAACACAGGTCTGATACTTTTTTCTCGAATTGTGGTACTCCATGGGGTAGGTAGCATGTTGGACTCCTGTGACTATTAAACTGTTACTTGAGATAATTATTTAAGCAAGCAACTTGCAGCATAAAAATGTTAAATCTTCATAGGCACAGTACTTAATTCTGCTTTAACATTCAGGCGTGTTAAAACTCAGTGCTCAAAAAGTTACATTTATCCAAAGATAGACTTTCACACAACATGATATAAATCAGATATTTTATAGGCGATCTTTGAATAAGTTGTAACTTTTTCATATTTTTCTTCAAATTCACAAGGCTTTTTTCAGACTTGCATACTGAAAATTAACCATTCTATCTGTGCTTGAAAACCCAAGTTACAGACAGGTGTCTCAGAAATCTTACCTAGTGGACTCTTTTAAATGTTGTACCCCATACGTTGCATGCCAGTTACACAAAAATACTTGAATACATAGAGCATTTTCAGAAAGGTGAACTTCAGTCTCAGTAGGGCTGCTCTCCCTGCACGTCCTCATTAGTTGCTAGTAAAAGATCCACTCCTCCAGAGGATGACTCAGAGCAGCTTTCTTGTTGTGCTGGTTGCAGAGGGTGCCTCGCTGGGCTAGTTAGCCTTGCATGGCAGGGAAATACTTGTAACATCCTTAATCAGTGTTACATTTAAATTGAGATATTCCAACATACATCTTTAATTTTCAAATCCCTTTTATTGTCCTGAAAATGTTGGCCTCACGCGGACATTTCTGCTTTTGAAATTAACTTCAGGAAGTTTATAGAACTGTCTTACCCAAGAAAAACAGCAAAATCTCTGTAAAACAGAAATCATATTGCATGTTTTTTTTTTTTTTTTTTGTTTTGTTTTTTAATTCCAGACTCACAGTGTCATAAAATTACTGTGCTTGTCATGGAATTAAAGCATTTATTTTTCAGCATCGAAGAAATACCAGTGATTCACAAAGTCACAAAATTCAGGCTGGAGACTGAAGAAAAAGCATGTACTGTGTTACATACCACTAACGCTATCAACAGTGGAGCTGATGTTCAAAAAAAACCCAAGTGGCTTCTTTAGTATGTTCAGTCTGTGAAATTTTTCTGTCAAAATATCTGTAGAGTTCATGCACTTTCATATTTTAGAACAAAGTAATAACGTTTACAACATGGTCTTGAAAAAGACAGTAAGCTGTTGAAAAAGACTATCTGTGGGTAGTACTTTAGTAATGGTTGTTGAAGAGTGGTTTCATGGCATGAAAGCCCAGACGAGAACACCTGAATATACTATTTCTAGAGCAAAGTAGTGCTCAAGAAATGACATAAACAGTAGTTTCTTCATGATGTAAACTCTGCAGTTCATCTTCTTCTGAAGTAGCAGCTTGTTTTCCCTCTTCATGCTTTCCTTTGCGCTTAGCTATGTATAGAGGCAAAAGTCCAGTTCGGATAGACAGGGAATTATTGAATTTGTTGTTTTTCTGCTGAAGTTGGCACTTACTTCCAGGACTGCTGAATCACTTGCAGGTGACCTAAGAATAACCCCAGACCTGTCTACTTTGCATTGCATATTCAAAAGCCAGTCTTTAAACGTACTTTAACACATAGTAGCTCATAGCATGCTTGTTTGTTTGCGTTTCATTACTTGCAGAAAAGAGACAGGCAGAGGAACTTTAGTCATTACTAACGATTATATTCTTAAAATGGGAAAGCACTGGTGTGGAGGGCAGTGTCGTGAGGACAGGAATACAAAAGTACGGCAATCCTAAAATCATTGTAAAACTAAATGGATTTAAGAATTGCATTAATTAAGCGATTTAAAGACACTGTGCCAAACGTCTTAATTACTAGAGAAAGGTAGGGTGTAAAACAGGCCTGCCACACTAGCTTAACTAGCACAATTGTTCCAACTGTGAATTTTCTGTAGTGCATCAACAGAGAATACAATGGAGCAAGCTTGAAGCAGGAAGCTAAAAATTTAGCAGTGTTAAGCCAACTTTTGTGTAGTATGTCATGGCTTAAACACAGGTATAGTTAGTTTGGGTATTACTCAAATAGAAGGACTAAGCCTGGTATTTCTGAAAGTTAGCTTTCGGTACCTATTGTTGATGTTGGAGAGGATGCCATTTGACTGGTCAACATCTAAAATTATTTGTAATAATGGCATTGGGAGCTAGCCATGATGAATTGTGTATTCTGAAGACGTGCAGCAACATTTCTCTCCTCTGGGGTCATATCATCATGACCCCAAAACTCACTGAGAAAATACTCAGAAAAGACGATGATGCAGTTTCACATTTCAACAACTTCATACGTGACAGTAACGCTCTGATTGTGTACAGCGGATGGATTCAGTGGAGCCCGTGCAGCGCAAAGCAAAGCAGTGGCATGTCCCGAGGTTCGCAGCTAAGCCAGCAGATGAGAGCAGGCTTGGTTTGCAGGGAGCCTGCAGAAGGGCTGCAAGCATCACCTCTGGAAAGGAGCACTTTCACTGAAAGACCACTGCATCCCGGCTCCAACTGCAGCAGCAGAGCATCACTTCCTTGTGTGCCTTCAGCCCATCCGTAATGCAGCGGCCTGTGATAGCTGCAATAGTCACGGTGCCTTTTATCCAGTGTCACCTCAATAGTGTGGGCTGGTGTTTGGTTCTGTGCCTGGGTAGGCATCTCTTGGGATTAAGCTGAGATACACGCCCTTACTTGAGCAGAAAATTGTCTGAAAATGGTAATTGAAATGTTACTATCATTGTTTTGTATCTTCATAAATAAAGAGGCAAGTATCCAACTTTTAACTTTAGTTCTGTTAACTTTTGAAAAAGGGTAGACAAAAACATGATAGTCCTTAGTCTATTCCAATATTTAAAACACACATTATTATTTAAAAAAAATAAACATTCTGTTGAGACCTACATGTAGGATTGATTTTAGTAACTTCCAGTGAATAATATTGTTATTTTATTATTTTAAAATACCTTTTCTTCATAACCGTAATTTAGAGATTTTTTTTTGCCTGGAAATTGTGTTATATATAACCCAAGAAGATGTAGCTAAGGGGCAGGATTGACATGTTGTCTTTGGACAAGAGTTTGGAACACTTTTTTTCATTGATAGCAAATATTTCTGTAAAAATCCTTTGTGTTAACAGTATACTTCCAAATGAATAGACAATTTTCAGTTCTGTAATAGAATTTCAGTAACTTAGCAAAGGAGAGTGGAAACACCAGATTTGACACTGGTATATCGTAAAACAAACTATAATCCCACTTAAGATATAGGGAAGCCTTGCTCACAGTGAGGTTTTGTGGGCAGGTAGGGTTACCCTGTGGGGAGAGAAAAATTATCTTTTAGACAGATGGGTGTGTCCCCATCTGAATAGGTCTGCTGAAGTAAACTGAGACAAACACAATACTTTTTTTTTTTTTTTTCCCAAAAAAAGGTAATATGTGATTTTTTAGAATTTTGACAACCGTTATTTAACTTGGTTATTAATAGAAATTAATAGACTTATCGCTGTAGTACATTATGTGTTCTTTATCACCATAACTGAGTGAACAGAAGTGCAGTGAACAGAAGTTCACTAAGTGGAGTGAACAGAAATGCAGTTCCAGAGTCTGAATCAAACTGTAAGGAGCTGCAATTCCAAAAAAAAAAAAAAAAAAAAAAAAAAGAGAGAGGAGTTATGAGGAGTGGCATTATGACCCTTACGGTTACACTTTTTAAGCTACTACTGTCATGTGAATACCTTCCTTTCAGAAAACAGAAATTAAGCATTTTAGACAAAAATGTGTCAGTGAAACTACATCAAGAATTATTTCGATCCTGTGATTCAGATGTTTCAAATGAGTTGCTTCTATCAATCATTTGTCTTTCCAGAAAAAAAAAACTGATTCTTACCATTTGCTAAATTCATGAACTTGAAAAAGTAGTATTAAATACTTATCCTTTATCCTCCAGTTAAAACAAAACTAAACAAAACAAAACATTTTCTAAGTGTTCTCCTAAAGAAGACTACAGATTTGCATCAAAAATACTTGGTAAAATATAATAAAGATAGTAACTTTTAAGTAGGTAATAAGTAGTTCGATTTTTGGTGTATTATTCATATCCATGCTTTCCTGAGACAGCAGCCAGAATGCCCTGCTTGCAAAAAAACATTGGGAAAAGGAGGATATGAGAGAGTGACAAAAATAGAAAGTTGGCTTTTGGATTATTTTGCTGCTCATATTACTCTTTTGATGCATCAGGGGCTGGTCACAGCTAAACATGATGGCCCCAGTGTCTTCTGTTCCTGTGTCTATTTACAGTTCTCTTAATTGGCATCGCTGGATGTGATGACTTAAGCCATACTGATTTGGGAAGACATTTGACTTCCATATGCACTTGCCTGTATGTTCATCTCAGAGCTACCAACTGACTAGCAGAGTCTTATTTACGCTTAGTAGCATTGGGGGTTTTCAGCATGGGCTTCGAGGAGATTTCTACCAAAAATGAAACATCTTCTGCTTTCTCTGCCAACGGTATGCCTGAAACCTTGTACAAGCAGCAGCCGTTGTTGTGTTCCCTGTGTTGTCCTTCTCGTCAGCCCATGCACAGTCTGGTGGTGTTTGTGTGCAGCTCGAGGTCAAGCCGTGAAGCTGGGGGTGCAGAGCTGCTGCCCTGTGCTCGCTGGGGTCCCCTCGCCAAGGATCATCACCACAGCAGCTGGGGAGTCCTGGTCTGCATATGGGGTTCACACTGGTCCATGTGGTCACAGCAGCAACGTGTAAAATAAGTGGCAGGTCATGTTTCGAAGTAGCAGCATTAGTCTTAAAAGAAGTTTGTGTTCGCTGTTGGTGTGTGTATAAGTTACCTCTGTGTTAATATCACACGGGTGGAACAAAACTAACCTGAAATGCTGAACGCTTCTGCTGCTGTTTTGATGGAACTGGTTGTATCAATAATCTCCACAACAGAATATTTGTGTGTTTGTGTCTGGTCGCTGTGTATTTTAGTTGCATATATGCAGGTATGAGAAAATCAGATTAATATCCTTATAATTTATCTAAATTCGTTTAGGTTAGAAAGCTGAGTGGTTTTAAAATAAAACAATAATCATTTTATTTGTAACAGTACCAAAATGGTCCTTAACATCAGGTTAAGTGTCACTTCTATCTACATTTGAGTACTTAATCTTGAGGAGTAAATTACGTCTTTCTCATGTTAAGGTTTACATGAAATGTAAAATGATACTGCATATATAATGCAGCTAGTTCTCTGGATTTGTCTGCAATAGATTTCTTATGAAAATATCACTCTTGATGCAAACTCTGAATTCCAGAGAAACCGATTTAAGTGTTATTATTTCTGAAGATCTTGCCAAAATTCCCATGTCCTAACTTCTCTCTGAAGCAGGATCCAGAGAGAGGAAATAAAGCTTTAATATGTCTGGCATTACTTGCAATAGTTCATAGTACATCAGCAGTCTTTTCTGACTCTCATTCAAAATCAGATAGGAAATTTTGAAATAATCAAAGGAAAGCTTTCAGGCTTATCATTAAAGTGATTAGAGTCTCAGCAAATGAATTTGAAAAGTAGCAGTTCCCATGCTCTATTTTCAGCAAATGCTGCTTAGACTCCAGAGTTGTGAGAGGTACTGAGATTCGCCAGTATTTTACCAGGTTTTACCTTTTCATAGTGATGATGCTAATTCACTTTCACGTGTGTAACCCGTCCTGCCTTCACTTCTACATGCAATGGAGTGTCACAACCGCTGTGCATGAAGCTGTACAGCAAAAACCCGTGCTCTAGGTAGGCACTGCAGTGCCCCTCCAGAGAACGCCTGCCTTTACCCTAATATTAGGGGTAAGACTGCACATGGAGGGAGGTATCAGCAGGTGGTTGTTGCTCAACCCCATGGGGACGGCAGAGCATCCTCAGTCACATTTCATTCACCTGTGCTATGTGACAGGAGGTGCGGTGGAGGGTGGGACAGCACCATTGTGCCTGTGTGCACAAATGGATGAACGAAACGTCTTTAAAAGTGAAAATGGCCTCGTTAATTGTTTTAGGCTTTTTCTTTATATTAGTGAATGAGCCAGATTAGGATTTTAATGGATAAAGTCTTTTCTTTGTGAAATACTTTGATCAAAAACAGAATTTTTTTGTGAGCTTCTGCCACAAACCCCTTCTGGTAGCCTCAGCAGATGACCTCTGCATTACAAATTGCTCTCTGAGTTTTTATATGTAATAACTGACATCTTTTATTTTTATTTATTTATTTTTGTGATTTCTTTGTTGGTAAACACAATCCTAAACCATTACAAGCTACTTATCAGACACTAGTTTTAACTTTCTTAATGTAATAATCTAGCCTTGCGTTCTCCAGGGTTGTAGGAATAACACAGTGAATGTCCACAATAATTTTCATTCAAGTATTTTAATTATTTTAATTAATAATTCTAAAGAGATGCCATAAATTCAGTATATTAGATGCAAAAGAGAATAAACTATTCTATTTTTAAGGAGCTGAACTATCATAGAAAAATACTAGACCATTTAAATTTTCCTATTTCATCTTTTTATGAAACGTGGAGAAAGCAAATTGCAAATATTTACAATGTCAAACTAATGGAAGTATAAATGATGAGCAACTTGTAATGCATGCAAAAGGAAGCCATGGTTTGCTGTGGGACTGTGGAAGAAGAACTGAATAATTCATTAGGATAGAATAAATAAGAATATCTCAGTGCAGCTGTTGCAGGTTTGTTTATTGATTTACCTGGCATAAGGTCCTAAAATGTTCATCACATAGTGTAAGCTAGAAAATGTAATATAGCTAAAGCAGTGAACATGCTTTATTTCTGGTTTTGGGACTTAATTGTGCATCAGGGAAAAAAATCCCAAAGAGACAATGTGAAAACAAAAACAAACCCCAGTATTATGTAACGAAAAATAGAAATTTTAATCTCTCTAATACCAAAGACAGGACTACTATGGAACGCTTATAACTGTTAAATTCTTACAAATAATAAACAGCACTGTAAATGTCAGTAAAACTGCCCTAGTGTTATGACCACTCAAACATTGCCTCATTTTGTCCTCCCTTCTACTAAGAAATATATTGAAGAGATGGTTTTACACAGGTGTCTGTAAACTACACAGGATAATCAAGTCTCAGACAGTTCAGGCCAGTTAAGACCAATGCTTCAAGTACCTCCCTGAAACATCATGGTCCACAACCAGAAAATGGCCAATATTAGTAAAGTAAATTAAATTAATCATTAGCAACTAGCATGAAACAAAGAGCTGGCTCTCTTCTGCTTTAGACCTTTTTCTCCAGGAACCATTAGAACTGAGATTAATTAAGTAAATCACTCTGGATCGCTTTTGTTATTGCCTCCACACAACCTTGTTTTTCTTGTCCCTCCATCATCACAAATAATTGCCTTTTGCCAGCCTCTGTTACATCACGGCGTGCTAGCACTGTTCAGATCCTCTGGCCACCCAGTGAGCAGCTCTCCAGAATGGGCCTTCAGAGGCTGCAGAAGATCTCCAGACTCATTCCTGTGCTTCATCAGGCTCCTTTCTACTTCTCTTCATTAGAAAAGTTGTACGAAAATCACTCCTCCTAAAAAAAGTGTTAATTTGGGACTTATCCACAGGAATCAGCAGCATCTCAGGACGTAGTATCTTCATTTACATCTGTAAATGTGTGAGGAATACTTAGGCGCATTTCATTGCTACACCTGTAGCTCAGCAGACGAGGAGTTGCTCCATGCCTGTTGTACCACGGCTGGAGAGCTGTGTGCTGCTCCCCCAGCTTCACCAAGGAATGAGTCTGGATGCCTCTGGTCTCATGGCTACCTCACATTAAAAAAATAGAAATCAAATTATATTAAAAAATAACTACTGAGACAACCTGAAAGATGTTATCTTCAGGCATATTCTAGGTAAAGCCTTGTTAGAAGGTTTAATGGCTGACAAAAGCCCTAACGATTACAATGTTAATTGTTTTCTCCCCCTGGTTTTGGAAAATCATTATTTCATTTTTTTGGCTTCTTTAACTATTAAGGAATGCAAGGAGGGATGGTATTATAATAAGGTTCATCATTATTTGTGCCTCTTTAATGGGCTACTACTACTCCTTAGTGAAAGACTGCAGTGCAGGCTATTTCGGACATTTTAAGATGCTCAGGCTTTTAACATCATTGATTTTCTCCATCAGTGATGCTACTGTTGTCATTCTTCATCTAGAAACGTGGAAGTAAGATCTGCCATACTTCACTCAAACTGTTTCTGCACCTATTGAAGATTTTACTTGACATTGTTACCTCCTGCGTAGGTCAAACAAGTCAATTTTTGATTAGGAAACAGAACAAACCAAAGCAAACCAATGCAAATAGAGCTTTCTCTTCTGTTTTGGGGAGTTGATTCTGTGCATTCAGGCCACCTGCATGCTTTTCCTTCTGTCTGGGATGCCAGAGAGTGCAACAGACCCAAGAGCAGTAGTGGAGGTGCTGCAGGGAGTAGTGTGATTTTCCGTGCACATAAGCAGCACCTTGCTCCAGTCCTACAAACATCAGATGGTGCCCAAAGGAGGGCAATTGCTAGCGGATAGCCTTCTTCAATTGCTGAAGCTTTATCGGCTGGTTTAGTTGGTTTATGGCAGCCTCTGACAAAAAGGTGTGCTCCAAATGTCTTGGCTACCTCCAGCTCACCTGGCCGACTTTCTCCATCAGTCATATATTATTTCAGCACTAGTCCTGCAGACAATGTAAGACCCTCTATCACAGGGTTTTCTGGTCCATCAAACTAGGCTTCAGTCATCTCCAAAGTCTTTGCATTTTACTCATGAGTCCTAGACTTTTGTTTGAGAAGAACATGCAGCTTAGACGCTAGATGTGTTATTGGTAGTTGTTAAAGCATCGATTCCAAAGTGCAGTTTAAGCCATCGAAGTATCTGTGGTAATTAACTGAATATTTCCTTTCTGCTTGGTTTAAAAAGGTCAGCCCGCCTTTGTGCCAGTTTTCAGATCTTTCCAGCATTATTCTTTAATTTCCTAGACAGTGTGCCAAACACCTGGAAATGCAGTCAGTTTCCAGATCTGCATCTTTTGGATATCAAGCACGAGCGTACAGCGGAGTGATAAGTTAATAAACATAAGTCATTCATGTTCTGTAGGGCAGATATCGGCAGGCCATTAGTAGACTGCGAGCGGCTCTCATTGCACTGTGCGCGCATGAGTACTTTCACAAGAGATTGCAAGCCTTTATAGGTGATTCAGACTTACGCCATAACAGAAACGTATTGCAGGAAGGAAGGCTGCTAGAAATTAAAAGTAATTGAGGTTCCAATACATGACAACAATAACAGTTTGGCTTCCCTTTTTTGTGACGATCTCCTGCTTGTAAATTGCCAGAGGCAACATTCTTTACTTGCTTATTCCAACTGAAGGATTTGCAAAGGTAACTAATTTCATCCTCTGCTTCACTTCTTAGAAACGCATTTTTTTCTTTTCCCTTCCAAAAATGTAACCTGAATTCTTCTAATTTGTCATGGTGGTTATTTTGGGGGTTGGTAAAATCATGAACATTTCCAGCAGAATTGTGAACATTCCTTCCTTCTTGTACTGAACAGAATCCTGTTTTGAAGCTTGATATAATTCTGAAAGAGTATTACGGTCTGCTGAAATTATCTTTAAAGTGCTTGGAAATTGCTTATAAATTGCATAGAATAGTTTCTTTATGCTACATATATATCTTTGTACATGCATGAAGATGTTAATACACATAATACAAGACAAAGTGTGCAAGTTACATTTACATTCATATATATGTGGATAAATACAGATTAAATATTTCTTAAAATCTAGTCAAGGCCTATCTAATCAATACATCTATGTATATATCTGTGCAACTCTAGCATCCCTCCACTCAACATAGACCTGCCATATTAACAAATTATTATGCTTGTATAAAAGAAGACTAGGCACTAAACAATTTTACTTTACCTTCAGATGAAGCAATGGCATTATGGCATTATTGCATATCCAGAGACATACTTTCTGCATTTTGGTTACAGCAGATTTTGGGGCTTTTTTTTCTTTCTTTCCTTTTTTTTTTTTTATTTTTATTTTTATTTTTTTGGTTTAATGCCTACCATGCAATGACAAAGGTTTATTTTCCCTTTGTTCTTTTCAGAGTGCTGCAGCAGCTCCCAGTCCAGTGCTAGGAAACATTCCCCCAGGAGATGGCATGCCAGTAGGTCCTGTACCACCGGGTTTTTTTCAGGTATTCAGAACAATTATGATTACAGGATTTTTAGGGTAGAAAACCCTCAGTAATACTGTTTAAAAGTCTGTAGAAAAGGTCCTGTTTATAAAATACGTCTCACTATACGGTGCATTACTTGAGAGTTATTTTTTAATAAAAGTGAATAGGTGGAAAGGAAGGGCTTTCTTTGACTGACAATTGTTCCATTTCTGAAATAGTACAGCACAGCTGATTTCAGAATTTCCAGGATAAGAAATGGTAGTAATGTATGAGTAGAGACTGAAAATGCTTGAATATAATTTTATGACAATTTCTTATGATAATTTATTATAATTTCAGTGGAACTTAAGAACTTTATTGGTCATGTCTAGCTCAGTGGAGTCAAGCCAAGGATTAGACTGTGCGTTGTCTCTAGTAAGTTTTGTCATAAGTGAATTGAAATAACCAGTTAGCACTTTGGACACTAACAGTGTGGAATCTGATGATGGACAAAGTGGCAGCTTGCTGGAAGGCCAACCTAAAAACTGTAATCTGAGGCTGGACCACTCCTGTGAGTGAGCTTGCATCTCCACCTCACCAAAGCTCTGTTGCTTCTCTTCTCTCTGTCAGACTGTGGCTGTGCAGTAGTAGCAACAAACGCAGCTCTCCCACTCTTAAATAACTGAAGAGCAGAGTTTTGCACTTTACTGACTTGATCTCACAATGAGGAGGAAACTATTCAAATTTCCAGGATTGTGGTGTGGCGAGAAAATCATGATAGGAATCTTCTGTTCCATAAAAAGCAGGTGTTGAGATCCGGGTAGAGACAAGTATCTTTTTGTCTTCCTGGAGATATGTAGTCAAAAGCATATTTCATATAGGGGGGGGGGGGGGAAAGAAAAAAAAAAAAAAAAAAAAAGAGATAAATGTTTTACTTCACAGCTCTAGATTTACTTCACAGCCCTATATTCTTTTAACCAAATGGTAACTATATAAAATTAGTTAGGGTATCAGCAGTCTTTACTTTGTGTTTTTGGCCTGTTCATGAGTGGCAACACTATTTGTACGGTGTTCCTTTTCCATAGTGACAGGGAAAAAAATGGTGTATGTGATACAGATACCTACCTAAAGAGATATGCCTCTGGCATGAGCATGTTATTCCCTTGATCAACGCAAAAAATGAGGTGTGATTTTTAGTGCATGAATGAGAAGATACGTGTAAGTGAAGTATAAAATATCTTACTGTTGCCAGTGACATAATCCTCAGGAGTTGGCAGAAGTGATTAATTGTTTTATTTCTGCTTTTCCTGTTTTGAGCAGCTGGTTAGGTAGAGTTTTTTAAACATATATATACTTTTTTATTTTCTTATTGTGCAAATATTTCACTTTTTCTTACTTCAAGCACCCACTCCGGTCATAAAGTCAAAATAATTAAATCTTAATGCTTTTTCTTTTTCTTTTTTTTTTTTTTTTTTTTCTTTTGTTGTCTTTTAGGACACTTAGGAAGGGAAAGGGGCACAGATAGGACAATTATATGAAGAAGAGAGGAGAGAATAATAATTTTAAAGGTTTTGCAGGAGAAGGGTGTGGGTTTTTGTTTGTTTGTTTCAACCTTTAAACTCATGAAAAGACTTCTGTCCATTCTAGGTCTTTAAAGATGTAAAAAGACAAGGTGATAGAAAGTTAAGGTTAACATGAGTAAACTTTTCTTCTCTGTCAGCATCTGAATTTGGTTGAACGTTGTACTAAAGGCCATGTTTTAGTGATGGGACTCAGTAGGTCAGGTCAATGATGGGACTTGATGATTTGAAGGTCTTTTTCAACTTAGATAGGTCTTTTTCAACCTATTTGAGGCCCCACTGACAGCCTTGTCTTTTTCCAAGGTCTGGGTTTGAAAATAAACTGAGGAAAATCCATTTTCAATGTAATAGTTTGTGACATTGAGCAGAGCTGTAGTAACTCAGCAGGACATCTGGAGAACCTTCTGCAAGGCAGGTTCTGAGAGCTGATATGCACAGTCCAGTTTGGGCTCCTCCAGGCTTCACCGTGCACCTCTTGTTGGGTCTGTGCCATCGTGTGCCTCTGTAATATGCAGTACTTGACACAAGTCCCTTACATGTTAGGGAGGTACTTTCCTTGACTGGATGGCTTAGTTAAGAAAACAAGCATTTTTCAAGAGATTATTAGTTTTCACTGTAGTCATCTGCTTATGAGTGTATATAATGAAATTGCATGTTAGTAACAAAAAACAACTATAAGTTCAATGGCAGATACACTGATGTGGTTGGGAGCAATCCCAACAAAGGGAGCTAAGCCAAAATGAAGTCAGTTACATAAGAGTGTGCGGAAACGCTGAGGTGTGTATAAAGCAGATATGTACAGACAGTCCGTGACAAGGTGTTGTGGGGTTGGAGGGTGTGTTGTCGAGGAGCAGCTAGTATCTGGTTGTAATACCTTCCGAGCTGAATCTTACCAATGTCAACTTATATGAGGACAAGAAAATATATTGGCAGACATAGCCGTGTATGTGAAGCTTGAAAAAAATTGAAGAGCACCATCATCTGTTGCTGCAAAAAGCAGGTGAAAAGACAAGCAAGAAAGAGAAAGTAACTGCTCATCCAAACTTACTTCCTTCATAGATGCTTGCATCCTAGTACATCTTTAACCAGAAAATCAGTTTCTGTATGCTCTTCTGCAATTTCACTGATCCTGGCAGATCACAGGAATAAACCAAATTACAGAAAACATGTTAATGTTAAATCTGTCTTTGAATACTGGCAAACTGCAGCCTCTTTTCTATGAACTTCTATGGTCTTCTGTAAAGGAGGAACTGAATTTGCACTCAGACCTGCAACTCGCTTCTAGACCATGAAAGTGAACAATTTTGGTTTTCTTATGAGAGTTGGAAGACTACAGAAACAGTGGGAGATTGGTTCTTAACATCAGTATTTAGTTCACTAAGACTGTGCACTACAGAAACATGATAACAATCCAACTTTTTTGCAACCTAAAATTTATCTTGAAGACCATTCTGGGATGACAAAGCTGCCTTTCGTTGCTTCTGTGGAAGTGTTTGGTTTGGTTTGGGCTAGGCTAAAGCTGTTGACAGCCAGTGCCTGTAATAATCCAGTACGATGGCATGGCACGTGCTGGCAGATCAAGATGGGAGCGATATGATTCTCAAGGAGAATCAGCTAAAATCACTGTTCTGCTCTTTGTAAAGTGAAGTTTTTGAGTGCATGTAGGCTACTACTGCTGACATTACTCAGCAGTCTCTGTAATTTTATGCCTGGTCATATGAGGTGGAGTTTTGAAGACAGCAGCTGAATCTGCATTGTACCTCTAGGCTTGCATTTTTATATTTCTGTTCAGGCTAGGATTAGAGCTGAGCACTACAGTGCTGAAAACCTTACGATGATACAGTGGAAGGAAAGTGGTAGAGTTGTGTACAGCTGTTACCATCAATTGTACTTCCTTTTGTTTTAATACAGTGGTTTAAAATGTCAAAAATACATGTGCAAAGTCAACAGGTTTATGTGATTTAGGATGTGTTTCTATTTCACCTACTGGTGTGCATGCATTTAAATGTAACTTTTAATGTCATGGGTATGCATTTTTTTTGTCTGCAGGGCCTCATCTTCCTTCAGTACTTAGAGTAGCTAATACTCTGGAAATAAACTGGGGTTATACAGTAACTGAATTTCTTCCTGCTTCATGAGCAGCAAGACTGAATATGTGGGACTACAGAAGGAATGAGGAAAATAGTGCTGTGGTACAAGATTCTTAAATCCCAAATAGGAGAACCTAAAGAAATTTTGGAGTCGACTTTGTATCAGGCTGAAATAATGGGACTTAGGGTCAAGTGCTATATTCTGTGAGTGGGATGTCTGGAGGGTCAGCACTTCTGATAAGTTGCTTTCGTAAATATGAAGCTTCAGAGAAGGTTAAGGGTTGGGAGTGAGAGTGCTGGACTGGATGTTATGTTAAACTAAGTGTGCGATTCATTTCTCAGGTACCCACATTTTCACTGGGTAACCTAAGATGTGTCATTTCGATTCTTTTTTTTTTTTTTTTTTTTCACGTGTCTCCACCTATAAAAAGGAATATCATAAGGGAAAATCCTTTTAAAAGATTATGAATTGCTTGGGCAATAGAAATCATAAAGCTGTCTTAGGTTCCAGAAGGATAAGATGACTGTATACGTGTCTGAAATTCTCATCAAACTCCAGTGCAAGTCTCGGAAATAGATAATAAATTTGCCAGAGTTGCTCTCTACACCACCACCTGCGGGGAGCTAAGGTGTGAAGAAAGCAGTTAGCTACTACATTAATAAAATCATTCATGACATTTTCTGTGCCATTTTTAAGCACCAAATTTAGTCTTTAAGTTTCTTCTTGTGGCCATCCACAGATATCAATGCAACCTAGTTTTGTCTTCATCCTTGTTTTTGGAGTCCTGCCTGATACAGAAACAGCAGGATTTCTGGAGGACTGAAATAATATTATAGTAATTATTCACCTTCAGATACAGATACTGGAGAATGCATATAATGTCAGCAAAGTTTTACATGGGTTATCATGTAAGGTGAGGAAATTAATCCACTTGTGATCAAAAAAGATTAGGTCATAGCATTCAGAGATGCTATCACATTTCCAGTTCCTGGTCTGGGGACTACATTTTCCACTATGGTTCTGTGCAGCACAGACGTGTTGTTTTTGGAAGTTGTGTTGGATACAGGCTTAGCACAACCTTTAAAGCATTCAGTGCTAGCCTCGCTCCACTCCTGAGGACAAAGAGCTATGAAAAAACGCCTGGTTTGTAGTTCTGTATTATGGTATGGTATGCATTAAAAAATAATAGCATGAACATTTAGAAGTGTTGTCATGGAAATTTTGAAGTCCTTCTGTGCCACATGCCTGTGTGCCCATTTGAAGTGTGAGAGCTGCATTCAAGTGCATACCAGTACTCCTCATGCAGTGAAGTGCTGGCCCGTTTCCATCTCTCTCTTCATTGATCGTTAAATCAGCTCAAATATTTGAGATACATTACATTTGTGTTTTCACAAAATACGTATTTGATCTTTGTTGTTAGTAATCAGCTTTACTAATCAGATAAACAGAAGCCAGAGGAAAGTTTTTGAGATTGTGTTAAGTGTGGTGTTTCAATTTGTAAACAGCATGAAAAGTATTGACTGTGTAGGATTTTATTCACCTTTTAGTTACTCTTCCAGGTTTAACACAGCTAAATGTTGAGTTCTAGGTTCTAATCCAGTGGAATTAATTGTATTTCTCCAAGTTAGTGTCAATTAGCACTGCTGAAGATCTGACCCAGGTTACTTACTCTTGCAGTACAATTATGAAAAACGGTTAAATGCGTATTTAATTAAACACCAGTTATCTTCACCTCTTTTATTACATGGTTGATCAAAAGTTTGCTATGTCTGCATCTGTGTAAAGAACCTTTCTTTTGTTTTAACGGCACTCAGCCAGAAAACAATATTGACTTTGTACTTCACCCGCCTGAGAGACACGGCTGAATAGTTAACTCATCAAGTGCTAACTGAAATGTGGAGGAAACAGGTTGTTTGATAATTCAAAGTTCACTTTTTTTAATTTGGTAGATTAAAAAAAAATCTACCACTGACTGTAACTTTTTCACATGTACATATATATTAAAAAAGTTACTTTTTTTTTTTTGCATCCAACTAGTAAATATTTGTGCTAGTTGAGCTTACCACTAAACCTCAATTTCCACTGTGCATATATTCTAAAGGAATTGTCATGTAGTTTGCTTCATTCACCGATTTGTGATAAGCAGATATACTTGGATAGGCATAGGAAAAATGTGTTGACACCATGTTTGAAAAACAAATGTTACATATTGCTCTTATATAAAGGAAAAATAAAAAAAAAAAAAACACAAACCCAACCCACCAAATAATGTAAGGCTGTTGTGCCATCTAGTGGCAGTTGTTCTTCCTCATCTGAGCTTAATAAATATTATTTTAAAATATTATTTTTAGCCTTGTGCTTTAGTAGAGCTGACCTAATGCTTTAGGAGAGCTTTATTACAGTAAGGCACATGAGAAAAGGTAACTCTTGCATTTCTCTTCCCACCTAGCATTACTATTTGCCATTAAAAAATGAATTTAAAAAATATTTAAGTAGTAAACATAACCAAAGTAAGTTGGTGAATTAAAAATGAGTAACACACACCTCTTTGGTTTTCAGAATGTGAGTAGGAAATAATTTATATGTAAGATCAAATTGTATTTTTTTTAAGCCTCTGTGTAAGGCTATGAAACGTCTGCAGCTTTTTAGAGGTCAGTGTCCAGTGAGCTCTCCAAATAAATGCTGATGGCACCTCTACATCGCTCGGACTGGAAGGCATGTGGGCGCCCAGCCAGCCCGCCTACAGCCCTTGCAGGCACCCTGCCCGGGTGGTACCAGTCTCCTGCAAACAGCACTGCGGGTCTGGGGTCTGCCGGGTGCCCAGTCCTCCACGTCAGCCCCTCCAGACGCACAGAGCATCCTCCCAAATTGCTCGTTTGAGCGAGCATCCAGCAGCAAGGAAGATGAGGAGGGAGAAATCCTCTGGCATGCATTCAGAGCGGCGCTGGAGTGGCTCTGTTGTTGCTGTGAATTGTCCACCAAGGGGTCGTTGTTTGTGCAAGGAATGAAGATTCCTAATTCCAGCTGCTAAATTACGTGACTAGAACTAAAAGACACAGATGCTGCTCAGACTGATCTTTGCAGGACCATAATGTGCTTCTACATGGATTAAAAAATGTCTTGTTTCTCTTCAAACCCCACTGAACTGTTTCAACTACCATCCTATCACAGTCCTCACGTAGTCTCCTGGTTTTCCAGGCTGTGACTATGTTTTATCCCCACTCTGAATTTTCCTTCAAACAGCCAGCCACACATAGTTAACGTAGTTATCTTTAACTGCTGGTCTTTGTGTTTTCCTCACTTTCGTGGCACTGCCCATCTGCGTGAACTTCCTGAGAACGACTATAAACGTGTTCACGTGAAACAACGTATGGGTGGTAGTTGGGAAATCCGTGTTCTCCTTGATGCAAAATCTGCAGCCTTCCCTCTCTTGGCTTATGGTGAAAGATAGAACAAACCAGCTGTTTCGTATTTTCAGTTTTGAACCATGGATTCTCAAGCTCCTGGTAAATCCATGGCACAAATGAAACTGTAAGTGACACATGCAGGCCTTTATTTTTACTTGGGAAAGCAAGTAGCTGTTTATTACTAGGATTGCACAAAGCAAGTCTCAAGTTTCTCTTGCAAAATCAAAATCTGCTGTACATTTTTTTTTTTAAACTAAAACATACAAATCGTTAAAAACAAACTAGAGCATGACTAAAATTAGCTAGTTTTGCTACATGTTCACACCCATCCTAAACTCCAGTGAAACAAGTGAGATAATTGCAGGTGAAAAAGTGAAAAGTTGAAGCATTGGGCCCCGAGTAGAGCAGATAGAGTGAAGAAGCATGGAAAATGTCACAGACTGCAATACATTACTGTAAGCAAATGACTCATCATCAGAGCTGCAAATATAGGTTGTGAGTGAAGCCAGCAGCTCTGCTAGGCCTTGCAAAGCTTTGAAAATATGAAAGTGCATTTTAAATGGGATTTTTTTTCCTATGGGTCTATACAATTGATGTTAGTAAAAAAAAATAAAAAAAAAAAAATCTTTGCAATCTGTGATGCTTGTAAATGTATCCACCCACCCCAGTGCATGAAACTATGCATATGTCTCTACCTCTCTGCAGAATTGAGATATGTGCCTTTTTGCCCTTCTCAGTATCACATTGCATCTTAAAATATTTAAAAAATTAATTTGATTTCTTAGACTATGTGGGTGTGGTATAACATCTAAAAAGATCTCCATGTAGTTTGTGCTTGTTCCTTCTTGTTCGTTCATTTTCTCTAAATGCCAGAAACAAAGTCAACTTCTAAAAAGATAGAGGTGTCTGACATCTGCTGGCTTTGATAATTCCATCCTGCAGTTGTGGAAATGGTTTTGTTGCTCGTAACTGCTAGAACAAATTAAAACTGCTCAGCTTGAGTAGCTAAATAAGCTTTGAGCCCACACTTCCCCACCTCCCCGTCCACATGCACAATTTCAAGCAGCCGCAGACCCGCTGCTAGCTGTGGAGTAGGGAGGGGAGGGAGGGAATTAGGCATAAGTTATTTACCTCAGGGGTCTGCTCTGAACTTTTAGCATCTTGCCCTTAATGTCAGTTCTCTGTTCGTGGGGTAAATGTCACAAATTTAAGGGGGCTGACCATCCACCCAAACTGGTCATCTAGTTGCTGCTGAAGTGTACTTAAAGGTAGGGGAGGGATTGTTATTTGTATGTAGTGCTTCCTTCTGATGAGGTTAATTCAGCTTCTGTCGCAGTCTGGTTGTTGTAGTCTTTATATGAGCCACAAGTGCCTAGGTTTTAGACTGTTGGAAGAAGATAATGCATTTAGCTTCAAAATACTGTTTATTAAAAATAACAGCAGGAATAACAAACACCAGCTTTTCGTTTTCAAAGTTCCAAAAAATCAGTTGTGTATCATGGTCAGGGGTGACCAGAAGGTTCACTGAATTTAAGGGAAGTCTCCAGCTCAGTGAGCTGTGTGCATGTCTGAATTAAAAAAGCATGGTTTGCTTATCTCTTTTAAAAGGGAGATACTTATCTTTCAGTTTTAGCTTAAATCATGTTTGAAATATTTTATTTTTTGTAGTTTAGTAAGAACTGAAGTCAAAACTATTAACACGATTTAAAATGTATAGTTAGTAGCCTATTTTAAAATGTGTTTCTTTCAAAACTGCCATTATATACCATGTGCATAATTTAGCCTTTTTCTCTCTCTTGCTGTCTTTGTGAGCACAAGATAATGGTGCTTCCCACAAAGTCAGATAGATGTAATAACAGTACCATTCCTAAAGATCATCTATCATCAGAATCAGTGTTATTTACTTTCTTAAATTTCTGTAGAAGTAGCTCAGCCAGGAGGCAGATCCTGCTGCTCAGATCACAGAGAGATGTTTAGCTGGGGACAAAAGGAACGTATTTTTAAGAGGATTTTTTTCTTCTCACTTTTCTATGCAGAGTGTGCAAGTTATATATTCAAAGTTTTGTGGTATTCTTTCATATAGTAGAACAAGTCCTGTATGTATTGGCTAGGGATAAGGCATTCATTTTGTTTGAAATGCTAGTGTTGTTCTGGTTATAACTTTTGGAATCTTATATGTGGAAAAACAGAGGACCATAGAAAGCTTTTCATTTTTATATTTATTATTATTTTTTTAATATTAGTCTGTACTCTGAATTAAATCAAAGCTGTTAATGTTGCAATTTATACGTTGCCAGACCACGTCAGGCTGCTCGTACAAAATAAAAAACACGGAAACCATTTTTATGGGGATCTTCATCTGAAGTACAGAGAAGAACCTGCTCATGAAAATGGATATGGTCATCAAAAAAGGCCAGCATAAGGAGACATCCTGTCTTTATGCTGAGAAGCTTACATGATTTTATCTGAAACAGTGTAGATGAAAACAATTCTTTTGATTTATACTTGTAGATTACAAGATATGCAGTATGTAACCCCGCTTTCAGCCCCAAAATACTTAAGCAAAATACAAAACAAAGACCTCTAACACTGTATCAGCCTCTTGCAGAGCAAAAAGGGACAAGAGAGTTTGTATAATTAACAGTAAAATGCAATTGAATAGGAAAATAATTTCTGTTAAGAATTGATGATAGCCTGTCTGAGCTTCATAGAGGATAAGTTACATGTTTATGCTTATCAGCAGACTGTGCCAGCACAAGTGTGTCATTTTGAGAGCTAATTTAGTATGGTTCTGGTTGGAATTAAAATGTGTTAATCAGGAATGTCTTAAACACTGCGGTGACTGTCATTGCCAATGAAGATGTCCACAAAAAATGCAGAGGAAACTAAATAAATGAAATATATGAATTATAAACTAACCTGGATAAATTCTTCACACATATTTTATGGTTCATTACTGTACTTTTTAAGAGGACAAAACCATATATTTTATAATGGAAGCACTCATACTACTAAGCATGGTAGTTGTAAAGTACCTCTAAATCATTCTATAAAATGCAGGAGTCTTAAGGAGATATATTAAAACGTTACTTACTAATATTTTTTCAATACTGATACCAGAATAAGGAAATTAAATAAAATCATAAAGTAGTCTTATTTTCATGCTATAAATAGTTTAATGATGTTAGTTGTTTCAACCAAGAACAGAATTTGAAAACCAAAAAAGTGAATATGAATCATAGTTTTAGAGACATAATATAAAACTTGGCAATTGAATTATTTTTCTGACTTTTTTTTTTTTTTTAATATATTAAGGGATTTGAGCTCTAAGAGAATTCACATCTGTTTTCTGATTGTGATGCTAGTAACTTGGACTCTTTTGTTATACCTGCTCATCAAGTAACAGCACAATTAAATTAAAATAGTTTATCATAGCATGGACACAAATTATAGTTGTGATTCCATTTGTAGTTTCTAGTGATGAGTAGAATTTAGAGTTTGTGTTGATTATGGTGACTGAATTACGCAAACCAAGTAAAACCATTTCAGTCTTTTTCCATACCAAGTGCTTAAAACTGTGTTTTTCACCTTGTATTTTTTAATTTGTGGTGTGCTCTTTTTTATCTTTTTAAGAGGAGTTCTCCAGTTAGGAATAAATACTACCAGCCAATCATGGTGCTGAGACACACAATCTAAGGAGATTTTTCTAAATGTGATGGTGCAGGTAAAGAAATAGTGTTCTAACAAGAAGATTCCAGTTAGTTTTTTTGTTTGGTTGCTTGTTTGGTTTTGGTGTGTGTGGTTTTTGTTGTTGTTGTTTTGGTTTTATTTTGGAAGCGTGCGTGTAGAGGTGGCTTTGGGAAGCCCAGCAGAGCTCTGTCTGCAGGTCCTGGTGCAAGTACATGTTCCTCTGCTTTCCTACGTCTTATCAACTGCAGTAGGAGCACGGTACTGGCATCCTCTTCCAGATCTGGATGGAGCTGTGGCTAGAGACATGTCCTCTCCCTCTCCACTGTCCACCGGCAACTTGATGGTGGAAGAGGAAGGGCCTTGAGCCCAACTCCTCTGTCAGGCCCAGCCTGGTGTCCACGTGGACACCACACACTGGTCAGGCTTGGCTGGTGCCATGCTGAGGCACCCCAGAGAAGTAAACACAGCTGTGTTTGTGTAAACACACACAAGAGCCCTCTTGTACGAGCGCTCACCCGTGGAGACATGGTGCTGACACCAGGAGGGAAGGCCTCAGCCAGGTGCCTCCAGCGCATCCCATTGCTGAGGGTGGCGTGTGTCACACTCAGCAAGCAGCCCCACCACAAACCAGTTAGCCCCAGAGCGCGTATTTGGGCCAGCTGACATGGATTAAACGACTGCTCCTCTTTATCCAGTTGGCTCAAATGCATTTATTTAAAACAGATTGGTGATGTGCTTTAAAAATGTACCTTTCATCCTGCTTTGACCAGAGATCTGCATATTCTTTCAAGTTGGAACAAACCTTTTAATGCACCGAGCTGGGAAGATGTTAATGTGACTCTAGAGGAGTGTTGTTATTTTAAGCCACCCTCACTGAAAAAGATTTTTATTTTTTTCATGCCATGTATACGAGGTTCTCCCGTTCAAGCATTATTCATTCCATTTTATCCCCCTCAGAGAAACAGCCCTTGCTTTGTTCACTGTCTTTTTGTCTCTTGGTATTTTTACTGTTAGCAGATGTGTGCAACCCCAGCATCACTCATGCCCAGTAACTGCAGTAATTCCTCTTGAACTACATTTACTTGTTTTCCTGATGTGTGTTTGTTTAGTATGTGAAATTGTACTATGCAATGTAACAAAGCATAGGATATCATATAATATGCATATATTGGAACAGATACAGATACTTATGGTAAATTCAATCTCATTAATCTAGAAATAGGAATTGAAATGTGAGCAATACTGCGGATTACTTATTTGAATGTGGATTATTGAAAAATTTGCAATTTATGTGGAATAATATGTGGTTGATAAATATAACAGTTTGAGTAAAAAGGATAACAAATGTCAACGCAAAAAAAAACAACAAAACAGCTTAGCCATATTTGGAAGCAAATTATATTCCCAATTTTTGGAAGGGAAGTAAATTTAAACAAGCAGATTTCTTGAAACCTGCAGTACCATCTTTTAAGATCATTTATTCCCTAGTCGTAAGTACATGAAAACTAAAATGCATCATATTGTAGAGTCACATAAACAGCGAAAGGAAGATGCAGGAAGAATTATACAATTGGCATGGAAACATGCTGGCTTCTATGCATTTATGTCATCAACTTCCCTGTGGATATTTTTTTCTGAAATCTTTCTTCCTGAATATCAGAATCAGAATGTGGGCTGTGAGACTGGTGTCTGATGCTTCAACATCATTTGACTTCCCTGCTAGAAACTTATTATCTGCTTGTCCTCATGTTTTCCCAGAGATTAAGAAAAACAGTATTTTAAAATTTTTTTATGTTGTATACTCACACGCAAACACATATACACATGCACACACAACTTGCAAAATGTGTGCCACCATCATTAAAATTCTCAAACTTCTTCTTTTAAATGTTTTAAATAATTTGACATGAAAAAGAGCAAAGAGTTTTCTAAATTTAACATTTCAAATCTTGATTTTATTTTGTTTAGTATCCCTCCTTCAACATTTCATCTACATTAAGTTGATAAATACATATGTTTTGTTGTGACTGCACAGGAGGTTTTTTTCTATACCACACTTCTTTTTCACTCAGTTTAGAAAGTTTCTGCTTATATGCCTTTGGTCTCAGCTGCTTGACAACAGTCTTCAGTATGCAATTTTTCACAGAATCACAGAATCATCTAGGTTGGAAGAGACCTCCAAGATCACAGAGTCCAACCTCTGACCTAACACTAACCAGTCCTCCACTAAACCACATCCCTAAGCTCTACATCTAAACATCTTTTGAAGACTTCCAGGGACGGTGACTCCACCACTTCCCTGGGCAGCCTGTTCCAGTGCCTCACAACCCTTTCAGTAAAGAAGTTCTTCCTAACATCTAACCTAAAACTCCCCTGGCTCAACTTAAGCCCATTCCCCCTCGTCCTGTCACCAGGCATGTGGGAGAACAGGCCAACCCCCACCTCGCTACAGCCTCCCTTGAGGTACCTATAGAGAGCGATAAGGTCACCCCTGAGCCTCCTTTTCTCCAGGCTGAACAAGCCCAGCTCCCTCAGCCGCTCCTCGTAGGACTTGTTCTCCAGGCCCCTCACCAGCTTCGTCGCCCTTCTCTGCACCCGCTCAAGCACCTCCATGTCCTTCTTGTAGCGAGGGGCCCAAAACTGAACCCAGCACTCAAGGTGCCGCCTCACCAGAGCCGAGTACAGGGGGACGATCACCTCCCTAGCCCTGCTGGTCACACTGTTCCTGATACAAGCCAGGATGCCGTTGGCCTTCTTGGCCACCTGAGCACACTGCTGGCTCATATTCAGCCGACTATCCACCATCACTCCCAGGTCCTTCTCTGCTTTCCAACCACTCATCTCCCAGCCTGTAGCTCTGCTTGGGGTTATTGTGCCCCAGGTGCAGGACCCGGCACTTGGCCTTGTTGAACTTCATGCAGTTGACCTCAGCCCATCGGTGCAGCCTATCCAGATCCTCCTGCAGAGCTTTCCTACCCTCAAGCAGATCGACACACGCACCTAACTTGGTGTCATCTGCAAACTTATTGAGGGTGCACTCAATCCCCTCATCCACATCATTGATAAAGATATTAAAGAGAGCTGGCCCCATACGAAATTATTGGGTTATATAACTGAAAGCAGTAAATACAATCTACTGGTGTTCACAAATGTGTTCAGTAAGCTGATTTCCAAACATGTTTGCCATACTCTTTGGGTATTTCCGTAACTTGTGTGACCCATTTCCAAATGTGGTGGCACCTCCACCTAGGGCTGTCTTCTCAGTTGTAGCTTAGGTAAGCCACTCTTGCCTTATTTTTTGCTATTTTTGTTTTCTACACATTATTTCATTTTGCTTTGGTTTATTTTGAGCTTTTTGTTCCTTTTCTTAATACATCACTGAAGTTATGTGCCTGTTCCTGAACCCCATTTGAGAAGTTAATTGTAGCTAAGGGTAGTGTGTGAAGGTGTTGTTTATATCTTCTCATACTCAGTCTAATGTCCCTGTTGTGAATTCAAGCAACTTGAAGGTTGCATTAGTTACTGTAAACCCTTGAGAGCCATTCCTGAGTCTGGAAATTATTGTTGGAAGGAGCCGCTCCAGTAAAATTCTTTTTCCTTGGCAGATCAGGTTCTTGAGAGCTTATATATTCAAATACACTGCTCAAGCTTTCTTATATACTAAGCAAGATCTGGCTATGAAATGATATAAATGTTACTGCACCCTTCTGCACAGAGAGGGTTCTAGGAGATAAGTCTTTTGGCCCTCTGTCTTCTTCCTACCTGACAGCATGGTATAGCATTATTAAATCATGTTATTTGTCTTTTGGTATATTCTTTGGATTTAATTGTTTCTATTTTTGCTTTTCTTATTTTTTAATAGTCATGTGTCTATAATGCTTTCTTTTTACCAGAGAGATGGAGGAAATCCTCTTGTAATCTGTGCATTGTTGATAGCTGTCTTACTCCTTGTGAGCTGGGATAAGCAAGGAAGATTCATTTTTTGATTCATTGATGTGATTCCTAACCAATCTCTTTTGCTGAACTGTTGTGACAAATCAGGAGTCTGTCTGGCAGTGAATTTAGTACAGAGGACCACAAAAGGTTTTAGACTATCAAGATGCTGAATTGTGAGTTGACACAAGTCTGGGTTAGCAGGCAGAAATGCCTGCCTGTCTTCAGCACACAAAGAATTTATTTTTTGTGTTCAAAAATCAAGCACCCCATGGACCAATTTAAAATTGATGGTCACTATTTTTAAATTAGTGCACGTACTTTGAACCTATTATTTATATATATGGATATATATGCTGCAATATCGCTAAGAGAAGGGGATGAAAGAGTTTCAGAAGTCAAGGAAGGAATGCTACTAACTGTCAGAAATGAAGTCTAGCATTGTTCCTCTATAAACTGCAGTCATTTCAAGCAACACTCAACAATGAAGTAAAACCAGTTGAGACTAATTCCTAATTACAAAGGATGTAGTGAAACACCACACATGACCCACCCCAAAAAAAGCCGGCTGCTTGAATTCAAGTCTTTTAGAATGCCTTAATGCCTCATGTGTGTCATACTTGAAAAAAAATAAATTGTTTCTAATGTAATGAAAAGTCGTTCATATTTAACATATTTTCATTAAAATATTTGACATCATTTCTGTTGTGTCTTGGGAGAGCTTTTTATGGGCAAACATGATAATAATGACGGAAATGGAGAAAGTTAATAATACAAAACATAAAGTATTAATTTTTTTTCTTTTGGTAGTAGAATTTTTTGTGGTAACCTTGAGTATTAAATGCTGATACAAAACAGAGTGAAATTTTTTAGAATTATCTTTGAACATGAGTATCTCACCACTTTCTACAATGCTGTATAACATGTTATCGACACATAATCACCAAAATATTACTTGTTGTGGGCTTGTTAGTTATTTATATATTTTACTGCCCATAGAGTACCATCTTCAAGTGCAGTATTTATATCGAAGGATAATCAAGAACTACAAGAGCTCTCTGAAATTAAGTCATTCATTTTTCTTCTACGTGGGTTTAGTTGCTTAAAGAATGGGAGAAGGTTTAAGCATTTCCACAAATATACTTAAAAGAAATGTATAAATATATTTACAGTAAGTAAAATTTCTTTTATGATAGTTATATTGAAGAGCCTTCTATAGTTAGTCATTATTATACAATGAAGTAACAAATCATTTAAGAACAGATGCACTGGTTCGCAAGTAAATGTTTGATTTCATGCCTGCATAACAGTGCATCAAGAAAAAAGGTGACTTACTATATTATTTCAGAGAAGAATCTTATATTTAATCTGTAAGGTTTGTATTAAATAGTTATTAAATTGACTTGAGACCTTACAAATCTATTCAATGCAAATCCGCAAGTGCAAATCTACACAATTATCTTAAGTAGCTACTGACCTCAGGGATGCAGCAAACTAAAAAAAAATGGACTATGATTCATAGAATCATAGAATGGTTTGGGTCGGACCATCTAGTTCCAACACTCCTGCCATGGGCAGGGACACCTCCCACCAGATCAGGTTGCCCAAAGCCCCATCCAGCCTGGCCTTGAACACCTCCAGGGATGGGATGCCCACAGCTTCCCTGGATAACCTGGTCCAGTGCCTCACCACCCTCTGAGTAAAGAATTTCTTCCTTATATCTAATCTAAATCTACCCTTTTTTAGTTTTAAAACATTATTCCTTGTTCATAGGATAACAGGGACTACAGTCACTGACAGAAGTCCTCTCAGGCCTGCCCAGGTCCCTCTGGATGGCATCCCTTCCCTGACACTACAGGGAAGGGATGCACATCCAGAGATGACACAGCTCAGTGTCATTGGCAAATGTGCCGAGGATGCACTTGGTCCCACTGCCCATGTCACTGACAAAGATGTTAAACAGTGCCGGTCCCAAATTGTCACACATTGGAGACACTGTGAGTCACAACGTGAAAATAAAACTGTGACTTAGTATGACTGCTGTTCCAGCACTTCTAATAAAATTTAGCTTCCTATAGAGAGAATATTTTTTTAGATATTTGTACAAAATGAATATGAAAGTAACCTGTTGGGAAGTGAAGGGACAAGTAGGCTTCCATCCTACTTGACTGGAAATCTGAAAGGTGAAAGAGATGTTCTGCGAATAACGCGCTATTATGCACTAATATTGGTGGTGCTATTCTACATTGAAGTATGGTTGATTTGCAAGACATTACTGATTTCCCTTTTACAAGATGTACAGCTGTAAATAAACTGTAAATAAGGTATCATTTGATGAATATAATAAGCCAAATGCACTCACTAGAGCTGCTGCACTCCATAGAATGCAATTGGTTGACCTTTAAGGAAATTGTTGAAATTCTAACTGCCTCACACTTCTACTGCTTTACAAAGATCCTTATGTTTACAGCCTTCACCACATGCACAAACGTTTTTTTTTCTGTTTCTTTCTCATCATAGAATCTCACCATCAAATAGAGGGCGTGAAGAAGCCTCCCTCTTCTATAGCACATTTCAAATGCCCTTTTTATTAATGTAATCTTTTCCCAGTTGTCATTTAACTTTTCTTCTCCAATTTGTAAACCATCTGTATTTTAAATTGCTTCCTACTATCCATTTCAAACATGTTTATATAGAAGATTATTACTACAACTTTCATCTTATTCTGACATGTGAAAGGTTCAGTTGATTTTTCTTCCGCAGATCATTGGAAAAATACTGTTGCTAATTATTAGTAATAATTATAATTGTGCTGCTAGTTATTGCTATTATTATTACATGCATTACTAATACTGATGATCACTAGCATTGTATTTTATAGCACAGTGCAGCTGACACAGCTCAAGTATGTCAGCCATTCATGAAACAGTGATGTGTTGGGCGCAGACTTTCAGTGACCCGCTTGTGGACCTTAACTACAACTGACTAGATGATTCCTGTCTATGTGCATTTGTTTCTTTTCCAAGAGGCTAAGAGTGGGATTGTGCAGTAGGTTATTTGTTGTAAGAGATTTCTCCTGGGATGTGCCATGTGACTCCTTTCTTTCATATCCCTCCTTTCTCTGATGACTGCTAGGCAGTGTTGTGAACAGAAACAAGCTCTTGTTTCATTATAATCAGTGACACATCATTTTTGCTTTCCCAGCGCCTAACAATTCAGGCATAGAAGACAATAAGCTAACATATTAGTAAAAGTTTTGTGGGGACATCTTATGGAAAGATTATTTTTCTCCAGCTCTTGAAGGAACCAGTCTTTTTTATCCATGTTTTCACAGTCAAAGCATACTTCTAGCTCATTTTCTTCTGAAGTTATAGGTATGTTTGCTTGCCAAAAAGATCCTCTTCATCATCTGTTTAGTCAGATGTTTGTGCTTTCTTCCTGCTAATCTCCCTGCTTTTTAGATTTCTAGATTACTGTCACACTTTGAGATGGAATAAGTAGAGATGTTAAATGTATTTGCTTGTAGTGCCATTTGTTTATCATTTATTTATGGTCTTAGTTTAAGGGACTGTCCTTGTTTCTGGGCTACAGGGTAGTGTAGTAGAAAGCCAGGAACCAGTAGAAGCTTATAGTACAGGGTTAGTGTATATGTGGCTTTGCTAGAGGAAAAGTTGTAATGAGTGTGGAATTGTGTATGGAGGGATGGGAGGAAAGGATACATTGTCCCAGTTCATATAGACCACTGAAGTTCTAGATATTAGTGACATAAACTTGAAATCTGTGCCCTCACAGATTGAGTCTTGTATGACACTTTACTGTATTATTATGAAGAGGTGAAGAGAAATTATTTGTGAATTATTATGCTGGTGCTTACTCTTGAGTCTTTCAAGAACATTTTGCTTTTGTATTCTAGAGTTCTTATCTCTCTCCCTTTGGTAGTGAAAAGATTAGATGTGTGATAACATGAACTAAATGGTTTATTATTCTTCACAGTTAATGCATTAAATTGTTTATATTCTGCATTCACAGTAGCTGCAACAAAACTTTAAGTAATGTGTCTTGCTACATGCATTCAGTAAGAATCTCTAAATTTATTAAGCTGTGCTAAAGATGAATAATCTACTGCATGCTCTGTGGAAGTATTTAAGATGGATGTTTGAGGTTTGAACATGGCACGGGCCATACACCCAATGACTCAATGTGGTATTTACAAGCTAAGTTGAGTTATTTAGCAGTATTTCTTTTTTTCTTTTTTCTTTTTCTTTTTGGTAGCCTTTCATGTCCCCTCGGTACCCCGGAGGTCCAAGACCACCCTTAAGAATACCCAATCAGGTAAGAATTTATCACTGGTGCACACTTGTGGTCCTGGTCATCATGCAGTGCTAGGAGCAGGGAGCATTGTCCTATTGGCCACCAATGTCCCTGGCACATATCGCTATGTCCCTCTCCACTCTATTTTGTCATTAGTAGACACACCGTGCCACTGCAAGCTCACTTTTCTGTGCTGAATGAGTGCATACACCTCAAAATTTATCATACCCTCAGCCTGTCTACAGAAGGAGAGTGTTCTTGGCCTTGTAGAGAGCTGCATTAACCTCAGCCAGGTTTTGCTGCCTGCTAAGATGAAGGCAAAGCATCTCCATAGACGTTACGTTCTCTAAACTTTCCTTCCAACACTACACAGTTACCTCTGAGA
This sequence comes from Aythya marila, assembly GCF_965140915.1. Taxonomy (NCBI): domain Eukaryota; kingdom Metazoa; phylum Chordata; class Aves; order Anseriformes; family Anatidae; genus Aythya; species Aythya marila. The sequence goes on along the minus strand of NC_139080.1, from coordinate 79,846,309 downwards.
ATTGCTTTACTTAATTCTACATAAAATACATCACTCCCTTCTATTCTTTGTGGGATGCGTAAAGTATATTTACTCCACAGTAAACGTGGGGATGATCAGTGAGAAGCAGTTATCAAGTGCGTTATGGCTCTTACAGGCACTCTGAGGACTTTATAAAAGCATCAAATTCCCACTTTTCTCTCATCTCCACCAAAGGGTATGCATGCTAGTGTAACAAGAATGAGTAATGAGCTGCTGTTCGTCGGCAGAGACCTTTATTGGCCCATCTGTGAAAAGATGGTTCTGGAAACAGATAGAGTTTGTATTTTAAGTTCTTCTTAGTGCAGACAGAAGAGGAGAAAATGGATGTCAGCAGTTGAAATGTTAGTGATAAGCAGACAGAAAAATGCCAGTGGAACTCTGAGAGAAAAACTGGGTCATTTGCAAGATTGGGAAAGGTTGATAGGAAGGCCGTAATATCTTTTTTGTGAAACGTAGACTTCCAGGACTGCCTTTGACGTATCGATGAGGAGGCTGTTCTATTCCACCCCAGTTTCTGTCTTTTTTATATCTGTGTATCACAATGAGCGCTTGGCTTGAGCACTGGCACAATATTGCCAGGAAGTTGAACTTCAGATTTCAGTGAGATGGACATTTCAAGTTGCAACACTTCTTCAGATGTTCCACTCAGTGATGTTTGAGAGGAGGTTAAGTTAGCTGTAGCATAGCTTCTTCGTCAGGAGATAAATGGGTGACTTAAAATTAACATTGTGGAAATGGCCATCAGGGGACAATATGAGTGCAATGTCATCCATCCAGAGTGCTTAGTTAAGTGTTTGTTACAGTGTACTGTAATTCAGTACAAAGCATCTTTCTGATTTTTGCGCCTTTCAGTAAACCATTTTCATCTTAGCCAAAGGTACACCAGAGTTTGGGTGTCGCTTGTTCGTTTGTTTCTGTTTCTGTGTTTCTGAGCTGTGCAAATACTGGCAGGTAGAAGCTGGATGTGGCAAATGCTGTAAAACTGCTGCCAGCCTCCAGCTTTAGTTTCAGAAGCATTTTTGTCTGCACATTCTGACATTTTTGGTGTAGAGATGTAACATAATGTTTGTGGAGTGCAGCTCTTGCAATTCATTTGCATTCTGCTGCATTTGTGAGTTACTGCTCAGAGCAACGCTACCCTTATTTGAGTTATAGCATGGATGAACAGCGTGTGGAAATAATGAACTACTGTAATGCAGCTTTAACACTGATGTTTTGGTTACCAGGAAGCAAGTAAGCATCGGAGTTGACTCCCACCCTAACTATAACTCCATCCCTCAATGCATAGCCGTAGGGAGTGTATTTTGGGCAAGGAGGTCTGATGCAGGGCACACCCAGTTGTGTAGGGGTATCCGAGATGGACCTGTGCTCCACAGCAAGGAACATTACTAAACACTGAGTGCCACATGAGTGCCCCAAGGCTGCCTCCAGGGCTCCGTCGTGCCCTGCAAGACCTAGTCCTGCAATAGTATTGACAATGCGTGAGTAGACACATCTCTGTGTATTTCATGTCTACTTCTTACACATCATCCTGACTCTAAGGCACTGAAGTAAATGTAAAACCCAGATTTAAACGATGTTGTTTCAGACTGTGTTCATTCCATAACGTTACTATAGAACACCTTTTGACTTGGTGTTAACCCGATGTAATAATGCACATTCTAAATTTGAAGTCCCCAACTGTTATGGAAGTAAACCACAGAGTGTTTGCAGATAAGCTCCCCTTTGTACATATCCAAAAGTACCACAGTGTTTCCAGGTCACCAGTAACTTATCCATTCACTCAGTAAGCAATTACCTGTGCTACATGAGTAGATAACTTTCATAATACAGGATTTACTCATTCCAGACACATTTTTACTGAGAACATATTACTGTTTTGAAATTTTAAATAGTGCTTTGTGGGTCAGCTGCAAAGATCATTCATAAAAGCATTGTTCTAGTTGACTAGACTGTAAGAGACTGTAGAAATTAGCTGTAAACCAAAATCAGTTGCTAAAAACCCGGAGGGCAGGTAAAAATTTAGGGACATAAAAATAATGCATTTGATTGGACCAGAGGTGAAATAACAACTCGGTGTATCTTCGTACTTGAAGGCAAGCTTATAGGAGCAAGTGCTGTGACTGTTGTTTTCTCCCGTAGATGAATTAAAATCTTATTTTAGCACTGATACCCTTCAAAGGAGGGGGAGAGTGGATGATAAAACCTCTTGCATATCACAGTGCTGCTTTGCCTTACCCCTTTGAATGCTGTGTGGCTGGCAAACTGATATGTCTCACTCTCGGTGGACATCATGGTGCCCACATTCTGTCCTCTTAAGGGAAGATGTTAAAATAATGGTTAAAAGGGAAAACTGTAAGGGTACAAACTTAGGATAAATTGCCCTGTAGCCAAGAAATAGGCAATGATCTGAGGTTAAATGATAGGTAAGCTAAAGCAAAGCAATAATTGGAGAAAAAAGGCAAAATAGTGGGGTCATATTTTGAAGATTTATACGTAATTTCAAGGAAGTCCAAGAGCTTGTTTATGAAATCCATAGTTCGGGTTGTTGGACATTTAGGACATTTAATTAGGACATTTAGGAACGTAAACTCTTATGCATGACTCTTGACTGCAAAGAAACATCTGGGAATTAAAAAACAAAACACCTGTATTATCTGTTTAACATGATTTTCAGTGTATTATGTCCTTGTAATACAGTTTCTATGCCTGCAGGCACTTGGAGGTGTCCCAGGAAGTCAGCCATTATTGCCTAGCGGGATGGACCCAACACGGCAGCAAGGTGAATGAAATATTTGGAGCATACAAAAGTGCTGTCTTTCTAAACCCATATCTTTTTCCCTGTGTTTCAAAGTGTACTGCAGCTTTTTAAGCTTTTTGTAAAATAGGAAAGAATGACTCATCAAAGTTGATTTAGAAGATGCTTGTATTTTGCATGGTTTTTAAAATTACATAATTTTATTTGCAGGGCATCCTAACATGGGTGGGCCAATGCAGAGAATGACTCCTCCAAGAGGAATGGTTCCTTTAGGACCACAGGTACCTTCTGCAAATAGAAATCAATTTTTATTGAGAGATCTGTACTTATACTGTATTACTCTAGTTCTGCATAGCTTGAACCAGGACTTGTACCTCTAAACCCATTTAAAAATAAAATTTATCTCTGTTAAAAATGAATTTCTAATTGCAGCTTTACAAAGTCTAAAGTTCAAGAATTAGTAATTTTAATTCAGATTTGAAATTAGAAGGCGTCCCTTAGCTTGCTTATTTCAGGAAAGTTGTGTTTTTCCTACAGCTAATGTATCCTGTAATGAAAGGCTAGGGTTTGCAAAGAGGCCCAAGTATTGAGCAGGTGTTTCCTCTTACTCCCACCCTATTTGATCATGCTGTTAAGGAGGGAAGAGTTCATCTCACAGTATTACCATCTTAGGCAAACTGTAACAAAAAACAAACAACAACAAAAAAAAGTAAAGTTTTTCTTCATCCACTATTGAGACAGATTTTTAGTGAGTACCAGAAAGATTTTAATATAAAATTATGCTAGCAGTTAATGCTGCTATTTTTGCCCTATATCAATCATATCAATCATAAACATTCCTCCAGCTTTAATTTCAAGGAGTGAAGCAATCTTGGATTGCAAGAACCTGCCTTCTCCATGGTGCTGACCTGGTTGTAATTGTATATTAGCACTCTCCTCAAAAATGCAAAATATTAGTGGATATTTGTCAGTAATGCATTTTAATAATATACTGAGGTAGAAAATAAATTTATTCCGATATGTACCTGAAACATGAACCAAAATATTATTTTATATTTTGTCAGCTCTCTCAGTGAGAGAAAATATAGGTAGTGCTGTTTTATAGCAATGTTGCCAGTATTTTGTTTATAGTGTGCTTGTTGTGCCCACACTTTGCATTTTTGCTTTCCATTTCAGATAATCTCTCTAGTGGATTCTTTGTTCCTTGGAATAGAAAGTGAATTTTAAATGATTAAATAGCATTGCCTTTCAAATCTGTTCATAACTGCCTTTACACTTTTGTGCCTTCTTGGTAGAAACCAGTTGTTCAGTTTAACACAACGTCTGCTGTGTGACCAACAAACTGTTATTAAACATTTGTTGTTTTTTCTGTAGCATTGAAGTTTATTTACAACTTACGTTTTGGAGGTAGAAAGAGAAGCTTTGCAGCACTGCCATATGAGATTGAGCTGATACTTTATGCAGCACCATTAGTCACACAGCCGGCAAATCTCATGCCAGTTCTTATAAGGATGATTTTTTTCATTTTTGCTCTCTCTTAAAATCCAGTATTTTTGTAAAGTTCATCTTTCTTTCTTTACAAAATATCCTCTTAAAATGGGGAAAATGTAACTTAGCTACACAAATTTGAGCTTATAACTCAAACTTTTCTATAAATGGATTATCATCCATCTTCATGTGTTGTTTTTAGGATCTTCTCAGAATGCAGTTCTAAAAACAAATTTGATGGATCTTTCACACCTACTTTAAGGTCCTCTTGCTACAGTGCTGTAAAGTTGACCTAGGTGTGCTCAGAATGTGAGGCTCAGCTACCTGGCTGCACAGGCAGTGGACTTGGGAAGCACTTAATGTAGTGATACAGAAATGCTTGTCTCAGCATTTTGTGTTTTATGATTCCACAGCTTTCCAAACTAAAAAAACATGAAGCTGAAAGCTGAGGACTGTTGTAAATGCTTGAATGTGTGAAGAGCTACAAAGAATTAGGTTCAGGTTTTTTCAAGCGACAGGTACACCACCTGTTCAAGGTGCTCCCTGCACGTTGTAATGGGCTACTTACACTCAGTCCCTCATACTTGCTGGTGAGCTTCTCATGTGCTTCCTAATGCATTCAAGTCAAAAATAATTGGGTTATCTTAAATATTTAAAAAACAAGTCTTGGCTAATCTGTCTCATTTAGACCACCTGATGTTAGGGAGCCCTTTTATGAACAACTAAACTACCAGAAAAACAGTGGTGGTGGTGACTTTAAGTAAAATCTGCAAGGAACAAATTAGGGCAGAGAGCATAGCTGCAGCTAAAAGAACATGTGTATCAGTAGCCTTAATGAAAGTGCTCTTATTTTAGGATGAAAGAGTACATTTGATTAGAATTAGCAGTAATTAGAGTTAGAAGTACATTTGATTAGGAGTCTTCCAGTCATGCAGGATTCCATAAAGATCTTTAACCCTGGTCTACGCAAATCATTCCAAAACTAAAATAAGGAGGGGAGATACCCAACAGGCCAAATAGGGAGAATGGCTCAGCACTCCAAATCAAGATGGGAAAATTAAATAAAATAGATCTGGAACTACTGTTGTTTTTTTTTTATATATAGTTGGCCTGTGTTCTCTTCCAGATCCAGTAGTGCCAACTGAAGATGTTACTGCACCCAGCTGCTTTGACTACCCACCAGTGACTGCCCTACAGTTCCGAGAGCAGTGGTTCAGGCAAAATTTTCTAGGACAACTTAGGTGTAACAGGAGATTTGAGTTATTCTGGCTGACTTTTGATTGAGCATGCACACCAATCAATCTGCCTGCTGCTCACAAAAGTTCAGGAATGAGTAGTGATTTATGTCCGGCCGCTATGGATAATAGTATCTTCAGATGGCACTGCTGGATCGTAGAATCATAGAATTGCTGCTCTGGAAGAGGACCTCTATTTACAACCTCTGGATGTGTTCTTGCAAACCAGCTTTGTATGGTACACTTTCAGGACTGTCTAACAATGAAGAAAATTTTATATTTTGGGTTTCTGTTGTTAGCAGTGGGACTTCCTCTCCTAGTTCCATTTCAGTTCTAGATAACTAGTTTATCTGTAATCACTATACTCATAAACAGGACCAGATTGATAATTTGAATACCTCTGTAGGATTTCTCCCATGTATTCATGATGTCATGTTTACATGGCTTTGTGAATGGGACCATTACAGAGAATACCCATAAGCCTAGGTCATATAGATTTTGCATTTTATAGTATAGTTGTATAGTATAACAATTAATGTGTATTCATTTTTATTATTGGAAAAAAGACAGCAACAATGAGTTAAGTATTTTTAAGTAAATCATTTGCTTATCCCCTTGCTTTCCAAAGTGCACAACCAACATGTTAAAGTCAATAATATTCAGTTTAGAAAATATGCTATTATCCATTTCTTTGGAATATCAGAAAAAATATAGAAAAAAAAAGTAAGAAAAATTAACACGGAATACAGAATTCATTAAGATTGTGAGCAGAGATAGACTGTTCTGCTTGTATTCATCTGAATTAAAATAATTATAGTTTTTCATGTAAACAGTACAGTTAAATTTTTGTCATAATGTGATCAGACCATAAACTCTGATTTCATAGGCAATGGGCAATCCGTTTGTTGGCAATGCTATGACAGTCATTATCATATTAAGTAATTTTTGTATTAGTCACACTGGACATTAGAATTGACTGATTAGAAGAGAAATGTAATGGTTATGCTGTATGTTATAAAAGTGATGTCATATGGTGTAATTTTAAACAAGCATTTCTTGATACCCTAACAGAGTCTAATAAAAACAATTCTATTTAAATTCCATTACGTAGAAATCTCAGAACCTAAGTCCGGGTTACTGATTTTGAATGAGCTTCCTTGTTATAAAAGTTGAATACGTTTTAAAAGCTGTCCCTCTGGCCATTGACTTGATATCTAGTTGTGTAAATATTTCCTCCTGTAAGGATTTGCATTTTAAGTATTCTTATTGTATTCCTATTGTTTGAGTAGTAAATGTAATTCTTTCTCCTTGGGGATAACAGTATTGTTTTTAAAGTCAACAATGGAAACTCCTGAAAGAATGAATTGCATTGGCCTATCCAGTCAGCAGTTGTATAGGGATATCATTAACCTGCTGTCCTTTCTTTCCCCCTCCTCTTTGGTTTTGTTTTTTTGTTTTGTGGTAGTCTGACCCTTGGTTATCATTGCAGAACTATGGAGGTGCAATGAGACCCCCACTGAATGCTTTAGGTGGCCCGGGGATGCCTGGAATGAACATGTAAGCACAATAATAAAATCTTTTAATATTTAGAAAATCATTGTTTCATTGTGGAAGTAACATTTGGGTTACATAACACAAGGGAGAGCATGCTTTGATAAGTAAAGTGCTTTGATGACTAATAACTGCAACTGAAAAAAAGTGAACCTGCAGCAGCATGCTTCTTCTGCATGCATTTCTAACAGCCTCCTTTGCTGTTCCTTCAAGTCTGCACAATCACTGAGATTTTTTCACAAGTCAAAGTTAAAATTCTGGGAATATTTTGTCAGTACAGTTACTGATATTTCCATGTATGCATTTTTTTACCAGTGACATTATAATCATTTATGGTTTTACTTTACTTTTTGTAAAGAATGGTACAGGTATGGTCCTTCTCTGCAAAATGACGAAACATAATTTTAGCAAAATAACACTACTGTCTAGAGCTTTTTGTAAAACAGAAAAAAAAAACCACAAACATATTTGAATGAAAAAGTGTGGATGATTCTTTCTTTGTTACTGCCTTTATTTCGATTATTATGTTTATTTCCACTCTAAATGTATAGAACAGTACTCCAGATATGAGTGTAAGTTTTCTAGTATTTCTATGTACTCCTGGGGCTGGATTATCATCTAGTATAAAGTGATATCAACCGAGTTCAGTTTAGCTATATTGATTTATTCCAAATGTGCATTTAGTTATTGGATTGCATTATTCCATTTACACAGGTAGACAACACCTCTTTGTAGGCATGTAGAAAATGTTTAGATATAAAATTACTGTATCTAGACTAATATAGTAGTCTAGATTTAAGCTATGGATTTTAGTATAGCAACTGACTCAAGATGAGAAATCTTCTTCGCTTGCCATAAATCTTTGCTTGCCTGGAGTTGTTTTTATAATTATTTAAAAAAAAAAAAAAAAAAAAAAAAGCTCCTTGTATTATATATATATATAGATTTCTCTCATAAGAGATTCTGAAATTTTAAGGTGCTGCTATAATTACTGTTAGTGTAACACAGACCAGAGGTTATTACCTGGAAATTGAGTATTGAGATAGATAATACCATTAAAAAAAGTCTAATCTGGCATGTCCTTCATTTTTTCTGATTTCTGGACAGACTTTGATTTTTTGAAGCAAATAAAATAAAATCTAAAGTTTGGCATAACTCTATCATGTGCATCATATATCGGACTCCAGACAATTTTAGGAAACTTCCCAAGGGTAGGCATTTCTTCTTTTAAATAAAATTGATGTAGAAAAAAATATTTAGATATTGAAATTCAGTGTGAGTATAATATAAGCACTACACAGATTGTCCCCAAGAGGAGATTTAGTTTTAAGAAAAGAAAATGTAGCTTCCTAAAATAAAATGTTCTGGAATTAAAACTGAGGACAGATAAGGTATTTTGAGGATACTTATCCACATAAATGAGAGATGGGAAGAATTTGTTTATTCTTCACATAGAAAGAACAAACAAACATGTTTTCTGACAAAAAGAACTTCTTGTTTGCCATAAAGAAAGGAGATGGTTATGGGTTGAAATAGTAACATTTTCCGTGTGGCAGCATTTAATAAGCAGGTTTCATCTTGTGTTGAGTCAGTAAGCATCCATAGATCATGTTCTTTTAAATCAGTAATGGAGAAGCACATTTTCCTTTGAACTTGTATGTTAAAGGGGATGCCCTGAACTGGAGACCTTTGGTTAGGGAATTCATGAGCTTTGATAGAGTGTTTGGTCTTCTGAGAAGAACACCAGGTAGAACAGCAGTTAGGAAGCCATACCCGTAGCAGTCTCCTTGTCTTATCAGGCATGTGCTGCACTTCTGTACATTTTTTACAAACCTCGTCTTTCCTCCAGCTCAGCTGGAGTACACTTGCTTGGTTTTGAAAAGACTTCCTGCTGCCCCTTGGTATATTACAGTGCATGCTGGAGGCATAAGGGAGTCCAAAGTGCTCATCCTGCAGTATTATGCTATAGCATATGCTGACCCCTGCTACATGCTGAAACGCAGACCTTTGGAGTTAGAATATTGCCTTGCTCACATGAATGTTTTATATATATATATATATTATATTTTTTTTCTAATGAAACCAAACATTACTTTTTCTTGTATCAAATGGAGGGACATACGCTGATCCAAAGGAGAACAAAGGCATCGATGTGGTGTGGGCTTCCTTTAATTTTATTTCTAGACATCACGTTCATTCCTTATTGTAAAGTTTCTGCTGTCAGGTTTGTTGTTACCCTGAAGCCATAGTAAGGACTCATCTTCAGGCCTGTTCTGCATACAGGATCAAGGCAGAGCACACCTGCAAATGACCTGTGGGCAGTAGCAACAGATGCACCTTTGTGCATTCAACTCATTCTCTGTATTACCCCTTACAATTCACCTAATGCACAGCTCTGAGAAAGCTGTACATCATTTAGTGTACTTACATTTCTAGGAAAAGAAGATAACTATACATAAAACTATTGCCTTATGTTAACTTATGTTTGTCTTCACATAGCCATATATCATACATTAAGGTTTTGCACTGTTGTGTTCGATGTTTTTGGCTTTCTGGCAATGTTAAAATATAAAAGCATGTACTCTACAAAAAGCAGATGCCATTTCAAAATCCAGCTTTTTCTCCTGGGAAAGCTTCAAAGGAAGCTGTTCTGGCTAAGAGCAGAATATCAGCCAAATGCAATTTTACATTTTTCTGGATGAGAAAATGTTCTTTATTGTGAAAAATGGTAGCAGCTAGCCTTAGAGCTCATAGACAGTATTTCACTTCATGAACATATACTTCACAAATGTAGTATTTTTAAATAATTCCTTGCTCCATCATAGGTAGTGCATATCAGATTACTGCTTTAAACAGTAGATGCATATCCTGTATCTTTTAAAAAATAACCTTGTTTTACCTACAAGGTTTTAAGCTGAAACTTCGTGTAGCCATTTTTAGTAAGATATTATTTCTTCATGGAAACCTGCTCTTTAGAAACAAGATGGCAAATTTCAGGGAGCACTGTTGCATTTTTCTGGCACTTTTTAATGGCCTGTGTGACCTGCAGTGCTGTATCAGGCACTAAGAATATCTCATTCATGCCTGAAAGGGAAAAAAATGTGATTTTATTTTTTAACTGCAGCTCACAAACTTGTATCTAGAGGTTTAATTTCTGATGGGATGTATTTGCCAATTAGGAAACTGAAATGCTGGACTTAATTTCTCCATGTGCTGTGGTCAGGGGTACAGGACTAACCTCAACTGCAGTTGCAATTAGTCATAGTGGTAGATATTGTGTAAATTACTCATATTTTGGAAGCAGAGCAATCATAATAATCTTTTATGAGCCTATTGATACTTCCAAAATAAACATTTTTATAAAAGAAAAAAAAAATAGCTTGCATTGAATTGGAAAAAAAAATGCAGGTAGCTTTTTTATGTGTTTTATAAGCTAACAACATTATGCTCTATATAAACCATATGGCTTTCAAGCAGAATCTGCTACAGAGTTTTCTGAGTCTATACTTAGAGCTGTCCATGACTTCCAGTAAATCTGCAAATTCTAACAGCTTTTTAGATGAAAGGTGAGTTTCCTCACTGGAAGCAGCAGTAGTACAGCCTGCAGGATAACTCAGGCATTACATGCGTTTAGCTTTACACAAAACTTGCATGCTCACCAGAGGTACCATGATGTTGAGAAGAATTTGTTTCCCAGTCTTCTCATAAAACCCTCCTAAATTTCCATGTTGCTGTGGCTAACCCAGTCGTGTATCTGAGTCAGCTTTTTAACTTCTCCATGCTTCACAGTAATCTGCAGTGTAGTCATGGCCATTTTCCATATGATGTTTTTCAGTAGATATCTTTGTGTCATTTAATGTCACACAAACAATTGCCGGGTTTTGTGGTGAAAACCAACTTCCAGTGTTGTTGCAAATACTGCTGGTTTCTCAGAAAAAGAGGTTCCAACAAACCACATACGGGATGTGACAGAAAAGAAGAAAAGGATCACCTAATGTTTCCCGTGTTATTATTAGCAGAGTGTTGCGTCTGCAAAATCCACTTGTATTAGGCAGTGCTTGCATGATGCCATGAGTCCCTTTCCTGGCTAGAGTAAGGTAGCCACTGGCCATTGCTAAAAGCCCTCATGGAGGTATCTTCCAGCAAACATGCTGCATGAAGCAACCCATGGATGACTGCTAGGGTGATGGATTTTTAACCTTCATGGAAGGACCACTGAAGCTGAGAAAAATGCACTCAGAAATGTCTTCCTTTTCTAGTGGGGAAGTGTTTCAGCAAAAAGACCCTCTCCTACAATTCTGTTTTCCAACCTCCCATAAATGTGAGCTTCATAAGATGGAATGATTCACTTGATTTATTTCAGTTCATTGTTTGAGATAATTTCTTCGTAATAGTTTCGCCAACAATGCAATAAAAAAATGAGAGATTCAATATTAAATCCCTCAAGCAACAATATGTACTTATTGTTTTTACTTTTGCAAAACTTTAAAATAGAATACTTCCTGAACTCATTAATAAAATCTACTTTTATCTCTGCATTTAAATCACTCTTCCAAATCTGGTAAGCTATTGCAGCTAATGTCCCTTTTCTAAAGCTAATGAGGCCAAAATGCCATTTTTAATGCAATGGCTTTGTCATCTCCTCAGCCTTTCAGTTGTCAGGGCTCTCAAAACACGAATTTGTCTTATTTATAAATAACTAGAAGTTTGTAATGCTACCAGGGATAATTATGGTTATTCACTTGTTATGACTGTAAAACATGGAGATTTTGCTTCCCATATGGTTTAGTTCCCTCAAGACTGCCTAGTACCCTCAAGTACACCAAACTATATTTCTGATTTCAGCTAAGAATGAGAAACTCAAAAGAATAGCCCGAGTTGTGAGAAAGAAAAAAAGATGCTCTGTCTGGAGAGTTTTTTCTCTTTCCTTTCCCCATTCTGTTTTGCTCTTAGCATCCGTCTGATGTTTAGTCTGAGCAAGCTTTATCAAAGACTTCCTTGGCTTGTTGCACTCTTGTCCCTCCTGCTAGGAAACTGCTACTTAATCATAAATACACTGTTTGAGCCAAGCGTAACAAGAATGTCTGAGAAGTCTGAAATATCCATTTTGCCTGGTTTCTGATAAATTTAATGTTTCTGGGACTTCTCTGGAGCTAACATATCCTTCGTCGAGTAGGAATCTATTTTTAGATACCTATCTAGATGTGTTTAAAATGTAGGCTTAAAGTGTCATGCTTTCATTTTTTTTATAAATACATATATTAAATATATGTATGTATATAGCCAATTGCTGTGCTTCTCAGACACATATTAGAGCAACACATTTTTTGTAGCTTGTTATTCTAAAGAATAGTTGTTACCAAAATGTTTGTAAGGAAAGCACTCTTTCCACAAATGAAACCTTGCTATACGTGCAGTATTCTAGACCCATACTCAATACGTGCATGTGTCCACAATTCTTCAGGAAGGTACTTCATTATTTAAGCAAGAATACAGTTTCATGACTCAAATTAAACCTATATTTTTGTAAATTTCTGCTTTGATCTGTACTGTAATGAGATTTTTATGGAATGTGTTATACTTCCCTCAAACGTTATAAAAATTTTAATAAAGTTGAAAGAAAAACACTCTCCCTGAGAAACTTAAAGAATTTTGCAACAGGTATTTCACTCTTTTCACGACTTTTGTAGCACACTAAAATGTTGTAAACAGAGTTAAATTCTTCCCAAACACTAGAAAAGCATTTCAAGAGACACAAATTTGCAATGTTTTTCCAATCATTCCATTGAGGATGTAAAAGGTGGGGGGCACATCTGATGCTCCCTAAATTTGCAGGTGCCTGGAACCAGTGCAGAGCTTGGCTACCTCCAGGCTGGCCACTGGCAGGGTAGCTGCTGGTGGTGGTGTCCTGAAAAGCTCACACGTACACAGAATGAGTTAGGACACGAGCTGTCTAACATGTAAATGGCAGGGCTGTAGTCATAAATAAATCAGCTCATATACTGATGAAGCGAAGAAAGTAGTGCAACAACGGGAACTTTTCTGTAGCACTGTAGCTTGGTGCAGTTATCGTTGATGATCACTCTTTAATGTCATCTGAAGAAAGCCATCTCTTAACTTACTCTGGAAACAGACTGCTTTGAAACGTTTGCTTCCTTAGAACAGGTCAGAAGCCTGGGGATTGTTCTGTGTCTCATCGTTCGTCTTCTCTTACAGGGGCCCTGGTGGTGGTAGACCTTGGCCAAACCCAACCAATGCCAATTCTGTAAGTAAATATTTAAACATACTAAAATCATCTTATATGCAGAGAATTATTTCTCATCAACATACCAGGAAAAAAAAAAATCAATTCAACAAATAAAAATAATGCATGGGTTTGTTTGTTTGTTTGTTTGTTTGTTTTTTACTTCCACTAATCCTAAGGCAGAATAGGAACAGTGAAGTGGGGAGCATGTCTTAACAGAGAACTCACTGACCTGAAAATATCCAGCTCTATTCATAATCATGCAGCCACACTGTGTCTCCACATAAGTTACAGACCTTCCCTAACACAAAGGCTACCTTGGGGGATATTTAAAATACCTTCTATACTTTCTAGCTTCCTTTAGTGCAAGTAGGAAGAGTTAGGACAAAACTGTCTGTCTTGCAAGCTCTACAGAAATGACAACGTGGGAAGATCAGCTTAATGTGTTCTCACATATTTCATATAATAAAAGCACACTTGATCCTGGTAACTAGGGAAGGTGGAATTGTAGACATAACCATTTTAATATGCTTTTTGTAACAAGAAGTGCACGTTATTGAAATTTATTGGAACAAATAAAAAATGAGGTAGTCTAATAGCAGCTTGAAGGGAGGTATCCCATGTGAAAAACAGTACCTGGTATTTCTTCAGAAAATACAAAGGTAAAGCTTCAATGTCTCCCTTTTTAGCACTTGCAGCAGGATAAGGTAGGTCTGATTTAACAGACTAGACTGGTTCTTTCTGTTCCTTATTTTGAATTTTTAATTATACTGGATGACAACTGGATGACAAAAAAAGAGCTGAAACTCTTTCTCAGTTTTCTTTTGTGTGTACTGAAATAAGATGGTTGTTAGGATATTTTTCAACTGACAGTTGAAATATTCTCACTTTACAAAATTATTGAGAAGTCTAGTAATAGATACATGTGAAAATGAATTGGCTGATCAGTTATCTACAAACATGTAAGATGCTTATTCTGCAAAATAATTTTGCATTTGGTTAAATTCAGTTACTTCTTACCCTATCCTTCTATAATAGCTGTGCTCTGTGTTTCTGTAGAGAGAATCACTGAAAAGACTGTTGCATAAAGAATAAAACTGGGTTGTTCGTAGGTAATTCAATTTCTCCCTATGTCCTTTGTAACAAATACGATAATTGAATTTGACATGAAATTAGAACACTGTTCTTTAAGTTAAAAAAAAATAAAATAAAAGAAGGAAAGAAAAGAAAAAAAGAAAGAGTAATGCAAAGAAATAAAATCAGTATCGTCTACGGTGAAAGAAACAAGAGTTGCTTTCCTTTTATGGTCCAGACACTAGTCAAGATTAAGTGCATATGACAACATACAAATTCAGTCCATGTACAGGATGATATTACAGTTCCATTGACTTACATGCAAGTCTGTGCTCCTTAAGTTTCCACCTTATAAAGCATATTACATTAATAATCTTACAGCTTAGCCTTTCACTCTAGCTTGCAGATCTTTACAGAGCTTATTCTGCCTCCCACAATAATAATAAAATTTTGTAATAGATGCAAGGAATGAAAATGGTACTGGAATTTGTAATTTGGTATCTTAAGAGTGATGTTTGTTGCTCAAATGCATGCCTCACTAATTACAGAAGAATAGGAACAGATACCAGACCTCAGCCTGCATACATTTTAATGTATGAATTATGTTATTCATATTGACTTAATTAGAGTGGCAACCACAGCACAGTATTCTTAAGGAGAAATATTTTTAAGTATTTGATTTTAAATTCAGTTTATGTCTAAATTGCAAATTTTAGACTTGAGCATACTTATAATGACAAGTTGTTGAAAAGAAAAAGGGAGAAAAGGGGTTTGTATTTGACGACAATAGTATGTTTTCATCATCTTTAACAATATATTTGAAATAAATTAAACAAATACACAATAAGCTACATCTGTACATAAATGTAGGTTTGGACTCCATCACACTGCAAAAGAAATTACTGTTTTGTTTCTGTTGATGTTTCAGATACCTTATTCTTCAGCATCTCCTGGGAACTATGTAGTAAGTACACTTGTATGTGTTTGCTTATTAGAATAGATGTTACATTTTATTTAGGCAAAGAGAGGGTAGTCCAGATGTTAAGAAGAACCCTTGTGTATTGGTTGAGAACTGAACAGCTGATCTGCACTTAGTATTTTGTCTACCATCTATGGTGCATATGTTGATGTTTATTACTAGAATCATTATCAGTCTGGTCAAAATTGCCCCGAGTGCTGTTTTATTTCAACATATGTTTATAATAACCAATACAATACATTGTCTTGAATAATAAAGAATGAACAAACAAACAAAAAAACCAACAGCTTTCTTGGAAACACAGTATTGTGTATGCATTTCTGTACTTCTCCAGGAAAAATTCATTTGAAGAATTAGAACAAGCTTTTGTCTCCCCAAGGATATATAAATGGGTCCTAATAGCTAACATTTTAGGTACATTTTTTTTTGTATAATTACCTTCTGGAGACTTTAATTTTTTTTTCTCCATGGTCTGTTATGTCTTTATTTCACAGACATTGTCTTATTTTATTACGGATTAGTTGTTCACTTTTTCCTAGTCTATACTTGAGAATGAAATAGTTAAAACTTTGTAAGTGTCCAGCATCGGTCAGTCATTCAAAAGACAAAAAAATGCCTATTATCTAACCGGAATTCCATAAAAACATTTTACATAATAACAAAATAGTCTTTGTTGGAGTATGTACTGCTGTTTTCTGTCCATTTCTCAAGAGATTAGCTTTGTTTATGCTTTTTATTTAGGCTTTTATTGTTGTTGTTGTACTTGGAATATTTGTAGTTCTAATGTACTCCTGTCATAGTGCTTCATATATTTTTGCCACGTTCAGTACTGAAGTCAGAGTGTAAGGGGCAGAGAATGTTATCTCCCTTCTGAAGCCATTTGTCATATGTCATTCTTGTTTGCAAGTCCATTGGATTCCAATTTCTGTTGGCCAGTAAGGCTTCCGTAGACTTCTCTTGTGATTTTTCATGTTTTATCATCTGGAAGTTAGACAACTGCTGTGTATTGGCTTAAGTCAACATAAAATGTGAAGCTATTTTGGAAGATGGAAATAGCAAGTCTTTCACCATGAGGACAATATAGAAGCGTATTTTTTTTAAATCTGTTTGTGTAGTTAAAGGTTTCTCTTAATTTCTTCATGGGAAAGATGATTCTGCATAGCAAATGCTGAAGGATGAGTTCAAGGATGAGCTTGTTTTGTTTAGATAAAAGATATTTCTTTAGTTTTTTATTTAAACAAACTGCTAAAAAGGTTAAGTTCCTGTTAAGTGTCCATAATTCTAGGGTTCATTTGCCACATCTGTAGTGGGGATGATCTAAATCTGCTGATCTCCAAACAGGTTCTTCTAAAAGATCTTCAGAAAGTTCTCTCTGTTGGGAAGAATGTTTTTGCTAGTTTTGCCCTAGGTATTAGTGATCAGTTACTGTTGCAGATTTTTAATATGGGACATTGGACTTCTAGTTTATTCTAGTTTTGGAAAGGTATGAAGTCCTGAAAAATTAGAAAAGGACTTACTATAGAAATTAATTTTAAAGAAGCAAAACTAAGTAAAATGCATGATGTACAATAGGACTCTGTTAGTGTACTCACGTCAAGCCGAAGGCTAGCTGGGATAAATTACTTTGACACAAAAGGACATCGCCACATTTCAATGCATAGAGAGAAGGGGAGGAATAAGAGTAACAAGTTCATTTTGCTTCATTCACTAACAATGATGAGACCGAACCTGGAATGTGCAACTGTCGTGGTTCCGCTCGAGTGGGCAGCCGAGCTCCACCACAGCCACTCTCTCACTCCCCCTCCTCAAAGAGGAATGGGGAGAAAATATGTGAAAAGGGCTCAAGGATTGAGATAAGGACGAGAAAATCACGCAGTAATTATTGTAACGGGCAAAACAGACTCAGCATAAGGAGATAGTAAGATTTATTGCCTATTACTAACAAGCGAGAGAAGTGAGAAAACAAAGGAAAAAGCAAACCAAAAGCACCTTCCCCCCCATCCACCCTCTTCCACCTCCTCCCCCCGAGCGGCGCAGGGGAACGGGGGAATGGGGGTTATGGTCAGTCTACAGTGCTTCTTCTCTGCTGCTCCTTCTCGGTCACTCTCGTCCCCTGTGCTGTGGGGTCCCACCCACGGGATGCAGTCCTTGATGAACTGATCCGGCGTGGGCTTCCCACAGGCAGCAGCTCTTCCAGAACTGCTCCAGATATGGGTCCGTACCACGGGGTCCATCCCTCAGGAGAAAACTGCTCCAACCTGGCTCCCCTACGGGCAGCAGCTCCTGCCAGGTCACCTGCTCCTGCGTGGTCTCCTCTCCACGGGCTACAGGTCCGGCCCGGAATCTGCTCCGGCAGGGGTCTTCCACAGGCGGCAGCCTCCGTCGGTGCAGGGCCACCTGCTCCACCGTGGTCTCCTCCACGGGCTGCAGCATGGAACCCTGCTCCACCGTGGTACTCCATGGGCTGCAGGGGGACATCCTGCTTCACCATGGTCCTCACCACAGGCCACAGGGGACTTCTGCTCAGGCGCCTGGAGCACCTCTCCCCCTCCCTCTACACTGACCTTGGCACCTGCAAGGCTGTTCCTCACTCCCTTCACTCTCCCAGCTGCTGTCTGGCGCAGCGTTTTTTCCCTGTCTTAAATATGCTCTCACAGAGGCGCAAACAACATTGCTTATTGGCTCAGACCTGGAAAACAATGGGGCCCTTCCCAAACATGGGGCAGCTTCTAGATCTTTCTCACAGAAACCACCCCTATAGCCCCCTGCTACCAAAACCTTGCCACGTAAACCCACTACAGCAACACTGAATGCATTGAAACATCTAATATGCAACATTGAAGGAAAATTAAAATATATGCAAAAATGCAAGAGAGAGACACAAAAAAGTCTGAAGTACTGGAAAAAATCCTGAGCCTCTGAGCAGATGTGCTTTGCGGACTCCAGTGGTTCCAATGGGAAAGAATTTCCCATTGAAATCAAAGAAAATCAATGCCTGATTCCTTGTCCCCACTCTTCTGAAGTTTGCTACTCCTTCAGATCTGCCACTGAAGTTCCTTGGATGAGTGACCCTCTTCATTCAAAACGATGCAAGTTGATGTAAGCATTTAAAAAAAAAAGGTCTTTGCAAAATCGGTGTGGTTGGCCCAGAACAGGTTAAGGGGCACTCACTCACCTGTAGAGCTCCAAGCAGAGCTGAGGCTGCCTCTCGCAGAGGGCAGTGTTGGAGCAGTTGAGGTGGGCCAAGTCCTTTGCCAGCATGAGTGCTTGGACTGTGCATGTCTTGTCTCACACTGAGAGAAGTGGCCTTGCTTCAGGGAGGCTCTCTGAGCTTTAGAAAACGGAACACATGAAGACAACCAGATAAGCAAGACCAGGGGGAAGGAGCTTTCAAGAGCAAGACCCAGCATCTAGGGGCTGGTATGGGCTGGAGAGCTCTTAAAGCATCTTTTTAGCAAAAGGGTTCATGTTGTGGAGCTACATGCTTTGGACATTTATTCTGGTTATTTTATCAGACAGCTTTTTGAGAAATAATTTCATTATATACAAATACATTCACAGGGAGGAAATACTTGGTACAAGTAGGCTTTCTAAAATGGAAAGATATACAAACAATTAGAGTAAACACGAATTTTAAATTAGATGCTAATAGTAATAGTGAAGAAAAGTAAGTTTTCTAATAAATGACCAGTTAGTGGTTTCTACATTTCTATATATCATGCTGAAAAATACATATAAACCTAAAAAAATCAAGTTAGGGAGCTTAGTGCACAAGTACATGGATGAAGAGTCACAGACTGTGCTAGCCAGATAGTCAGATAATTGATCTAAAGGTCCCTTCAAATTCAGCATCTGTAGCTCTACAAAAGAAACAGGGGATTTTTTTTTCTGATGGCTGAATAAACCTTTCAGACATTTTTGGCAAGCCCAGTTCTAACACTGCTGTTACTGATTCAATTGTAATTTGGAGGGAAAAAGCTTTGTAACTGCTGGAAGTATGAAGTTTTGTTGTGATTATGCCTTGATTTTTGTAAGTTGATCTGTGTATTTCATGGTGGAGCAAGCTTTTATTCTAGCACGCTTTATAAAAAATACTCAGTGACCTTTCTTAGTTCACAAAAAATGGGAGAGCACAAGATAAAGAACTAGTAAGTGGTGGTGTTACATGTAAGGGCAGAGAGGTGTACATATGTTGACTGACTGCAAGAATGTGCTGCTGCTTCTGGGTGAAATATTTCTGTTTCATTTACAATTAACTGTGAGTTAATCGCTTACTGGCAAACAGAGATGCTTGCCTTTGAAGTGTTAAGTATTTTGCTTGAACGAATCTGGGGAGGAGTGGTATCAGTCAGAGGGCTGCTACATTACAGACTTTGATTTTCTGAAGATAGTGTATGTGAGTGTATTATTGCTACATGTTTTGTAAGAAATGTTATTTTTAGTAAATCACTATTTACAGTAAACAGCATCTTTTGTTTTAAATCCAAAACTTGTCTGGATTCTTCCAAGATATCTTAGTGAATTATAGCAAATACCAGTAAAGTCCTTGTAAGCAGACTGAAACAACCAAACCTTTATCTTCGGTGCTGCTGAAAGAAAAAAATCTGCTACTGTTTGGAGCAGTATGCCTGATATCTAAAATACAACAAAAGGGATAAAATATAATAACAGTCATGTAGCAATGGAGATAATCACCTGTTGTTACCAATCTGTGTATTTTTTATTATGGAAAGGAGGGGGAGTTTGTATTTATTGACTTACTGATGTTTTTTGGCCTAGATATTTTTATCAACCTGATTTGGTAGCTTTTCATGTTACTTAAAAGTATTAGTGGATCTGCAAACACAGAAAGCAAGAACTTATGATTCTGTTCTTACTAAACTAATTGTTTGCTCTGATGTTCAGAGTAAAAATACTGGAGACGTTTTTAAAGAACCTTAATAAGCTTGTTTAACAACCAGAGCCATCTGTGTACAGTGTTTATGCATAAACAGATTTGCAACACAGAAATGCCTGAAACTAGGAAAATAATACTCCTTTGTGTTTTTTTGTTTTGTTTTTTATTTTAATCTGTGATTTAGCAGTCTAGGCAAGTCATATGACTGTACCCAAATTTATACAGTCAGCATTATATTGACTTTTTTTTTTAAATCCATTTGTCATTAATTTGAGAAGGAATTGTGTATATGGATGTTATTTCTAAAATGCAGAATATTATACAAGCTGAATTAAATTGTCTGGGATATGGAGATACCAAGTATGCCTGAAAGCAAAACCTGTCATACAGTGACTGGCCTCTTCTCTTCCCATAAGACACCGCCTCACTTTGTGCTTAGCAAGCATCAGCTACCATTGTGCCAAGCACAACAAAACAGAAATGCTGGTTAAAAAACAGTGGTAACAAAAGTCAGTTAAGGTTATTAAATATAATACTCTCAAGTCATAGCCCAAATATTTCTTTTGCCTGACTTACAGCATGATGCATACTTATTGACTAATGAATATTCTCAGATCGGTATACATAAGTCTATGACAGAACTTGCTGAGTAATTGCATTGTCTTAATCTGTTATGAGTTGTTTTGCTAATTTATCAGAAAAGGTGTATGTTTTATCAGAGTGACTCAGGACATTCATGACAACTTGTTTTCATTTGTACAGTGTTCATATTTTCTGTGGTGTTTTTTCGTCTCATGCTAACTGACATTTTCTATACTCTCTAGGGTCCCCCAGGTGGTGGAGGGCCACCAGGAACACCTATCATGCCTAGTCCAGCAGGTAGTGAAATATTCTCAGAAATAATAAAGGAAAATTAGAAGAGATTTTAGGAAGTACCTTATTTTTTCAGACTTTGATGACATTTCAGACATTTTCGTAATGAATCAGTTAATGAGAAATTATTAGCTTTGTATGTTCTGTATCAGCTTTTTCCTGCTCTTTCACTGTTTTTCTATCCCTGATATGTTGCAGACACAAATCATTGTATCCATACAATTCAAATCAATTAATTTCTCTGACTTTTGAGCGATCTTTTATTGCATGATTCCAGCAGTAGCAAGGGAAAAAAAAAAAAAAAAAAAGACAAAAGACACAATCTTTTAAGCACACAAAGATTTTGCTGATGTTCTTTGGAATGATCCTGCCAGGTTGGAAATCAGCAGATTTCTGAATCTGGTGAAAAACCCACACAGCATCCTGTGGGATAGACCTGACCAAATGTGGTTCTTGGGCAATGTGTGACTCAAAGGCATGGCTACATCCCATGGCTGTTTCAGCTGACTGACAGCAGGGTCACGCTGGACAGATTGCCCTTCTCTGTCCTGCAGTGAAGGAGTAAGGTCCCAGAGGAGCTACTGTTGTGTCCTAGCAGTGATCTGTTCCCAGAACTTCACTGTCCCACTGTTTCCCCAAGGTAAATGGCTTGTATCTTGCAATTCTGACTACCTGGTCACAAAAGATTGTCCACATTATGACTAAGGTTTGAAGAACCAAAGAGGATGGGAAGACTCAGGGCAGCCAGCTAGCTTCTCAAGGCTTAAAGATAGTTAGCTAGATGTATGTATTTCACTCCACTGATGTTCTGCAAAGATTCTGTTATGAAAGAAGAACTGCAAGATGTGGAAGATGCTGTCCTCCCCCATGGATGATACCAGAAGCCTGCCAAGATGAAACAAATATGTCTCGTGTAATACAGTATTCAGGAGCTACTCAGACTACTTTTACCCAAAATCTGTCTTTGCAACTCACTTTCAAGAGGGACCTATTCACCTCAGTGATGTTGTAGCATCCTCAGTCCTTAAGTCTGACATGTTCTTGCTGTCCTCTGCAGCACAAGAGGATAGGGAATTTTCTTATTTGCCATGAAAACTTCTTGCACCAGTATAATACTTTCATTAACTACAATCCCAGGGCTTTAAAATGCAACCCGAGATAAAGAATAGGGCTTCCTTGTTCATATAATTAGTGAAAAAGATAGTTAGTGCAAACTAGTATTTAAAAGTTAGAATTTCATTTAACATAAAACTTAAAGACAGCCCACGCATTAGAATATGGTCAGTCCTGCAGTTATAGCACCTGTTAGGCTGCCCAAGTTCATTTCAGATAAAGCTTCTGTTGAGGAATTGTTCCTATTTTCAGTTAAGGAAATTCCAAGATGTTTTAAGACTCTGTTTTCCAAAGTATGGAAACACTTGGGAACTGGCTACCTGAGAATTTTGTAAAGGTACTGACTTGCCTCTGAGAAAAAACAGTTCCAAGCGTCCCCATGGCCCAGCCACCCCATGTGTATTTCTACATGAGACAGCACAGCATGGAGAGAGGCAGAAATGTATGTTTCAGAAGGATCAGGTGGTTGAAGAACTTGCTGTCTACCTCACCGAACATTAAAATAACTTGTTATGTGCTAACTTGTTACGGTACTTTGATAACTTTAGGTTAAAAGCTTGAGTTTCCCCTCTTCTTCAAACAGTATATTTAATGTCATAGTGATACGTTGTGGGCTGTACGTAATAGAATTATTTACTCACAAAGGTTGATTAATACCTAAAAAGCTGCATCGGAAAGGTTAAGAATAGTCAAAGACTTGATTTGAACTACATGTGTACAAACTTATTCTTGCACGAGGTCAGACCCCGTTCCCAGTTCCAACACATTTCAGTCAGATACAGGCTTTCTTGCTTCCACTACTTCAGACTGAGAAGTCTACCATCACCTTGTCTTGGAAAAAGATTTACAGCTCAGCATTGACTTTTGTATGTGCTTGAGTTCAAAACTCTGGTTCAAAGAGATGGAATGGTCTTTTGGAGGAACTAGGTACAGAGTAGAGTACTTAGTTATTCTTTATTCTTTTTGCACATGCAGTGGACGTACTGATTTTCCAGCATTACCAGTATATTTTTAAGTTATGCTGTCTGCTTAGGGATGTATTTAAACTTTTCTTAGGTCATTCTCCTCTTAGTAAGCTTTTTGATTCCATGGCCCAACTCTTGTCAAGTTCACTCCAGAAAGGTTTTTGCTACTAGACAAAGGTTTTGTCTACTATCTGCTGCATTTTCCCTTCTCTTTCTTAGAAATTTGATGAAGGACTTTGGGATTGTGTGTATTAGCAGATAAGTTGGAGATGAGAATAAAAAATTTGTATCTACTAGTAGTTCTCAGTTACTGGTTTCTTAATTTCAGCCAGACAACTTCTGCATGTCTTGTTCACTACACCTTGCTTTTCACTCTGGAGATGCTGCTCCTGAAAGCACATGTACAGTGACTGGAGGACAAGGACTGAGAGGCAATATAGCTGTGTCAACAGCAGTGCCCAGTGGAACTCTTGGCAGAATTAATAGCTTAGGCACTACACTGTGCCAGCAGGGTTTTATTGTTTTTGGACTCAGGTTTATTTTGAAGCGTTGCACCACACTGTACCATGAAGTTACATCAGACAAAGCTGTTCTAAGTGAGGATCTTTGCATAATGCTTTACTGAGTGTGCCTAGATATATACTCAGCGTGCACAATGCTCTAGATATGTCCAAAATCCAACAGACTGACATGGATGAGAATAAAAAGTTCTATTTGCTATACTAACTTGAAGTCTGTATAATGAGAAGCTATTTATCATTTATTACAGATGGAAAACAAATTACAGAAAGTATTGATAAGCAAGAAGCTCCTGTTTTATCTTATAGAGAATACTGAAGACAAGTGAAATAATTTGGAACTCCAGGAAAAAGGGTTTATGAAATTAAATAGTTACAGATACTTCATGATTTATAAACCTTTTAACATTCATACATAGAGCTAGAGTCTAGAAATAGTCACTCAGGGACCACTGCAATTATTTCTTTTCATAGCTGTGTTGTGTGGTAGAAATAGATAGAAAAAGAATGGAGTCTTCCTTTATATTGCCACTGTGTATCAGTGATTCAGGCATAGAAATAATATGAATAGAATGGCAAGAACTGTCTTAGGTGAGTAGCTTTATTGAAAGATATATATTAGCACTTAAAATAATCTCTTATTACAGATTCAACCAACTCTGGAGACAACATGTACACTTTAATGAATGCAGTACCACCTGGACCCAACAGACCTAATGTAAATATGAATCAAGTTACATACTTTTTGAATTACATAGCCTTGTTTTATCCAAACCACTACGTTTCCATCACCTATGTTTAATACTAAGTTTTCCATTTTTATGGATGACATTTTAGCTGTTTCCTCCCACCGTGTCCAGTTTAATGTTTCTCAAATCAATCATGCGAATGCATACAGAATAATGAATGGGGGCACTTTTTCTATACAAAAAAGATCTTAAAAACTTTTGCATGTGGATGTGGGGGATGACTTAGTTTGTCACATTGCTGTGCAATAGAATTATTTGTGATGTCATCATCCTAGGAGATGCCACTAAGCATTAGTTTCTGCAGGATTAAAACTTTCATAATAAAAAAGTCTCCACCCCAACAGAAATGTTTAAAGTGACCCAACATTATGCTATCCTGCGATTCTGTAAAAAAGGATAAAATTATTATCTTTAAGAAGAAATAAATTTGTTTTAGGCTCAACTTTAGCAGTTCTATTACTGACAAAAATCTGTTTTCTTAGGTAGAACTTGTTTCTTTTCTGATCTCTGTCTATGAGATCAGACTTCAATTTTATTGTATTTTCTGATTACAACCATCCTTCACTTAATTATAGTTTATATTGTGGGCCTTATGAAAAGCAAAGGCCAGTAAAACTTCAAAAACCAGATACGTATTTCTAGATTCAGTGATTTTTAAAAAATATTTATAATGTTAATGCCTTTTAGATTTTGAAAAACTAAATTTAAGGTTAATACCTGAGATTGGACAGAAATGGCTCATATTGCAAAGAAAACAGAGAGTAGTCTGACTGTCAGCGTAGATAGGGTGAAATTTGAAAGCTGTTAATTAATCACCTACTTGTTGAAGAAAATAGTAAACCTCAGTGTAACTTCAGTGGGAACAGAGCTAGATCAGCACTAGCAGGTTTGAAAATCATACACAAAGAACTGAAATAAAATATAAATTATCTGTAAATTTTATGCCAGCCTACAGAGATGGAATTCTCAAAAAATCAGGAAGGCAGCAATCAGAAAAAGTGAACAAAAGCAATGACGCTTTTGCAGTCTTCACAAATGACTTTTACTTGACTTTCACATTCAGAGCTGGAACTGTGCACTTTTCCTTTACTATTTTTTTTTTTTCCTGGGGAATCTTTTCTTTTTATTAGATTACCTACAAAAATTTGTACAGTAATACCAGTTTTTAACGTCTGATCCTTTTATAGTTTCCAATGGGGCCAGGGTCAGATGGACCTATGAGTGGACTGGGTGGAATGGATTCACATCATATGAATGGATCATTAGGTAATAACAGTAATATTACAAGCATTGTGAATTTTCAATGACCAGTGCTATTTTCTATGTTCTCTGAGTGATGTGGAAGACTGGATGTAAAAAACAAGCAAAACCACCACCACCAACAAAAAATTTTAAAAACAAAAATTGTATATATATCAGTAAGAAGTATTAAGATACTTTTAATGCATTTGAATTGGCATACATAACACACCTCTGGAGGAAAAATACTGTGTTTTATTTATATAACAGATATAGTTTTAATCCTGTTATTAAAGCCACCCTGATGATGGCTTAAGACCCATTTTTACTTACCTCTCCTCCTCTTTCAAAAACTTAAGAAGGTGTTACTGTGACATGCTGGTGCAAGTTCTTATCAATTACATGGAAGTAAGTTATTATGTATATTGATGTATTTGTTAAGCTGTTTTTATTCCAACATTTGGATATCCTCGTTTGTCTATATAATTATCCTTCTGTCTGTTAAATATTAGTATTATTATTCCATCCCCACAACAAGCTTCAGAAAGGTGCAAAGACCATGTAGAGGCAGGAGAAGCAGGTTACTGTTTGACTGTTGAGACTATGATTTTTGAAGGACGCATGTCTAAGGGAGAAGCCTTGCACAACTCTACAAATTTCCATTGCTTTATCTGTTGACTGTCCTGGCAAAGTCTTCTGCCTTTGCTCTTTGCTGGAAGGATGATCGACTCTTGAAAGGGATTTAAGAAAGAGGGCAAAGGTAAATAAAATGCATTTCTGCCTTACTCCCCCATACCCACAAGATAAATAAAGACAAGGTATTTATTTCTGCTCATACTGTAACACTAGGGCAGTAGCTGAATGCATTTGCGTGTCTTACTTTTCACTTCTGTCTGCACAAAGCAGTGTTGATGATACAGGCAACAGCAGAGGGAGGACTTTCTTTGGATCTCTTTCCTCTTCTATACCTGTTACGTACCAGCAAGGTTCTCTTTTACACCTGGGAGCTGTCCTGATGCCCACACAGGGCACCAGCAACGTTTTGCTGAACAGCATTTTCCCTTATGGGGAAAAAATACCACCAAGCTAAAATATATTAGGCGGGCAGAAGCCAAGCTGCTACTGTTCCCTTTGCTTCTGTCCCTGAAGAAAATATCTATCATCTTCCCAGCATGGACACAGACCAACCTCAACTCCATACTGCAGTTAATAACATTTAATTCCATACTACCATGGTGGATGAAGATCTGTCATTCATAGCCCCAAAGTTGAAGATTTTGAGACAGAAATATAAACAAGTGAAGCGAAGGGAGAAATTCAAGAAGTGTATAACAAGATAAACTATATTATCGAAACTCATTTAGCAGATATATTCTGAATGATTAAAATTCAGCAGTATACATCTAACTCCTAATAGAGCTCTCTTTCTTTTTTTCCATTTTTCCATTTTTTCTTTTTTGTTTTGATTGGAAGGCAGGTCCCTGGAATTCCTAGATTACTTTGCATAAGGACACCTTGTGATTTTACATCCTTTCTTTACATGTTACAATCCTAAAACGGATTGTTGCTTTAATTGATAATGATGCGCATTATGTTCAAATAAATGAGAATCTGTGTAAAAGGTAATCACATCTTTTTCTGTCACTTTCCATACCCTGAGAATTATTTCTTAGCTAAAAGAAAAATTAAAATTGAAACAGTTACGGAAGGATTTTGTGTGTTCCTAGCATTCACTTAGTTACTTTCTCCAGTGAAAATGATGACGTATTTAGTCAACTTATCTATGCCTTCTTCCCAAGGTTAATTTCATATCTGAAATGAAACAGTTCATCTCAGAGAGGAGGGCTGGGAAAGATCTTCTGCTTTTGTTTCTGTGCAGCAGTAGGCAGCTTTGTCTCACAGTCAACGGTATCCATTGGATGAGCTTCATGTCGAACTTCAATTTCTTTCACCACAACTGTTCTACTGGATGTCTGTACATAGCTCTCATTGTTAGAAAGCAAACTTTTGCTGATTTCCATCAAAATATTTTCTTTTGGCTTTGACAAATAGCTCTTCCTCTCCCTAACATTTATGAATATGTTGCATTTATAGAGAGACATCGTAATCCTTATCAATCCTTATTTTTTGTGTCTACATGTAGTGAGCCATTTCAGTCTCTTCCTTTTGTTTTTCTCTGATGCTCTTCTAGTTTGAATGTCTTTCTTGAAAATAGGTGGTCAGAATTGTTTACTGTCTGTTGCTGCTAAAAATGCCTGTAGTGATACATCTCTCGTAAAATATTTCCCTTATTCTTGGCTGTACCCAAGTGAGAGTTACAGCATGTGAAATATATATATATATCTATATTTTCAATACTCTTGCCTTCATTGTATTTAAATTTATTTGGTTTCTGTTATTCCAGCCCTCAAGATCATCTGATTCTAAAAGATAGTATCATCAGTGTTTATAATTAGAAGTTAGTGTCATTTCATCCAGTTTCAGAAACCAGTAGGTTTCTGCTCTGGGAACAAAGATATTCATGAAACCCTCCCAGCTAATGCTAAAAGATATTCCACTAGATCACTGACTAGAAGGGAGTTCTGAATAGCTGAAGTTCAGTAAAATAATGGTCTTTTTTTTTTTCTTTGTTTTTTTTTTTCTTTTTTTTTCAGGAACATTAACCTCTACTAGTCATCCATATTTTTTCCCTTAGTCTTCAGCAACATTTCCTATAGGAGTATGTACCCCAAATTAATTTCACTATTTGTACCCTGCCCTGGGTAAGAGGACAGGGAGATTCAACATGCTCTTTTTTGAGTTGTGCCAGGCTGTCTCACCCTAGTAGGATGCCATTCAAATAACCAACACAAATCAGAAATATGTCCTTCATTCTTTTCTTCCTTTTTACATGAGGTGTGTACACAGGACTAACATTATTCTGTACCTACTGTAATCTTTTACAAAGAGAGTCATTGGGAAGGAAAGGAGATAATGCACTGTTATGTTCTAACATACTGCTGTCACATTATATATTTAGTGTGGAAAAAAAGCTCTTCAATTAATTTCAGCTCAAAACTAATTGAATAATTATCTATTTTAATTTAAGGCTCAGGAGACATGGACAGTATTTCCAAAGTGAGTACCTAATGAAGTATTTGGAATTTTTGGAATATTTAATTCTAAACATGGTTTCTGTGTTTTTGTTATGAAGCATTTTATTATGTGTCTACATTTTCTGCTTGTCAACTCTTTGGAAGCTATACAGACAGTATTAACTGAAAATTCAAAAGCAATGTTTATGATCAATAGGGAGTGTAAGTAGAACTATTTCTTACTGCATAATAATGTGTATTAATTTGTGTCATTAATACTTATCCAGTTCATAATATGATTGATCATGTTATAATCTTCCATACTGTTAAGACAAATGAATATGGTTCTGATAATCAATTTTAGCTAAGTTTGGGAAAATGTCTTTAGGATGTTACTTTTAAGCACTGCATGATTGCTTTTGTTACCTCTGTAAGGCATGGTTAATATCTTAATCATTATTCTAAGTCCCTAAAAGCTAGATTAAAAAGTAGTTTCAGAAGCAGCACTGTTTTGATTTCACAGCCATTAAATAGTATGCTCAAAATGAATGTGAGTTTAACCTGCAGGGGTTTTGAATTTACAAAAATAATATTGTGCTTTAATGTGCCGCTTCTTCCATAAAAATAAAACTCTACTATGTATGTGATCATTATTAATTTAGTAACTTATTCAAATAAGGAATTAATGAGCATATTTGGTATTGATAAAGTGGCATAAATCTGTCCCTGCAAAATACTATGTTTTGTACTCAGCATTTTCAGGCATAACTGACTCAAACTAATAAATACATCACTAAAACAGTCTCCCTGCACTTACGTGCTTTTGATCTACAAATATAGAAGAGGATGAATAGATTGTTTCAGATAAAATTCTGTAACTCATTCTTTTGTTGCAAAATTCTTAACAGTCTTCCCAAAAAGGAACACGAGTTTGCAGTGAGCATATGAACTGCCTGTGCATTTTGTCTGACTGAGGACTAAGTACCACAGCGCTGTTGCAGGATCACTCTCAGTGCAGACTGTGCCACTTTGCACCTGTCTGCACATGCTCTGGGCATGCTGAGGATGTCGATGTAGATGCACCCTCAGGATGGCCTTGAGCTACGATGAGACACAAACATATGAGTCAGAAAGGAACAAAATGTTTGCCTAAATTCACATGGGTTGACATAAAAGTTTGTAGTGTGAATTGGCTGAGAACACACTCTCAGATGTTCAAAAGACTGGAGTCATTCTTCAGCTAGTGGTACCTATTTGTACATCCAAAGTGGAGGACAAGGACCCTGAACAGTTCCCAAGTTTTGGTCTTCGTGTGAGGCTATGGGAGATGTGTAGCTTGTAAAGTGTACTTAGGTGTGTATCTTTGTGTTCTGTGCTGTCTGTAATGGCTTTGCAGCCACTGCCAATATAGAAGACATAATCTTGCATCAGGAGAAATTCACCACAGGTGAACACTGTCCTTTCAAAGTTGCGCAGGTGGTTATGGCCTTACAACAGCCCTCCCTTGCCTTTGGTGGAAAGCAGGATCTCAGCAATATGTCTCCAAGGCTGTTGCTGCTCCTGTGAGGGAGTAGCATCTATAGCAATGCTATGTGTTTGTAAGTCTTCAAGATCTGTAATGTTTTCAGACCCCACAAAGAATAAAACAAGGGACCAAAATGACCATGTTGCCTTAGCTGTGCTAATATGTGCAGTGATGGATTCAATGATAACAAGTGTACAGCACTTTAAAAATCATTGTCCCTATTTTTTCAGTGTATTTTGTTTTGCAAACTACAGCATTTTTAAGAAAAAATGAAAAACAAAACAAACAAAAAACAACAAAACAAGCAAAAAATATGTTAGTTTGCTATAGGATTATTTTTAAGGGACCATATTCAATCCAAAGGCATTAAGCAACAGCATGTGTGCTAGTATGAGTATCAGGTATTCTGAAAACCTGGATCCAGACACTTACCTGGAAGTCTTGTAATCTGTTAACCTTAATAAATGCATCATGCAAATCACATTTGATGCATGTCTTTTTGAAATAACTGAAAAAAGGTGTTTTGGAAATAGCAGAGTTGTACTGTTACACCATTCCATATAATGGCTTTTAAATACCTTTTTCTGAGGAGGCCTGTCCAATATGCAGCCTTTATTTGTACTAATAAAAATGTGTGGGCAGAGCCTTGTGTATTGCATAATTTCAGGCAGGTAACAGTATGCAATACTTTTGAAACTAGATTGGAGAAGTTCTGTTTGCAAGGCATAGGCAATGTCAGGGGTTGATGCATGGAAAATAATTATATGGCTGCCTTCCAGTTTTGTACCAGTAACCAGGATTGTTCCTGCTAAGGTAACAGTCTCCCTGCTGGCTTTTTCACAAGTAGATTTCCAGATTTCTGATTAATGTGACAGGAATTGCTCACTGGAGTTAACAGAATTTGGACTGGATGTTATTGGATGCTCAGTTACAGGCATTTTCAGTGGAGTAAAATGCACATTAGAGGAGCTGATTGTCTTTTCCCACGAGATGCAGGAAATTAATCCAGTCTTGGTAGTATCAATACAACTCATGGAATTCAGAGCTACATTTTCCATAGAACATTTTACTTTAATTGGCTGAGTGGCAAAACATGAAGTTTTTACGAAGTAGATTGAGATGGGGGAAGTAAATGAACTGAAATTATGCATATTAAATAAACATTAATAACCAGTGTTTCTTGCAGTGCCCATGGAATTTGTGCAATCATCAAAGAAAGAGTAGCTTTGGAAAAACTCTGCTAGTGCTACAATGTGAAACCCCATACTGGCCATAAAAGCAGCCCAGGGGAGTTGCTATAAAAGTATTTATGTCAGGAATTTGAACCTTTGGGGCCAGCATACTGTAGCGATTGCAGAATTTCAAAGCTTTGTACTACACAGAGCAAGATAAAATAGGGGTAAATCCCCAAGGAATGAACAAAAGTACGGGAGCATCATATAAAATAAATGTGACAAGACCTTAGTGGATTTTAAACTTTATATTCATAGATTTTAAGGTCAGAAGGGACTGATATGGTTGTGTAGTATGACCTCCTACATAACATAGGCAACAGGATTTCCATGAATTAATTTCTGCTTCAGGTACGACAGCTGTGGTTGTTGAACTGAGGCAATAGTTTTCAACCTTTTTCAAGTTGTAGATCCCTAAATACTTGCTACAATAACTCCACTGAAAAGCACACTCAATTGTCTGATGTTAATTAACTAGTTGAGTTTTCAGCTGTCTTTGATGGACCTGTTGTTTATTGATTCCTGGGGATCTGTTAGAACAACAGTGAACTAGCTGGTGAAGGAAAAATAAAGGGCAGGGTCTTGACTTCTGTAAATGTTTATTTAATTAGCATTTCAGATGTTAAAAACAGTTATGCCTGCATGTGGGCTGTAAAATTAATTTTGTATTTAATCTATAGCTGAAAATAAATGCACAAAGCTGAACTCGTAAACATATTTGCCCATTCAGACTGAAAATGGTGATCTTCCCTCAGGAGTATGGTAAAAAATTTGTGTCAGCCCTTCGCTAGCCATGCAAAATACATCTCAAAGCAGACAGAGTGTACTGCAATCAGAAAACTCTGGAATGTGCTACAGCACTTAAACTTTGGGCAGTGGTCAAAATGGAGCTTTTTGATTGCCAATAGTAGCGTGCAGAAATAGGGTGTGAAGGGAAAGAAGTCACAGCTATCACATTTTCTGTTCAGTGAGCTCTCCAGAGTACGTACATCCTGTGACTGGGCACCACTGAATGGAGCCAGGCTCTTGTCAGTGGTGCCCAGTGCCAGGCCAGGAGGCAGTGGGCACAAACTGGAGCACAGGAGGTTCCCCTCAGCACCAGGCAGCACTTCTGTGCCATGCGGGTGGCTGAGCACTGGCACAGGCTGCCCAGAGGCTGTGGGGCCTCCTCCTGGGGGATCTCCAAAAATTACCTGGACACAGGCCTGGGCACCTTGCTCTGGGTGGCCCTGCTGGGACCAGGTGGCCTCCAGAGGTCCCTTCCCACCTCAGCCATTCTGTGATTCGTGTGATCTCTGAAGTGCCAGTGCAGGATGTATATAGTCTATATACACTATAGCTGTGAGGAAAGTACCAAGGAGTTAAGGGAACTTCCCTTTAATTTCATCTCTCCTATTTTTCATTCAAAGTTTGCCCTACTGCAGACTTAGTTGCACTAAATGAGGAGTGTCTGCAGGTGTTTCAAAGTGCAAAATATATATATATTTTAAAGAAGCCTCGTAAATCCCTTTGCTAACAGACATACTATGTTAGGATTGTAATTGAGAAAAAAAAGAAGAAAGGGACAATTCCACTCAAGATCCTTACAGTTGTTGTTTGATCACATTGATCAAAGACTCTATTTGCAGTTACATTTTGTTATTTTGCCCATTGACTGCACTGAGTTTGTGCTAAGTTTTTATGACATACCAGACTTGCATTTGTATATGTAAAATCCAACAACAACACAGCATTCAGTTTCTCTGGATCAAAAAGATCAAGGGAAGAACTGTGACAGACGTCACAAACATTTCATAATGAAGTTCTTGGCTTCTCCCCCCCATTTCCCTGGCTATTCCTTTTTCATCACAAAACCTCTGTTAATAGGAGTCTTAGCAGTGCCTCTGTTAATAGAAGTCTTAACAGTGATGGAAGGAGAAGCATCCATGCTCCAGGCATGGCAGGGTGCCACAAATCAACTTTGTAAAAATACCTAACGAATTGTAGTGTCTACTGTAATCATGTATTAGCTGTTGACTTGGAATAATTTCTGTGACAATTATCTAGTTTCACCCTTTGTGTAAGTAACTGAACCTTGAAAGCATTTTCTGAACCGTGTAAAAGTGATTGTGTAGTATTTCTATAAAGAAAAAAAGGAAAGACATTTTTCTTCAGAAGCCTTTGTATTGTTATTACCTATTAGCATTTCAGTTACACCTAGGCACTAAGAAGGTAGATTAAAGAGTTTATTGCAATACGCTCTGCAAGCAAATGGAAAAAGTGCAACTGCTCCTGAAAAGTGTTTACAAGCCCAATCCAGGGGCTGCCTGTTACTCAGGGGCATTTAATCTTAACTCTGCTGTGCCTGTAAACTCTGCATTAACTGCTTTCAGTGAAGTGGCTTAGCACCTCAAAGTTTGAATACCACTTGTGAACTGCTTGTGAAATTGTATTTCCATCGACTAAGCACTGTGAGCAAAGACAGAAGTCCCATTATGTCAAGACGTGCTCGTAGACTTCACTGAACTTGACCGTGTGGTTTAATGTAGTGACAGTTTACTCTTAGACCCGATGAAGTCATTTATAGCTTCTCTTGACTTCCACAGAAGATGCTGGCTGTAACTTTAAAAACAAGAATTACAGATAAGAGGTGTTACTAAAATTAGTGACTGAAGCACACAGAACTCAGCAGAGGCTTATCTTTTGTCTTTGTAAATCCCAGTGCATTGCACAGTACATTTTACTGCTCTACATTGTAGAAATGAGCTGGTGTCTTCAATACTTAATCTGTGTTTTAAAATCTTATTTAACAGAACTCTCCCAGTAATATGAGCATGAGTAATCAGCCTGGCACTCCCAGAGATGACGGTGAGATGGGTGGAAACTTCCTAAACCCTTTTCAGAGTGAGAGTGTAAGTATTTCTTTATAGAGTTGTTTTACTTTGGGAACCTTTGTCCCTGCTATTTTGTTAAAAAAAAAAAAAAGTTTTGCAGTGTACTTGCAATGCCCGTGCCTTAGGTGTTTTTTTTGTTTGTTTGTTTGTTTGTTTTTTTACGAGCTTCTAAAATTAGAGTATTAATTTACCAAAATTTTTTGAAAAATACTACTAGAAGTTGAGCCAAAATGGGTAAATGTGGGAGGTGTAGATCTACTGCAGAAACTCTTTTTCTAGATAAAGAGGTGCATTGTCAATGAAATTTAGATCTGTCAAGCAGTAATAATTATGGCCTATGTATTCAGTAATGCACAGTGGGCATTTGTCAGATGCTATCTGAGCAGCCAAAATACACAGAGTTGACAGATCTTTACATCTGAGTGTTTCAATTTGTGGTTGCCCAACCTTTGACTCCTAAACAATGTGTATTGCACTGCAGGAATGTCTTTTAGGACAGGATTCACACTGAAGTGTATAATTAGAGCACCAGATCCCATATTGCAGAGAGGTAGAGAGAGATTTATTGGCACTATTAGAGACAGAAAAGGCAAAGGTGCCCTCTAGTGTTCATTCTGGGACAAATGATGTTCTTTAAAATGGAGTACACTTGAGGCAGCAAAACATGGTGTGCAATAAATTACGGAGCAAGACCAGTATTTTCATACTCATGTGCCTGAAGCTGGGTTTCTAAATCCACATTTAGGTTCCTAAATAGAAGTGGCCTGATTTTTCAGAAGTGCTGAGTGACTTCAACACTTCTATTCTTTTTGGAAATCACTGCTGCCAGAAGTGAGTGCAACTTAACATTAACTATGCCAGTGGTGAATTTTTGTTTAGAAACCATGAGTAAACAGTTCCTCTTAGATCACAAAAAGCCAAATTGCACGGCAAGTTAAATGGGAATCAGATTTTATTATTATTATTATTTATTTTTATTTGTTTGTTTGTCTGTTTTTTGGTTGGTCGGTTTTGGTTTATTTCTTTAACTAGTGAAAAGGAAAAGGGAGCAGTTTCTGCATGTTAGCTGTTTTTGTAAAGAAGGCACATGGTCAGATTGTTTGGAGTATTGGAGAAAATTGGTTTGTACCACCTAAAGGGATTGATGTTTCAAAATCTGCCAAAAAGGCACTAACCACGAAACATCCATTAAATGTGATCCTTGGTCATGGTAATCCTTGACACTCAATTTGGCATGCTTTGCTTGTACTGAGGGCAGACAGCCTGATTCAGCAGGCAGGCCAGTTAAGCAAACTAAAGGCAGGAAAGAAGGACTTTAGCTGTACTCAAAAGAAAATCAGTTTTCTCAGATACTTATTGGATTCTAGGTGCACCTAGTTGTCATTTTCCTACCTGAATGAATCTGGGACCTAGTTTTCTCAAGGTTTTGCTATGCCTTCTGTGTACTTCTAGAGTAGGTGTATTATTATGAACTCCTTTCTCAGGCAAATTTGCTGTTCATCAGGAGCTTTGCTTGGGAATGGGGAAAAGATTTTGGCTAATAATAAGCTAAATATGACAAATAAACACTGTTTTGTCTTCAGATTCCTTGTCCAAAGTGATTACCCAGCTACATTGACTGTAATACAGAAAATCGTTTGAATACAGGCTTTATGTAAAGCATTTGAGTTGGTCTTACTCATTGGCTAAAGATAAGCATGTTCTTGCTATCTTTGCTGGCCTACCATGAGAGTGCACAGCACAGGGTGGGAATGAGCCCTAAAGCAGAAAAAAACATCAGAGACATGACATGGGACAACATAGGTTGTACCCAAGCAGTCCATTCTATACAGTTTTCATGACAGAGAAGACCCACACAAAATGTTTTTTTGAGTATTCTTGGACACTTGGAAATGGCCAGCTCAAAGCTCTAGCTCAGGCAGTTTTTTTATTATGTGGCTGTTTTTGCGAAGGCAAATTAATCTCTCAATTTCTTGTATCAGTTTTCATTACACTAATACTTCTTGCACTTGAACATTTTCATCAACTTAGAAGATTTTAGGTTGTGTTTCTGCAAGTTTTCACTTTAAACAAAATTTAAGCACATGCACTTCTTGTAGGCCTCATGCTGTCCCATTCATTATTTGTAATGAAGTACTGCTAACTTGAGGGCAACTATAGCTTGTATAAGGGCTGCAGTTCAATTTGTTTCACAATAATAAGGTGAAGTGGTGACTGAGTTTTAGGTTCTCTTGAAGGAGAATGACCACTGATTCAGCTTCCCTCCTGAAATCAATAGTACTGAATAATAGATACCAAAAGAATAGCTGGATTCCAGTCAGACATATCTGTACACTCTTCTTCCCACCCAGCAATAAAAAAACTCTCCAAAACATTTATCTAATTCACCTCACCACAAATGCAGCTGGTCTACTTGAGGCTAGCTATCTGCCCAGCTAAATCCCCCCAGTTTCCAACACCAATCAGGAGAAGGTCTGGAAAGCATTAGTGAAATACTGGCTCATCACATCACCCAGATAACATTGAAACAGTCTTTGGGTGATTTGACTTGGTCAGCAAGAGCTGTATTTTTATGTAATGAGAGAAGGTTAACAGAATTTGTGATACCACAAATTGGACTACAGCCTTAGCACAGGCTATAGTACAAATGTAGGAGAAAATTCAAAGAGCAGGTTGGCATTTGAACTCATTGCTCTGGTCCAGTAGTGGTTTTAGTTATCTGGAGAGAAAAAAAAAATGTTAAAATGTGGATTCCTCTTTTTTCAGTACTCCCCTAGCATGACAATGAGTGTGTGATCCGTTAACAAGTCTCGTCATGAAGACCACAGTGAGTTGGCCCTCTTCAGAGAGTTACTGCAGAAGAAAATTATTCGTCCCAGTGTACAGTTTAACAAAAGGATCTCAAACACAATCAGACCCACATTTTTTTTTCCTGCCATCTCCCCTGTTTTGTCAAGAAAGTGGGTCCCAAACACGATTGAGATAACCATAAAGAGTGGCAAAACAGATCTGCCCAAGATGGAACTGCAA
This sequence comes from Aythya marila, assembly GCF_965140915.1. Classification (NCBI taxonomy): domain Eukaryota; kingdom Metazoa; phylum Chordata; class Aves; order Anseriformes; family Anatidae; genus Aythya; species Aythya marila. Next base: position 79,808,871 of record NC_139080.1, on the reverse strand, counting down.
TTACCTGTGTATGTACATGCGTGGGTTAATGTATGTATGTGTGTGTGACGCAGAAATACACACATACATATATAGACCTGCAGGACATTGTAAAACATTATCACATGACATCTTAAGTAGAAATGAGAAGTAGGAACTTCTATTCCATCTTTTTTTTTTTTTTTCACGTTTACATTCTAATTTTAAACTTTGCTTTCCCTCTCCCCTCCTGAATTGTTTTATGTTGCATATATCACTGCTCTATAAGTTATTTTTTAAAGTGAACTCAAATGATAAATTCTTCTGATTTTGTAAATGTCTGCCATTATGGATAGGAATAAAACTGCTTATAAGAGCTTTCATTAACTTGTGTTTGATACCAGTTACCCTGTGAATCATAAACTGTACTGTCTCAAGAAATAGAAGAAAGCTCATCTTAATTTTTTTGGAGAAATTTAATAATTTTCACCTAGTTTGGTGATTTTTTTTTTATACTTTGCCTTTAAAAAAAAGAAGCACTGAAGGTTATATTTCTTCTTTAATGGAAGCCTAATATCTGCAATATCTATTTTAAATGGAAGCCTGAATTTGATACAAGCTTCTCAGTTTATATAGAGTACTATAAGGTTACTGTATGCGAGCTCCAATTGCTATAGAATCTAGCAATAAAGTGTCAGGGCTTCTTCTGCCCTTGGAAATGAATTTTCTATTTAGCATGATCTTCCGTAGGGGTGGTAGCTAGAGGAAATACAGTGGAGTCCTTATTACCAAAACCTGTTCTAACAATTTATGTTTACGTTTCCCCTTTTCAGTAATTCTCAACTAAATCCTAACAATCCGTGGTCCTGATGACGAACAGTATCTCCCAAGCCTATTCAGAACATCAGATCACACTGGTACACGAATTTACCCCCCAAACCTTTCAGTAAGCAGTCAGTTTTGTGAACCAAAATGAGGGAGTAAACTTTTTATGACTACTATGCCTTGTGAGGGTCTTACCTTTCACCATGAACAGAAGAGGCAAAAACATCGAGGCCATTTTATAAGATCAGTGTATTAGACATGAAAGCTGGGGGCAGAATGGAGAAAAGGCATAACGGTCTTTAAGGAAGAGCGTCTGGAAATGGTCCCAAGTCTCCAGGCAAAGCTCTAAAACCAAGATTACTGTAAATATAGTTCCTAGTGACTTCCAGTTCCCCCAGGAGAATGAAAGCTTTCAGTTGTGTACTGGTCAAAATGCTGATTAGAAACAAGGGCTGCTCTAAAACTGATGCCATAGATGAAAGCAAAGTCCCCACCTTGGACTTTGCCTATAGAAGAGCCACTTATATAGGAAGAGCAGTTCTGAACAGAGTATGTCCATGCAGACTTTTAAGGGGATATTTTTCATGAATTTGTGCTGAACAAGTGTATGTAGAGAGCTCATTGTGATGCTAGATGCACATAACTGGATGCATAAGTAGTACCAGAATCTCTGAACTCATTTTTATTTTTATATATGTAATTTATATATATATGAAAATAAAATCATTTAACGCTTTTTCTCTCTTGTTAGTGCTGTTCAAAGGTGAAACTCTTGGAGGCTTAAAATTATGTTAAAATATCAAAAATTTTGGGAGCATTGCTATATAGTAATAACATCATGAGCTAGAGAGTCATTATATGGTTTTGTAGACTTTATTCCCAGGATTATGGAGATTTAATTCATTTGCTTATCTTTGGAAAACATTTTGTTGCTGTCTCAAAATATGCCAGGAGCCCCTACCATTAATTTGAATTATAAAAACATAAAACGAGATCTAATTTCCTGAGATCCTTCATGGTTGTCACTAATGTCACTGGTTTCCGTGGTTATGTGCCCAGTGCAGCCCAGCGTGTCCCATAAATAGTGCAAAGTCCAGGCATCCTTGCAGCCTTCATCTGACATCTGTATTATCCTTGTTGGTAGCCTCTAAGGAGTATTCTAGGACTGTTTTCTGCCCAGTTTCAGTCACACGATGTCACTGCTCCTGGACTAAGGTAGATGGATATGTCTGGACATCCAGTGCCAAAGCCATTTGTGCACAAGGTAAGTGTGCCCTCGAGTGAGCTCGTGACCGGCTGGGGACATCTGGGCCCTGCTGGGTGCCTCGAGGGGAGCCCCTGGGGCTCCTGCAGGCAAGCAGTGTGTCCAGTGGGCACCGAGAGCTGGCCTGGACAGCATCATTGACATTGCAAGACTGGAGCATCCCGATGTGGCAAAATTAAGCAGAATTAGGGCTTAATATTAATCAGACATTCAATTTATTTATTTTTTTTCCTAAATTTGGCATTAGCTTCAATAGTTTAGTGTACAGGCATCTGTTGAAAATAAGTCTGACCATGAAATTAAACCTATGCATAAAGCAGTACCCTTTAAAGGGAACTGCCAGCACACTGAATATTATTATCAACATACGATATCCCAATTTATCCTAATCTTATATATAAGATATATATCCTTTCGGGCACATATTTCTTTCTTATGCAGTTCTTTTGAATTCTATGCAATTTTTCTTTTTGCCAGCATATCATTGTTTACCCTTTTCATTTCTTTCCCAAACATTTATATTAAATTAAACCTTGTTGCATTGATCCTGCAGCATTAATATCAGCAAATACATTGCTGGTCTCAAAAGGAACAGGATTGGTCCCTGCTTCTTGTAGCCTGTAACTCCGTGCCCTGATATTGCAAGTTACAAAGTATGTCCAGCACTTTTCATACCTACAGAGCCCCACAGATTAGTGGGATAACAAACGTGCAAGCTTGCAAAATTTCAGATTTGGAAGATCTGATTTAATATTCACAACACATCTTATTTTTAGAATTTTAATCAGATATAAAGAAACCTAATCATCTTGCTTTTTGTAGGGAACTCTTGCACTCCTATGCTTGCATACATGGGGAAAGTTATTTACGTGCAAATTGATAAAATCAGGTGATTATGACCATGCATAGGTTCTGAAACTGAACCATTAGAAAACAATTGTACATGCTAAATGCTCAACTTATAAATTACAAATATCCCATTCTTCTTAAAGTTTTCATAGAGCTTTATGCTTGTGCATTTGTTTTCTCTCTTTTGCTTATAAATCCTTGCAGGATTTCATCATATACAGGAGTATTAATATGGAAAGAAAGATTATTTCCAAGCACTGATTTTATATTTCCACTTATGTTTCTAATGCACTAGATATCAATGTGTAATGTATCTGCTGTTTATATCTATCTTTATGCAACAGCATTATTGATAATGGCAGAACCTGTCCAGCTCTGGGAGGAATGTTACTGTAAGTGGTGCCAGCTAGTTTTCCTACACCCTCTTTTTGTAGAGATTTCTCACTTTCATATAGAAATAAATAGATCATGATTCTGCCGATGTGTCTTTCAGGCAAAGTTAAAGGAAGGCTTTTTTAAAAACAAGTGATGAAATCTTAGAATAGCAGAAACAGGGGGATAATGGGTCTCTCTTAACCATCAGAACTCTGGCAAAAATTCTGGCCTTGGCAGATGAAGTTGGGATTCACTTGTGCATTTCACAGTGAAGTTGGTATTGTAGCTGGTATCTCTCACCCACGAGAAAGGTGCATTCGTACACAGTTTTTGTCTCCATGTCTAAGTCTTGCACAGACAAGACTGGGGTTTAGGACAAGGAAGAAGCTGTATGAATCACTGCTAAAGCATGTGGCCTGACGTGCATTAAAGAAATACCTGGTACTTGCATGTATGGACTGCATTGTTTTCTTAATTGTCTGAGCATGAGGAAGAAGTGCAGCTGCACTCAATGCTTGCTGAGTTGGTGCATGCAAAAGACATGGCAACAACAGTGAGCCATGTCTTTGATGTGCCGTGGGCTGCCCAAATATGCCCCAGCTTGCCTTGGGGTGACTGGCATCAACAAGTGACAGCCAAGTCCCCCTGGGAGTCCCCAGACACCAGACCTGCATGTCACCTTGTCAGGGAGAATACCAACCTCCAGACTTACCAGCCTGCTCCACTCCTGAATTCCCAAAGCATGAGGTTAAATGTCCCGTGTCCCACCACCAGTCCTCTGGAAACATCTGGCCCGCACTCTCCTTTTAAAATGCAAGGAGAGAGATGTAGGCTAATCATTTCTTTTAAATAATTCAACTTGGGAAGAAGTGAATAGAGCCTAACTTCTTTACGGAGAGCAATTCAGAATCACTGCATAAGGGCTGCTTCATGAACTGGCCAAAAATCATTTGAATTTTCCCCTGTTCTGTGGTTAGCAAATGAAATACTACATGTAAAGAGGATTTGGAATTAGATGGGTAATTTAATGAGGGACCAGCTGTTACAATATTCAGTGTTGAACATTTTACTTTCCTAGTTGAAATGAATTTTCAGCTGATAAGTGTTGCACTGATTTCTACTTCTCAAATCAGTTAAATATTTTTGACTGTTATCTCCTGTTCTAGTGAGCTCTGATCCTTTGTTGTTGTTGCTAAATATGGACTGAATTCTTCAGGATTTGACTGTATACATTTCCATTTGGAGAATGTAAAATAGGGTTTAACAATACATCTATACACATTTAAAAGGACAGGCAAATTTATTTTTTTTAATTCACTTTTAGTGATGATCTAGTACAGCTTCTGTCCCAAATGTGCTTGGGTTTGGTTGGGCCCTCAGGATGGGAACCCTGGTTAAGCATATCTGTTACATAAAAACCCCCAAACCTCTTTCAACAGTGACAGCTCATTTCTATTCAAACTGATCACGCTATGGAACTAATACAGGATGTTACGATACGCAACAACAATAAAAATTCAGTACGCTCAAATATAAATGAGTTAGATTTAAATTTTAGTTTGTGCAGCTTCCTTTACTTTCCAGACATTATTGGCTCCGTGCTACAAGCTGCTGTTCATGCCAGTTGTTCTACTGAAACTTTGATGAAACCACTCACATACTGTCATTTTTCACCCTAGTCTGTGTGAAATTTGTCTGAGATGTGACATTATTTTGCAGATCTATAAACTATGGAGAAAAATAAAAAGGATCTGCTGAAATTACCAAAATGTTGTTTCAACACAAAGCACAGAGGGAAAAGTCCGTATCTAAATTACTGATGTGAGTGCATGCATAGAAGTCGTCTGCCAGAGCTGTCATCTTGAAAACAAATTACAGTAACAAATTTAGAGAAGATAAACAGACTGTCTACTCAGCAGTTAAAATTCTGATCCTGCAAACACATTCACATTGGTTTGAAATAAAGCCTACACATGCTTAATTTTAAGCAGATTTAACAATACAAGTAATATCCTTCGGAAGAGTGGGACTGCTAATATGCTAAAACCATGCTTGAGTGTGGACAGTCTAGAAGCTCAAATTAAGTCTTCCCTGAGCAAACATTTTATCTTATTTTACGGATTTTACCAGTGCAGGAACATGTTTGTGTACTGATAGTACTGATATGTGGAACAGATTTGGCTTTCTTCTGTTTCTTATTTTATTACAGCATTGTTCACTACTAAATATTAAATATTTTTGTGAACTTGTCCTTTCATTTTGTTTTCAGTTGTGCAGCCATAATTTCCCTCAATATACAGCTAACAGCTTTGCAATTTTAGTCCAAACTTCTGTTTGGTCACTGTTCTTCATCTAAGCTTAAAATATGTAAGAAAACCTCTTATGTAATGGGAAAACTTGCCATAAAAATAAAAAGGGTTTTCTTTGGGTACTTGTTTTCACATTTAATTAAAAAAAAAAAAAATGCTTTTCAGTTGTAATTTGAAATGGTCACTTTCTAGCCACTATTTAATATCTCTGTGCAAAAGAAATTGAGAAAACAAATTGCCCCTTCTTCTTCTTCTTCTTTTTTTTTTTTTAATCCATTTAAATTTATCATAAGGAATAGTTGAAGGGCATGATTTTGGGGAAATCAGATAAAAACAATATTTACCACCTACCTGCTATGAATAATACAGCCGGCCTTTGTGTTGAAAGCTCCTTCCATGTCCCCAAAAGTGGATTGCCTAACATTTGATACATACAGCTTAGTAACAGCCTGATACCCAAAGAGTTGCCCCACTCATATCTTCCGTGCTCAGCATCCCATGGGCGGCCCAGTGGGCCCCTTGACTGGCTGGGGGACTTGGGGTTGGCATTTTGGAGAAGAGCAACCGAGCAGGCAGACAAGCAGGCTTGTGCAGGGTCTGGACAGCACATGGTGTTGGCGTGCAACCTGCTGCAGATCGTCTGGCAGGTAGGCCCCGGGGGCTCCCTTAGGATTTTAGTACTGGAACAAGAGTCTTGGTTTTCCTAAGAGAGAATACTGGCAGCTTAGCACCAGTTTTTGGAAGGAAACAGTGCAGAACTGGTTTTGTTTGCTAGATGGCACATTTCCTCAGCAGCTTGGGCCTACTAGGAACCAAAACAATAGGATTTGGAAGTCCAGTTTGTTACAGAGATATGCACAGCTCATCAGAGTAGGAGGGAATCACTACATGGCCAAACCCACGTTTGTCCCTGTAGAGCGAGACCATCGGTGGTCCCTTTCGATGCAGAGAACTGTTACCACAGAATCCTGCTCCAAGCCACGAGGAGATAAATCATCCGCTGGATGAGCGGGATATTTGTAGGCTGTATTTCTGTTGTTTAATCTTCATGTTTTCTCCCCTCTCATTTGGATTTTTCCATTAAATGTACCATGCCAGATGTTTGCACAAAAACAAGAACAATTTGCCCAATAAACATACAGGAAGTTGCTCGCATCTGTAACAAGAGTCCTACTATAGAGCATTTATTTCATTATAGACATTGTGGCTGCGCAAGATCCTGAGAGCTCTTAGCACTAGACATTAGGAAAGTTAACATCTCACAGGCTTATTATGCATTAGACAAGATGATTTCCAGCAATGACATAAAATAGCTTGAAACAGAAGTTGATGTTTGCCATGCAGAGTAGAGGAAAATAAAATCCAAATAGAGCCTATGTAATTGAAGTAGGAGATTACTAAGGCTATAATTTACTAGGAGGATCTGAAAAGTGTGTTAACTGGCAATAAGCTTGCCAGCAGCAAACAGCAACAAAACGGGTGGCGAGGACGCCGTGGTTGCTCTCATGGCTGCCCCGCAGGGTGGATGGATACTTGGTCTGAGCAGGCTGCAGGCAAGGGACTCATGTTATGGGTGGCACAGTGCAAGTGCTCTTCCAGTGGGTGGCAAAGGCCATCCAAACAGAGAACATCCAACAGCTTAGCAGGAAAGATGAGAGGTGTTTGCCACACTGCTGTCTGAAAACAAGATATTCAGAAGCTGGTATAAGCTGTTCCCAGATCTATTCTCATTTTGCTAATTAACTTCCAGTTTTGTTTTCATTTACATTCACATTAAGAGTTAAGGAAGTGAATACAAATTCCTAAATGAGCCCTGAAATACCAGAGATGGAAGGGTGGCATCAGCACAGTGTAAGCTGGAGCTTTCTGCTAGTTGAGAATCAAATAACTTTAAATATTATTATATGTTCAGGACAAAAAAGAACCCATACAAGAAAACATTTTGGTCTTGCAGTGGTTGTTTGAGAAGTGTATACCAACATGCCCTGTATGCTTAAACATAAATTGTGAGGGCATTTTTTTGTGGCAAGTATCCCCTTGCAGAAATGTTGGACTACATCTGTTTTGTGCATGTTTGCCTAAAACCACAAAAACAGAACAGTTATTTATGGGTTGCATTACATGCAATTGGAAGACACTTATTTCTGGTGAAGAGAGGAGGAAAATTGGGTAGCTGATGTGTTAACATGTTTATGTGAATTACTTAAAGCATTGGTAAACTGCTGTCAACTTTGTTCACATTACACACGTACTCTGTGTGGGCGACTGCTGACATTATAACCCCAGTGACCCATGCATAGTCTGTAAATTCCTGTAGGTTCTGTGTAGGAAACCTTGTCACCATTGCTCAATGCTGTAAATTCGTGTTCTGAAACAAGAGGTGGCGGGGTCGTGCAGCCGTGTGTATTGTATACCACAACAAACAGCACCTGTTCTGTCATCAAAACTTGCTGTTCACGTCCAGTTAAAGCTCTGTTAAGCACGCTTAGTGGTTTCAGAACATAATTCAAGCAGCAGATACACAAGCTGTTAGCAGGAATATTAAATATAATGTGCGATGAGAGAACCAGGCCCAGTCCGTGGCCTGTCAGGCGCGAGCAGGCCACGGGTGGCTGCAGCTGGGCACATCTCGTGAGCCCGAGCAGGCCGCGGGCTGTGCTTGCAAGCTGCAGACAGGGATGTCAGGCCCAGCAGGCAGGGACAGCCTGGCTTTTCCTCCAGTGTCTCTTCTTAAAGCTTCTGCTTTGGTGCCAGGACAGAAACCCAGCCCTGGCACGTGCAGCGATCAGGAAGCGCGCTCTCTGCTCTGTGTCCTTGTCCCCAGCTGCCACAGGCTTTACGTGAGGCAGTGTTTTAAGGAGAATTTCATTCTTTGTCTGTTTACTGAGAAAGAAAAATAACCCAACTCTGAATTCTTTTCTATTGGTATTTTATGATGCACATCAAAGGCCTGAAAATATGTATGTGTTCTTTGCTGGTTCCTGACATCAGAAATTCAAATCCTGTCTAGACGGAAAGGCTTTGAGTTGATGGGAAAAAGAATGAAAAACTGGCAACACAACCTGAGAAAGTTGAAGGGGATTTTTGGATCATTTCAAACTCTGTCTTAGTGGTTTTTATTGATAGTTTAAATAACTAGTCTAACCTTTTGAATAAAGGCAGTCTTTGTTAGTGACTTTGCACCTTAACCCATTCACATAAAACTGAGTACTTGAAGTAAGTGTTGCTAGCACATCCAAGCCAACCTGTATATAAAGTCTGAATATTTCTAATGCCAAAAATAAATGTTTAAGGTGAATAAATAGAGAACAGGACATAATCCCGATTAAAGAGAAGTATTTTCTGGTCACGTACAAACAACTAGGCAGGTGTGTTTTAGACAGAGATGGACTTTCCATATCGTAAGTGAAACTAATATTCCAACTCCAGTCTTTAGAAGTAAAAGGAACCTCAGAAATTTTCCAAATAAACAGGAATTAAGTTTTCCAATCTAAATACTGATGTAGAAAATACATATAAAACAGGATGCTGCCCCTGACCTAAAACATTAATACTGATAGTATTTGGGGTCTCACAAATTCTGTATATTTCAACATATCTGTATTCCTCCTTAAGCGAGTGCTTCATCTCCATTACTGACAGTGCAAAGAGCTAATCCATGCCATACCAGAACAGTTCAAAAGCATAGCAACACAAAATTCCCGCAGTATTATAAATACGCAGACGTGTGTGTTATGTTAGGGCAAGTAAGCACCCCAGCCACAAACTTCTTTAGACCCTTTGCATGACTTTCAAAAGCATCTTCTTGGATTGTTTCAGAAGGGCAGCAGGCTGTGCTGATGAGAGGTCCAAAAAGCTGCCTGACAATGGTCCCTTTCCAAAGGGTACAGGGTCTTGCATTGAGGGGTCATAACAATTCCAGTTGCAGCCCTTAGGAGCAGTTGTACCATGCGTACATCTTAACCTGAAGCCTTTTTGGTGTCAGAAAACAGACCTGCACCTGAAGGCCACCCTTCTTTAAAAATCCTTTTTGAAATGTCCAGCTGTTTTCCACAGCTGTTAAGCTGCTGAGAGGTTTGGTGGGATTAGTTCTGTTGTACCAAGATAAAACTCTGTGTACCCTTGTATACACAGAAAGCCTCCCCCCAGGGAGCTGCCGCTGAGAGCCAGTCTAGCACCCAGAATCTCTGGTGTCTGGAGAAGCCTCCATGTCTAAGGACCAAACACAGAAACAAGGTGATAAAATCAAGTTTCTTTGTTTTATCTTAAAAAAGTTCCTGGCAAGACTGGGGAGCTGCAAAGAAATGGATTGGATGGGTCTGTGACCACAAAGCATTATCTGGGTTGGAGCCTCAGACAGTGCTATTGCAGACTGTTTGGTAAGCGTAAATTTATACCTCTATACCATGCTTGTTTCTGTTCCACACTGGCCTGATTCATCCTACCCTCACTTCAGCTGCTTAAAAATTATCAGCCTCAGCAAATTGGGTTTCCTCTCAAAGTTACAGGAGGGGCAGAAGCAGAGATGCCTTCAGAAGATTGTACGATGGCATCCATCACCTTCTCCATTGATATCTCCTGCATGCTTTTAAGAGCATACCATTAGGTGGAATGATTTCAGGGTTTTTATACTTCGCTTCCCGTCCCTGGACAAGGCTCAAATGAGCAGGAATAACAAGCTCCTGAGAATCTGAATCCATGTGGCTTCCAGATGAGTTTCTAAATCCTTCAGTCTCAAACATGAGATTTTTGCCCTATAGTTTGGTATTCTCTCCTTCTGTACTTCTTTTTTTTTTCTTTTCTTTTCTTTTTTTAAATATAAACAGGTGTAACTTGAATTAAGTTGTTTGAACATTTCTGGAAGTTTTACCCCTGCCTAGAGATTCTAGCCTTTATTTGTTAAATGGGCTCTCTCATTCTTTGTCTGCACTGATTCATTCATTTAAAGCAACATATGAAGAAACCATTGCATAGATGAATCAACACCAGCAATAGCATATGCTGCTTTTAAATTCAGCTGTGAGGTTGTAACTAAGATATTAATGTATATACTTTATAGGAATGACTAGGTTCCTTTCCTAAGAGCTTTCAGGAATGAATCTAGAAGCTCCTAATTTAGGATTGTGAAAATTCAGGTAGTAATGGCAGTTTATGGGGATTTTTTGTAAGCTTTCTGTAAATGTATATAATTTCACATGCTGGTTTGGAGATAAGGAAAGTACCCAGTTTCAGATAGGCCAGGTCTTTGAAGACAGCGTTACTGTCTGGGTTAGCAAAGCCCATCTAGGTTCCACCTCAGGCTCGTACCATACACCTACTTTATTCTCACCCAACTCAGTATCTTTCTTCATTAACCATGCATACCAAATCATAACAGTTGTACCAATTCTTGTTGCAAGCTGAGGAAGAGCTGAGGTTTAAAAATACAAATGTTGAGCTTGGCACCTTTTCACCTTCATGAAGTGTCCACATTCTCTCCGCTGGGCCTCCAAAGAGTGGCTCCCTCCAAAGTTGCCGTATAAATTCATCACACAAAAGTAGGTGAAATTTATTTTTTATATTTTAATGAGTCTAACAGCAGCGGTATTAGTATGTTTGCTATATTTTCTGAGTCGTGAGTCATTCAGTGTTGAAAATGATATGCATCTTGTGTAGCTATGAGTAGAAAAATTGAGAAATGCTTTTTATGATATGCTAGTACAATCCCTGCTCTGCTGTTCAATATTTTAAGTGCTGAACTAAACCAAAATGTTATTTTCAAGAATTAGCCCAGCCTCATCCCTGCATGAAAATGGATGTGAATTTCCCGTTACTGCTTCTGGGTCTTCAGTGAATTCTGGACCAAGAGTAAAGCAGTGGCAGTGGGAAAGGTTACTGTGGTAGCCACTTACGGACAACTTTTCAGATGCATACCATTCTGTCTGTCGCCTGATAATCTTCCAATTTTCCCGTGGATCACCATATTCTTGAACATCTTGATGGGTTTTGTCAGCCATGGAGGAGATGTGGACAAGCTTAGCACCCAGAAAGTGTAGAAATGTAGCAAGTGATGAGCTATCTTCTCCAGCAAGCATTTATTTTTAGTGCTTAACTTTCAAGTAACGTTTATATTTTCAGTTATATTTTATCATTCAGTATCTTGAGGTGGTTTGAGCAAAAATATATGAATATATATAATTTACAAGAAATATAGGCTTGTATTGTGCCTTTGTAATTCTCTTCAGCTTCAGTATCTATAAGCTATGAGCGGACAAACCTTTGGGGTATTCTTTACTACATAGTAGCTGATGGCTTCATTAATACTGGCTATTTGAGTCTTCTGGGTCTAATGTTTATGTTTTCCCAGGTGAAAACGCCATAGTGTTCTCCACCAGACATAAGCACAATGACATATCACTGCAATGCATGCCGTCTCTTAGCTTCTCTCTACATGTGCTTGCATGTTGAAAATTTAGAAATGCTGCTGTATAAATTGCTACCTTGTTTATCCAATACAGGTGTTTTTCTGCATCCCTTGTTTGCTTGAAACTCCCATTAACTCGAAAGTTATCATTGGCTTGAAAGGGAGTTGTGGATGCACAAAGGATGCAGGGAGCAACTCTTCGGTAGTTTACAGGCTGCTGTACATTAATGTCTTCTCAGCAAAGAAATGTAGCATTAGCAGTGACTTCCTAGTGAAAACACTGAGCGTGCTTATCACTTAAGATTTTAGGAAAAAGCGTCAGACTGTGTAATTGTATCTCATCTAACTTTGACACCTAACCAGTAACATTTGATGAGGTATGAGCCTCACTTTTAACTACGTTTGATCATGATGTACCAACCAATGCAGAACTGAAAGGTGAACAGCCATGTTTTAGTATCACAGCTACACAAGAAATCACAGTTTTCACGAGGTTCTGTTCTGATTTTTGTTTCCTTATCTCTAAAGCATTTTCACCGCAGAAGTATTTTTCCATACAGTTACCTGAGGCTTCCTTTCACCAACCAAAACAGTCCGTAGCCTTCTACACTGTGAAAGGCAAGCTCTGTGGAGAAACATGGGCTTTGTGCTTGCCCAGCAAATTAGCAGAAAATTTCATCCAAGCCATAAAAGCCTTTTATGTTATTCTGTGTTTGTGTAATCAAAGCAATTAGGGATAGGAGCTTCAAGAATAAAGAGGTCTCTCTATCCTCCGTTTTACTCTCTCTCTGTAATTCGTAGGGATTTAAGAGTTATTTTCTCAAGGCTCAGCTGTGCCTCTCTAAACCAGCACAGTCTACGCATCATGTGAGATTCAATTTATGGGGATAACATTTGAACACATAAGATTTACTTTTCATAGCAAGGAGTAATGTATGTCCTTTTGGACATGGACACTTGCAAACAAGTCTGATACCAAGAATAAAAATTCAAGATGGTACCAGTACATCAGACTCTGTACTACAGTGGGTTTTTTAGCTTTTGTCATTTGTATTTTATTTTGCAGGAGAGGAGCTGGGGAATCTCAGATCACATGGGGGATTTTAGAAGTATATCACTCAACAATCATTTTATAAAGTCTAACTTCAAAATGCACTATGATTTATTACAAAAATATATTTTCTTCTGTTTGCCGACATGGTTGTTCCATTTTGTGATAAGTTAAACTAAGCAGTTAATTTGTTGCACTGCCTAGCTGCATGAATTCATCCAGTGTACGTATGTACCTGTGCAGCATTACTTTGGGTTTTGTATTTGAATTTGCAGTATTGATTATTATTTTTGTATTTTACTTTGCCTCTGTTATTGGAATTGTAGTAAACATAATTTATACATATGATTTTACAACTGTTTTGCAACTGAAAAGTCTTCTTTAAATTGTAAAGTTTTATTGATGGATACTCATTAAAATGGTATAAGAATTATATTAACAATTGTTTTGTGTTTTGATGCTCTCTGTACATAAATATATGTCTATTTATCTGTTTAATGGTGCTTGTGTCTTGCAATTTTGGATACATTTTAGAATAAAGTTTCATTTTACAAGAAGTAGTTGTATTTTCAAAAGCTGTGTCAAAATAAAAACAACACACAACTTTTTTTTCTCCAGGAATAACTAGGGTTGTGAGAGAAACATATGACTCCCCAAAACATTTGTAACTTCAGGGAGTGATATATTTATTTCAAGAAAATAGAAACATATAAAGATGCATAGCTACATATTCTGGTCAATTTACTGAAGTAACTGACATCTGTATTTAAAATGTTACCCAAAAGAGCCGCTCTGGAGGCACGTCCCACATCTGCTGACTCCACTGGTAAGAAAAGATTTGTGAACATGTTGTCACGATTATCACATTAGTCTGTAGTTTCTCAAAGGACCCTGAAGCTCTCTGGTCTTGCACGCATCTGTTTAAACATTGACGGAATTTTGGTAGACAGCTAACACACAGTTATAGATTATGGGCTTCTGAGAAATTTTGGTTCTAAATCAGACCTCCCTTACTACCCCCTTGCTCTGTAATGTTTCTCAGAATAAGGTTGTTGTGGTTTAACCAGCAGGCACCACACAGCCGCTTGCTCACCTCCACCTCCCCGTGGAATGGGGGAGAGAATCGGGGGGAAAAAAAAGGTAAGGCTCATGGGTTGAGATAAAGACAGATCAAAAGGACACAAAAAGAAGAGAAATAATGATTAAGATGATGATAACAACAAAAATAATAACAGTAATAACAACAGTAATAACAGTAGTAATAATAATAATTAGCAATAATGGAACATAGAAAGCAAGTGACGCACAATGCAATTGCTCACCACCCACTGACTGATGCCCATCCCGTCCCCAGGCAGTGAGTGATCCCCCCACCCTGGCCAGCTACCCCATATTCAATGCTCAGCCTGACTCCCCATGGTACAGGACATCCCTTTGGCCAGCTGGGGTCAGCTGCCCTGGTTCTCTCCCCTCCCAGATCCTTCTGCACCCTCAGCCTCCTGGCTGGCAGGGCAGCGTGAGAAGCTGAAATGGTTTTGGCTCCGTGTAAGACAACTAAACATCGGTTTGTTATCGGCATTATTCTCATCCTGAACCCAAAACACAGCACCATACCAGCTTCCAGGAGGAAAATTAACTCTGTCCTAGCTGAAACCAGGACGAAGGTCTAGCTTGGCTGAAGGTCAAGTCTGGTATAGCTACATCAGTTGAACTGGCTGCTAGCTGCCTGTATACCGTATGATTGAGCAGTACTTCTTGCTACATAAAATGGCTTTATTTTCCAGAAGATTTATCCACATCTAATACTGAACTCATCTTTTAATAATAAGGTGCCTTACCTCTTCTGGCACAATTACTCTACAGGTACTGTTCTGTGTCCTGTTCACCACATCACTCGTGAGATGTGCTATTGTGCTGCACAAAGCCTTCAAAATTATGTTGCTTCAATTACAAGTATATGTTAATAGGAGAGGATAATCCTTTCTCCTTTGTAAAAGCATTTAAAACAGTACTGCACCTGTTCCTCTTGGTTTTGTTTTTACTATTTTAGTTTAGCACAAGAAGTCTCAAGCCATTAAGTGAGAATCATTTATTGACAAACACTTTTAAAAACGACATTAGCAAGCAACTTCTGAAGGAAAGCCAATTTTTTAGCCAGCTAACCAAACCTTTAAAGTCGAGCTCACTCTAAGTCACCACCATTTCTCAATTAAAAAGAGCAGTTTCACCAAAGGCTCTAACTCAGTGATGTGTGGGTTTGGATGTAAGGCATCTGCTATCTGTCTTTAACCCCTTGTTCCTCTCACCACAGCGGGCATCAGTAAAGAGAAATCTGACATTTTACAATGATGCCTCCCAGAGTCTGCCTTAAGGTAGTGTTGGTCTGGCCAACTTTTTCCAGCATTGACCACCAGACCACATAAGGCACTTTTCTACTGGGAAACTTTATCTGCCACACTGATCTCCTCTGTGAACTTGGGCCAGTAACTTAATTTCTCTAATTTTTCAGCTGTGAAAAGAGAACAATACTGGCCTTTCGGATGTTTTATGAGGACAAATACACAAGACTGCAAAACACTCAATTACTCCAATGGAGACCGTGTAAGAAGCTAAAGGAATACAAGGGGTTGCAGACAAAGGAGATGCTGAAGCCAGCTGTATGAGAGACATCTGACTCGGTTATTTCAGCAGACAGAGTCAGAGGAGTGGCACAGAAGGCAGAAAAAACAGGCGGCTTATGGAAGTAGAGGCTAGTTTGGGAAAATTACATTTTAGGCTGTGAGGTCTTTCAACCTCACTCTCCATGTCTGCCAAGTGTTCAAACCCATGGCAGCCATGTGGAGACCTCATTTGGATCCTGGGTGGCCATTCCTGTTCTTGAAGGGCAGCCCCCATCTCCTTATGCTGTGTGACACACTTTATAAGTCAGGAGGTACGTTTAGTTCTGGTGTGAGAAGTACCAAACACCAGCTTCCCTCATCCCAAAAGAAATGAGAGAAGTTAGCTTTCCTGTTTCTCTAAAATGAGAGGTTTGATGACCCCTCACCCAAGCCTGTACTCCTCCACATGCTTCAGAAAATTTTAGATGTGCGCAGCTTTAGATTTCTCTTTTACCTGTCTGTGATAGCAACAGCCTTGTAGCTCCTGATCTCACAGCAGGTGACAGATAAATATTTTGGGCCAATTCCCTGATCAGAGCTACATGTTAAACAGGTGTGAAAGCTACACGGAAGGGAACAAGAGTGTGAGGGCAGGAACAGACCATGTGGGAAGAAAATCCCTACAGTACCGAGAAGCTCTGATCGTGGCGTGGCAGGTTGGTTAACACTCAAATTTTCCCTGCTCTTACAGGTTAAAGCTGGATCTTTAACAATGTTTAGACGAACATTCACGGCACAAAAAAAAAAAGTATTCCAGTCTGTTTTTAATAAACATGGGAAGCCTGTGGTTAGGAACAGCGGGTAGCGAGCCACTGCTAGATGACAGAGAGGCTGATCAAACATCCAGGGATAACAAATAAATAAATATATAAGCTCCCCATCAAATCTGAGGCGTCGTGTGTCCCCCTCAGCGCCCAGGTCAGGCCGGCAGCCCCCGGCACCCCCCGGCACCCCCCGGCTGCCACCTCCATGGCGGAGCCACCTTCCCGCCCCACCGCAGCCCGGCGGCGGCCAGAGGGGGGCGATTCCAGCCCGGCCACGGCCATGGTGGGGCGGGACCGTCCCGGCAGGGAGCGGGGAGGGCGGCACGGCCCTGCCCGGCTCGTCCCGTCCCATCCCGGTGCCCGGGACAGCCTCAGCCACCGCCGCCGCTGCTGCTGCTGCCCGCTTTGCCCGCGGCGCCATGGAGCGGTGCGTGGCGGGCGGCGATGTCGGCATGTGCCAGGCCATCTTCCCGGCTCACGCCAACCACCGCGGGGAGCTGAGCGCCGGGCAGCTCCTCAAGTGGATGGACGCCACCGCCTGCCTGGCAGGTAGAGGGGCGGCGGCGCCCCGGGGGACGGCGACCACCACGGCACCGCCTCAGGGAGCCGGGGGTTGAGGCGCCCCCGCCGCCATTTGCTGCCCCGGAGCCCCCCGGCCCCTCGGGCTGCCCCTGTGGGCGCTGCCTCGCCCCGAAAGCGGCGGCTCCCTCCTGGCTTTTGCCGGTGGCAGGAGGGGAATGGGGTGGTTTTGTGCCCCCGAGGGTCGTGGGGGGGGGATTGGGGTGAGGAGCGGGGTACTGAGGTGGTGTGGGGTGAGAGGGTGCAGCCAGAGCTAGCAGGGAGATGGATGGATCGGGGATGGAGCGATGAGAGGTGCTCGAGGAAAGCAAAAAAGAAAAAAAGCCCTAATTTAAACATATTCGGAGAAAAACAACACAAGAAACACCGGTTTAAAAAACAACTTCTAACACCCCTCAGCTAACTTCTAGAAGCGAGCAAACACCAGGCAAATGCACTGCCGCCAGCCAGTGAGCTCCCGGTGCATGGCGTGGGCTTGCGGGGCGCAGGAGGGCTGGTAGGGGATAGCGGCTGGTTTTTGGGGAGCTGCTGCCCAGATGGGTGTTTTTAGGCACGCAGTGTGGTGTGCTGGCTGTCTAGGCGTGTGTCATGCTTGGTGGCTTGTGGCTGTACCCACAAAATTGTGGGATGCTGGAGGACCTGTCCCATGCGGCAACCACCTGGCAGGGTTCAGCTTCCCAGGGTGACCGCGTGTTTGTTAGGGGTTTATGGTGGCACTGGGGAACGGCTTGGCTCCAGCCCTTTGGTGACTTCTCTCTTAAAAGCACTCTTCATGGAGAGTCTGCTCACTGGTGGTATAAAGCCTGTAACTCGGGTCCCTGCCCTGATGCAGCAGAGCCCCAGCTGCTGCGATGGTCGGTGCCTGCTCCCTGGACTTCTGCAAATCTGTGATCCCCATCCGCTGCAAACCTGACAGGGGAGCTTGCTTTCAGTCCACCTTTAGTGATTGTTTTTGCTTTATTTGACTTGTGCCACACAGCTAGTCCCATTGCACACACAAGTTTTTTAATGCTTTCCCTAGCTTGGGACTTGTGTCACAGCAAACGCAGCATGCCAGGCAGGGATTTCTTTGGCTTTTGCACCTTTCCCCTGTGGTAGTGCCAGCTGCTGCAGTTGCAGGTGCCTGGATTTTGTACCTCCTTTGTTCCATGACCTGCAGCTTCAGGCTTGATCCACCTGTCTCTTTGCTCCACTTTGAGGCTGTTTATGATCTATCACAGTCTTACTCATCATCTTGCATTAGGCTGTGGCAACTCTAGCCTCTTAGTCTTTAGTGACCTCTTCCCTTCAGCACAGTTTGTTGTGTTTCTGATAAGTGCCTTAACGTGTTTTACCCTCATATTTTAAAAAGGAATTCCTCAGGTAATGATACAATTTATGCACCACCCTCTCTCCAGTTCCTCCAAGCCTTTTCCACCAATGGTCACAATAATATTGTTGGGCTCCATGGGAGTGAGAACTTCTCTGTTGGGCAGACTACTGTTGTCCACGTTTCCTAGGACTCTTTTTTTTTTTGGCTACATCACCCAGGAAACTTTCTGGAGCTGGGGTTCCCTGTGTTTACATGGACTCATAGAATCACAGAATCGTAGAATATTCCGAGTTGGAAGGGACCCATAAGGGTCATTGAGACCAACTCATGGCACCATGAAGGTCTACCCAAAAATTCAAGCCGTATGACTGGGCGCGCAGTCCAAATGCTTCTTAAACTCCTATAGACACTGCTGTGACTATGTCCCTGGGGAGCCTGCTCCATAGACCCTAGAGGATGAGGAATTTGGTCTGTGATATGAAACTCTAGGCACTATGGTCAAATAAATAGTAAATCACAATAACTTAATATAAAAAGATGACTGTTGGACTCCCAAATATTATCAGCAGAGATACTTACCTTTTCAAGATTATGTTTTCTAATTAATACAAATTGGATGTATTATTTTTTGTAATCTATGAGATGAAGAACACTACACATTTCGAAAACAATATTTTCAATTTGTTACAAAAAGTAAATACTCTTTTCCAATGTTTAAATCTTGATTGCGTTTTTTATAATCCTGCAGTTTTAATATAATACTGGGGGCATGTACTTACCTGCTTTCCACTGCTGTGACCATATTGTCAAGCCAGTAGGTCTTTCTCCTGTGTCTGAGAATTCTCAAGTGACATAACCTTCTAGACAGGTTTAACATAGCTGACATCCACAGCATTCTCATTTTGAGGTTGGTTTCTGGGATTTCTGTATACCTGTTAATACTCTTTTCCCCTGGAAAATGCTTGATAGCTCTCATTCAGAATGCTCAGTTTTAGAGGAGGACCTTAAATAGTTAGAGCTTCTCAAACTCAGGAGAATCATTATAATCATCTAGTCTCATTTCCTGGTGTTACCTTTACATCATGGTAAGTATTAATCTTATTTCAGCTGCCTTTTTTTCTAAAGGCTCCACTTCAGACTTGCAAATATATAGGTGAATGGCTTGCTGCAAGTGCAGTGTAGTAATTGTCTGTCCTTGTGTGTCTCTTGAAGCTGAGAAACACGCTGGTGTGTCTTGTGTGACAGCGTCTATGGATGACATACAGTTTGAAGAGGCTGCCAGGTACAAAACCACCTAACAATGATGAAATGTTTTCATTTTAGAGATTCTTATTTGGCAGAGATAAACTGAGGCATATAAAATTCTGCGAACTCCCCAGAGCCATGGGGTTAAGTCTCGAAATTGCTCTTTCCTGTCGGTGATAGCCTGACCCACTTAGAAAACAGAGATAAATTTCACAGATCTAAAATAAACTGTAGTTACTTTGACCTGGCAATGTAGATGCCAGGTGAGAAACCAATGTCCCAGTGATCTTTGGCTCTAGTTGAAGTGAATGCCACAGGCCATTACTTATCTCTGCTAAATAAGGAATACACTTATAAAACTCATAAAGGTTGCTGTACGGTTTTTGTTGTAGGTGCTGTTTCAGTTTATATCTTACTGACTCTTTCTTACAGCTCTTTTAAAAGAATATCTTCACGTAGCAAAACAGAAATGTTTTACATTTGTGATTATTCAGTATTTAGCAAGTGTACAAGGTAACACAAGGTTTAAAAGGCAAAAGTTTTGTTTTAACCATTCTCCATGATGATCCCTTACATAAGTAAGGGATAAAAGACATTGTAGGAAGAAATGACACTTTTTTTTTTTTCCCGAACCATGTATTGCGAAAAACGTGAAGTCATTGCTTTGTACTTAATGCTGTATTTAAGAGTATATGTAAAAGCCATGGTCTGCTTAAATTTAAATAAATAAGCAAAACTGTGTGTGGAAGTTCATCATATTACTGAACCTGAGCTGCTGAAGCAGCAGGACACAAATGAAAGAAGCAAGATATCCTACAAACTTCTTGTGTGTTTTTGCATCTTGCACACTAGAAATTAGTGCATAAATCATGTCACGGGTGAGGTGGACCTGGTACAGACCAATGTGCGATGATCATAACTGTAAGCCAAGCAATGTTGGTTGTCAGATGTGCAGCTGATGTAATATAAATAACTCGCACTTTTGGTCAGCGAGTTGTTAGACCAGTGGCTACTAAGATGAGAACTAGAACCAGCAGCAAAGCAAGTGACTATGGTCATGCTAAGACTAGAAATCACAAGAAGTTCTTGGCCTGTTCTACCAAATGAGTTCTAAAATGTTTGTCTTGCCTGTAATTGTTCTGTGGTTTTAATTTTTTCCTTAGGAAATAATCTTCTCTGCAAAAACAGGGATCACAGATCTACAAATGAAGTGAGAATAATGTTTTTCTTTCAGGCATAGTATTTCAGACTTCATTAGCCTCAGAGCATTTTTCTCTCTTGTTTCTGAGAGCAGACCTGAGCTTCTGAAATAGAATAAAAATACTGTCTTTTCAAACTCGTTTCTAAATATGTTTCTAGCTCTGCTTCTACTTGTAGGGCCAATGTTCCGTTATTTATAAGAATTTAAGGTACAAGTCTAGTAACTGTGAAATGGTTTCAGTAATTATTCTTCAGCCTCAGTCATCCCTAACATCCTGTTCATAGTTCACTGTGTCATTTCCTAAATTCTGCCAGATTATACAAATGTCTGGCATTAGTAAGAGCTCTTCTTATTAGATATAAAAAAATATTTTGTAAGTTACCTGCTGTAAGGCTTCATTTACCTAACTCAGATTAGGTATGCTCTGTAAGGATTAACTCTTCCATGTTTACTTCTCTTCAATTGACATGGAAATACATTTTTTTCATAATATATCCCTATATTGCAACACTCAGTTTTATGCCATGATAAGAAATAAGTTCCTCTTCCTCATCTTTTAATATGCAGCAGATCAGGAGTAGTAAGAACTTCTAACTTTAAATTACATTTAAATTTTGTTAATGCTCCGTATGTTAACCATTCTGATGTATTTCAGAATCCTTCTGCCAGTTACAAGCGAAAGTGTGATGTTCTGTGACTCCTGCCCTTAAGTATCTATTTAAATGCCCAAGCTGATCAGCTGTCTTGGCTTAAATAAATCTGTTTGTCCAAAGACAGAATACGTGATACCACGTAAAACATTTCATTTTGAAACTGCTCTGGATAATATATGAAAAGACACTTCCCTATCACGCTGTCCTACAATCTCAGTTCTGACATCTTTATTTTCTGTTATGGCCACGGACCCCAGAGGACTACGCTTTCCTGCAGTGAAATGTGAATTCAGCTACGTAGACTGGAACACTGAAGGAGATGTAAGTCAGTCAGGGCGTTCAATGTCTCTTAAAATCCAAACCCACCTTATTGCAGGACTGGCTCCTCAGGTTGAGTGAGATCACATCCAGCTTTGTTCTGCTGTTCCCTCAAACTCCGCAGTTCCCTGAAACATTAACAGATGCAACCTTACCTCTCTCAACCCCTTTTATGCAATGTTCTCACAAAGAGGAAGAGAGGTCGCCAGGGACCTATTGCTGGCAAAGGTCAAATAAACAGTCTTTGTGTGGAAGAATGGGGTAGAGACTGCTGCATTCCCTGCTGTGCATGGATCCTCACGGACAACCTGCCATCGTGATGTCCTTCACAGGGACCGTGACATCTTCTGCAAGCATCCACAGACTCTGAACTCTCCCTCTTGAGAGGAAAGCCTCATGCTCACTGTTAGTGTGTGGGATAAACTTACCTTTTTTTCACCTTGCACTTCTCATTACTTCTGTTGCTGTGTTACTGTAATCCTCTTGAGAGTTTTGTGGCAGATACAGAATCTTCAGAGGTTTTTCAGGATACTTGAATGAGTTCTCTTTCTAAGCTTTCTAAAGGCTTTTTGCAAGACTATATCTATAACTTCTTTGCCAAGCCTGAACACAAATACTATGCTATTGTTCAGAATACCCTCTCATTTTTAAAGGCATTGGTGGTTCCCTTTTCTGTGCAGTTTGGAACTGTTATGTTAATGTTTGCATGTTTGCAGTGAGCGACAGAAAAACTGAGTATCTTCAAAAGGTGTATATCTGCAGAAGGACCAAAATCATTCCTTGAGCCACTTTTTTCCCCATGTAAAGGTTTCCACTTGCATTCTTGAATGTGAATAAGAAAGGAAAAAAAAAATCTTTGCAATTCGTTCTTCTTGTCTGGTATTGTAAAGGAACAGTTTTCCTACTTTCCATTATATTGCTTGATAACTTCTTTGAAAATCTGGCAGTGAGAGAAGCAGTTTAACAAAAGCCTTACCTTTGTACATCAAAAAAAAAAATCGACTATCCATTAAATTAGGAAGAAATTAAAAAGATTTTTTTTTTCTTAATAAACTGGGGTCATGCTGTGCCCAGTGCTTAGCTGTAGATGTCTGTTTCTTAGGTGATCAGGTAGCCCGAGTTATATTTGATAGTCATGGACGTAGCTTGCTGTGCTTTGCCTGCTTTGGGACTGATCCTTAGCAGTTTTAGGTTGGCCTAATTTCCCTGAAGTCAGCAGCCTCATGCCCAGTTATTTTGGCTGCCGTTCTCACTTACCCTGTCTTTGCCTCAAGTCCTTTTGCTGTTCTGCTCAATAAGACAACTCTGGAGGAAACTGCCTTCTTTTCACTATTTTAGCGTTGCCTGATAAAAAAATACACTTATCAGTATATAAGAAGCATTATTTTAGAAATTCTATACGGAAAGTATTTTCACAGTCAGTTAATTTTATGTATATAAGTAAATATAACTAAATAAATATGTAAATACATATAAATACAATACATGTGTTATTTATACATAAGTATAATATTCTGTTTAGGTATTCTATGTAACTAAATGGGAAAGAGTAGTAGCTGCTCAGACGGAAGGGGCATGTTACATCCCTGCTCTTGGCCAGAATGTGGGAAGTAAACTCTTTTCCCATCCTACAGAAACTTCAAAGAGCACTAGGGGATAGAGCACAAACTGGGGGTATTCCTTAGTGTGTATCTATCTGTATATTAGGGGATGCACGTGATGTGCATTTGAGCAAAAGCAGAATCTAGGCCAAAATTTCTTGGAAGACTAGGATCCTGGAGCATACCTGATGTCATAGGGATAGCAAGGAAAAGGAATGCCTAGAATTAAGCTTACATAGTTTTCTGAGAGACTAAAATCATTATTAAGCATGAGTGTAATCTGACTGTGGTAAACCTTTTCCAGTGCATTTTCAGTACACTGTGGAAGATACAGACTGATCACAGCTTAATGAGAGTTTCTTCCAGAGATTTTTTTCACTGCTATTATGAATACCTAGAGAGGGACGTCCAAACACTTATTAAGCTGCATGATTACGTACCATAAGAAGATTTTACTCTTCTTAACAGGGTTGGACAAGTTATTACCATCAAAGCAAAAGTGAACAGAGCATTCAACACCAGCATGGAGGTAAGAGATCATCACTGTTATTTCTAATGATGCTTAATGAACAGGGGGAGAGAGATGGGAGGAGAAGAGAAATGAAACAAGGATCCAGTCTTACTAGTTCCAGAAGGATGTAGTGCAGAAATCTAAACAACAGCGCTGCCTAATGAAAATCTGGTTTCATAATGACTATTTTAATTGCATATTGCCTGTTAAATAATCTGTGTCAAAATAGCAACTGGACCCTGAAGACTTAAAATACTTGGCAGGTATACTGGACAGGTTGGCGAAGTTGGTGTTCGTCCAGTCCAAAGCCGTTAACCTCTAAGTAATCTCCAGATCAGAGCCAGGCTCTACTGAATAGGTGGACTTCTAAGTATTTTTGAAACTTTTGATATAAAAAAAAAACAACTTCTCTCAGCTAGTTGTGCACGTTATTACTCTTCATATTGTAATAATGTATTGTCCAATTACTTGAAATAAGAATGGAACAATATGAGTATATTAATTAGTATTAATGGAAAAGGTGCATATCCTAGAGAATGTATTCCAGAAGGCTCTAAAGTTCACAAAAATCAAAAGATTTGATGCACATCAGAATGTCAAATGAAGTGCTTCCCCTTCAAGTGTTTCATTGTATTCTGTGTCTTTATAAAGACTTCACTGTTCATACAGATCTTAGATTCAGAGGTAGACTCCCAATGGCACACAAATAAATGGAAATGGATACCCATAAAACTAAATCTAAATGTTTTCCTGTTTTTTATTTTACCCTTACAGATGGTTTGAAACATCTATATACAGCTGTGCTAAAGGGCTTTTCAGAGGCCAGAGAATATTGTGATGTTCATGTATGTTCAGGGCTCTATCAGTGATAGCAGATCAGGCTTTTTACCTTTTTTTAGGCTTTTTACCTTTTACCTTAGGTTTCAGAGACAGGACATGATTAATTTGATAAACAGTGCTCTGCTTTATCTGAACTCAGTGGATGATGGTGTAATTACTTTTTTCTCCCTTTCTCCCACTACCTTCTTCCTTGTAGGTTGGCATCAAGGTTACAGTACAGGACGTTTTGACAAATGTTGAAAAAATCGTGAGTGTGGCGTATGCAACATATGTAGCCAAACCAGTCGGTGCTAAAAAGGTATTCTTTCTATTTTGTTCTATGCTTGACGTTACTGGGACTATATTTCTGTGAAATAGCCCTCCTCTGATTGTGAAACACAGGAAAATGATGATACCTGTTCATTCTGATCAATGACAGAAAAATAGCATGAACTCCAGAAAACAGGGAGATCTTTTTTTTCCACAACTGATACGATTTTTTTAGGCTTTTTTATTGTTTCCACTTTCTCCTGCACATTTACTAGTAGTAGAACTGGTGCTGTTATGGGGACTGCAATATTGCCACAGGCAAGCATTGGAAAAGAAATTCCTATGAGTTTGCACCACCTCTCTCCTTTTCAGAAGCAGATCAATATACATACAAGGGTTTGGGGGAGGGTGGGGTCCTTTTTTTTTTCATTCTTCCCACTCCCTTTTGAGGAGGTGGTCCAGAGTCATCACTACTCAGGTAGAAAACATTTTTAAGCTAGCTTCCAACCTAAATTAATTCTTCAGCATTAATGTTAAATGGTTTGCATGCCACTGTTGTCTCTTCTCCCCAGTGTTGGGATCCTTGGAGGTGTTTAGAAACCAGTCACAGTGCTGTTTGGCTTTCACAGTGCAGGCACAGTTTTTCTAAAGTGTTTGTGTGGGAAAGGCCGTATATTCCTCAGATATTCTTAATGAACTCCCTTTGTGTACAGTCTACTTTCTAACACAAGTTACTAGTATCACAATCATAGACTTTCCAGTTTCTTTTAACATATTATAAAAGTGCATCTGCCTCACTAATATCCACTGCTGATTGGCAGACAGTTGTCATCACATGAGCAATTTGATACATCCAGTCATTTCTTTCCTTTTCTGCAATGATATAGTGCAGTTTGCTGAAGAAACAAATTAGTTCAGTTTTACCAAAACTAAAGCTTAGCTTGTCTCTGAAAGGTTAATGGCTAAGGTTAGCTTGAGAGCACTAAAATATAAAGTAAGGATTGTTTATTACTAATTTGATATCACATCTGTGGCACCTTATGCCCAAATTTCCAGGGAGATTATTTACAGATTAAATTTGTGATGATTAACTAAGCTTAAGACAGGACTGCCCAGAGCGAGTTTAAGATTTCAGTTCTAATTTCATTGGAAATTAGAGTATTGGAGAAGTTAACATTTTTTCAAACCTGCTTTTTGAACAATTGTTGCTAAAGCTGTGCAGAGAGCAACAGTATACATTCACCATCTTAATCTTCTAGCTCAGCCATTTGGAAAAAGCTGGGAAGTTCTTGAGTAGGGTCAGAGACAAGGCAAGTAAACTGGAAGAGTGTTCAGTGAAGACTCGAAGACTGAGAAATAGTAGCAGCAGGCTGTAAAATGTTGGTTTTGTCTGCGTTACATTGCTTGTGCATTATTTTAAGGTTTCTGAAATTAGATCTTGTAAGTAAATGACACAAGTGTCTGTTCAGTAGCACCTCTCAGTATTTATCTAAATGTAAGACTTCTCAGAAGCCAGTATGGGACTGGATTCATTTTTTTCCCTGCGCTGACATACATGGCAATTTGCATTTGAGCACAAGTAGCGTTTAGGGCATAAATCATTTACTAGTAAAGGAAATTCTTAACTCTGAGAGTGGTGAGGTACTGGAGCAGGTTGCCCAGGGAAGCTGTGGGTGCCCCATCCCTTGAGGTGCTCAAGGCCAGGCTGGATGGGGCTTTGGGCAACCTGATCTAGTGGGAGGTGTCCCTGACTATGGCAGGGGGGTTGGAACCAGATGGTCTTTCAGATCCCTTCCAACCCAAACCATCCTATGGTTCTGTGCTTCTACGAAATGTATGTAGTCTGAAGCCACACCAAGTGCTATGTGTTCATGCATTTCTCCTCCACCTCAGAAAACCAGTAGTCCTTTTAAAACAGGTCTTCAGATAGTTGGGGATAGACAGAATAGGCCATGTGAGTATGAGTGAATTTTAAGAGTGCAGGCTATTTGAAGGAGACTTAGTGAAAGAGAATGGGCTCTGGGGTACACTTCCATGCATTAAGAAAAAAAGTATTGCACCACTGCTCAGTGCAACTGTTTTTTTTTTCTAAAAAGAAAATTCTGTACTCAAATGTTCTTGAGTATAGATTTGTTGTTGTTGTTTTCTTTGTTGTTGCTGTTGTTTTTTAAATGAGGACTGTCTTAAACTGTAAGTACTCTTCTGAATCTTTGTATTAAGAAGTCAAAAGCCTGTTGTGTGTGAGTTTTAACAAATGACTCTGAAAGGATAATGCAGAATCTCTTGAACTTTAACTCTGCGCATGTTTGTATTAATGACACTTGTCTTCTTGGAGGGTTGATAGCAAAAGATTATAGAAAATGCTGATGCCATTTTAAGTTCAAAGTGCATGGTATGATTGTGGAATTGAGAACTTTTTTTTTTTTTTCCATTTTCATAGATTGAACTAGAACCTGTGCAGCTTCTGTCTACAGAAGACCATCTGGAGCACACCCTGGCTACTGAGAGAAGAAGAATCCGACTGGGCTATGAACAGGTCTTTCAGAACCTAATGCAGGAGAGTAATAAGGAAGGTGATTACTGTGGTCATTATAGAAGATGGAACAAATAACATAAGGGAGGGAGAAAAAAAAACAGTCCAAACAGCTGAGTGTAGCTCCGTGAGGTGGTGGTGTCAGGTAGAAAAGGGTGTATCAGATTTTGTGAGTCTGCGTAGGACAGTTGTACTAATAGAGTACCATTTATTTGTCTTTCACAAATTCTAAATCTAAAATGCAGGATTGAATGCTAAGCACACGTTAAATAGATGTAAAATGCAGATCTTGTTGCTTATACATCTAAGATTTAACAGTAAATGCAGATCTTTGCAATACAGTAATAGAGTTCTATAACATCGGTTATAATGTAGACAGAAGGATGAAATTCATTTGGGATTATGGCTGTCTTTGCAAGAAACCTCAAAGGGCTATGTTCATGCTGTGAGAACGTTCCCAACAAGCAGGTGAAACTTCATTAGATGGTGGTTAAAGCAAGTAAAGAAAAAAAAAATAAACTCCTTAGGACCAAATTAGAAAAGCTGGTCCAAGGCACTAGTTCATCTTAATTTCTGGTAGAAATCTCTGTTCTTAAAGACCACTGTTCTTCCAAGTTGCTGTGTTCCCCTGCAAAAGAAGTTATTAACAAACAGTTAAGAAATCTGCTGATACCTGGAAAATCTGAGCTGTAACTGTATCTGAACAGCAGTCATTATTATGTGTCTGTCTTCACTGAGGAAGGATGAAACCTCTTGTAAATATAAATTAGAGTCTTAACAACTTAATTAGACTGTGTAGGGGCTACTGCAAGCAAATAGCTTATTTTTATTGCTCACCACCCGCTGACCGATACCCAGCTTATCCCCAAGCAGCTGGCCCCCCTACCTGGGCCAGCCACCCCTATATATTGTTCAGCATGATGTCAGATGGTATGGAATACCCCTTTGGCCAGTTTGGGTCATCTGTCCTGGGTCTGTCCCCTCCCAGCTCCTGCTGCACCCCCAGCCTGCCCACTGGCAGGACAGAGTGAGGAGCTGAAAAGTCCTTGGCTTGGTGTAAGCACTGCTCTGCAACAATTAAAAGATCAGCAGGTTATCAGCACTCTTCTCATCCTAATCCAAAACATAGCACCCTACCAGCTACTAGGAAGAAAATTGACTCCAGGACAGTCCTCATGGCAACTGCCTCATAGGAAGTGGTTTAATACCATGAAAGAGAAATCAAAAGTTGATGAATTTGGTTTCCACTACCTTGCCTGGAGACTTCCTAGAAGGATCTGATCACCATAAACAGAGATTTAACTATTTTAGGGGGTAGAGCAAGCAAAACAGGGGAAACAGAAGAAAATACTGCATTAGTGGCTGCCAGGTAGCATGTTCAGAAAGTGAAGTTTGTCTTCTGAGTAGATCTTATGCAACAACTTAAGTAGGTCCAAAGTGCAAGTTAGTCAGATGTGTCCACACGTTTATATAATCATAAAGGTAGTTAATTAGGGCAAAAATCTAAAGTACAATTCAGGTCAAGTAGCATGTAGCATGAATGCGCTCTTTGTAAATAACTGACACCATCTCATGCCTAAAGGGACTCTTGGAAAATATATCTGAAAAAGCAAAGAGTACAGTAAGGATGTTTGGCTAAACATTTGGAAGTGGAATTGGAACCACTCAAATAACAGAAAGTGGTCACTGTTTCAGATCAATAGTCTCTTCTTAGTGTGTCCACTCTATACTCTTTCTAGTAATCACAAAATTTGTAAGTAAAAGGCTATGAAATAAGCATGTCATACTATAACCTTAATTAGACAGATTTGCACGGGTGCCCATCATACATGATGGGCAAAGTCTATGAGAGGTATTTGAATAAGTGATAAACTGCTGTAACAACATCTGTTAAAGGTCATGCAGACCAACCAAGGATAACCAGAAGCACAAGCTGAGAAAGTTGGCTGCCTGTGTTCGTAGCTAACGTGAGTTTCACACTTACTGCTTCTGGTGCAGCATCTTTAAAGGATCCTTTCAAGGAAGGATCTCTGTGCTGCCATAGCGCTGAGGGGTGCACCACCCCCCACCTCTCAGGTCTTGTGGAAGAACAGAGGAAATCATCATCATCTTGCTACCCTTGGAAAGATCAGAGGCCTTCCTGTATCTTCCTTTTTTTTCCATTTTTTTTTCTTTTCAGTGTGTCTAAAGCAAATGGCACACTTTGGTAACTGGTAGTATCTTGGTTATCAGAGCTAACCAGCTGAAATAATTCATTATATATTGCTTCCATATTTCAGATATTTTTAAAGAGGAAGATGCAGTTTCAACTGACCTCACTCATGTGCAGAGTATTGAGCTTGTCCAGCCTCCTCATGCAAACCATCATGGAAACACTTTTGGTGGCCAGATCATGGCTTGGATGGAGACAGTGGCAAGTATTTCAGCAAGGTACTGTTCTACATCAGAGTCTTTGTATGTGTTTCTAGAAGGATGTGTATGCTTCCATTTTAATACTAAAGGTGTCAACGGGATTTATTTTATGAAAACAGCAGACCCAAATCCTTTTGACTTTCCTTCTTAAGATTGCAGGAGGCCTTTAAACGATTTCCGTGGTACATTTCCCACAGCATGCCACGCCACTGTGGGAGTCATGTTTTGTTCTCTCTCTGTTATATATGCAGAGCCTAAGGCAAAAGAGTCCGTATTATTTGCCTGAAACTCCCTGCAGAAAGTCAGCATTAGAAATAGGAATAGAAACTCAGCCTCCTTGTGATTGGTGCGTTGTTTTAAAAACAGAGCCAGTCATTAAGTTAGAGTAAAACTGACACGAGCCCTGTATTAATTGATAGCCCAAAACAGAGAGCCTTCTAGATGTTATTGTGCAGATCCTCATGCCAGAGTAAGAATCAGAAGAAACATGTGCTGTTTTATTGGTGCTTATGCTGAAGGTATGCATAAACGTCTGCAAGTCACTTAGTCATTCAGACCCCCTGTGTCCCACATCCTGTGAATTCTAATATTGTTAGTAGTTCAATGTGCTCTGACATCTTCAGGTAGTAAGTACAAAATATTTTTATGAAACTGCCTCTAAGTAAGGCCTGGGCATATTGTCATTTGATTTCTCTTCATCTGAAATTGAGCAGTTGTTTGTCTCCCTCCTTGTTCTTGGACGGTATACAAAGCTTCTTTGTAAGCAACACTTGAATTTCAGTTTGAATTTTCCTTGCATACCAAGTGACCTATTTCATTGCCGGGATGTTAGATTAGTTTTTTTAACTTTAATAATTAAATGACTTTCCCACTCATTATTCATGTAGTTTTGACTTGTAGGCAGTAGCTATACTGGTAGCAACAGATTTTCTTTAGTGTTTGGATAAACAACTTGCTTTATTAACATAAGAATGCACTGACCTTACCCCATTGTGTAATTTCATTGGCTTCAAAGGAGTTGTTTCAGATTTGTGCCGTAATCTGACCCAAAATATTCGCCTGTTTTCATTTGATAAATGTGACGTACAGAGAGTCACATTTATGTTTAAAAAGTGAAGGGAATCACCGGCGGAGCAAGTAGGGAAAACACTTTCTTTGGAATAATGAATGTCTAACATGATTTGTTGTGTAAAAAAATTCAAGAATAACAGTTGATGACAGAAGAATGTTGAAAACAGAGATGCTGTAGTTTGTTTGTGAAACAGCTAGTCTCATTACAAACCTTTTGTGAGGCCACTCATAATTAGATCTGACCTTTGAAGTTAAGAGTTGCTATGGCCACAAATTCTGAAAGAAATGGAGGAGAAGGGCCAACATTTGAAAAGTAAATTTGTAAGGGCATTGTAAAGGTTGCTCACCCTCTTTCCCCCCACCTTTCTGTCTGGACAATGGATGAAAATCTTACAGATAGTAGTAAAGCTATCTGAATATTCGTTTGAACTGGATTGGTTGTTTCTTATGTCTTCAACTTCCAGTAAAAGTATTCAGAACACAGTTTTCCAGGAAGAACAGAATAATTAGGCCAAATTTCTGTTCAGTTCTTCTCTTTATTTTCAATAATACTGTATTTGCATCTTTATTGTGAACTTTGTAAATGAGATAACCATTTAGTGTTTTAAATCAGAAGAGCAAATTATTTTTAATGAAATTACAAAGTCATTTGAATGTCTGAGTCTATTAAAAAGATGTACCAGTCAATTAATTAGCAACAGATAATTGTGTGCATTTAACAATACTGGTACATTAGTTTGCAGAGTGCAATTGAGCTAAAAGCTAAGAACACTACATAACTGTATTTTCAAGTATAAAAACTGCACAGTGAAAATCTATTCTCAGATGTGCATACCTAATTCTTACTGAGGAGTTACACAAACATGCATGAGGATAGAGAATATTTTCTCTAAGTCTAAAAACGCATGACATTATTACATATTGTTCTTTATTCATGTGGTGCACAAAGATGTCTGGGGGACCTTTATTACACTTCCAACTGCTGAAGAAACCAAAATTTTGCCCACTCTGGAGAGATTGCAGACTATACCCTCCCACTGCCACAAACTCTGAAGTTGTATTGAATCATAGAGCAGCCCAGGTTGGAAGGGGCCTCAAAGGTCATCACATCCAACCTTTTCTGGGAAATGTTAGTCTAGATGAGATTGTCTAGTGCCAGGTCCTGGGGTGCAATAACCCCAAGCAGAGCTACAGGCTGGGAGATGAGTGGCTGGAGAGCTGCCAGGCAGAGAAGGACCTGGGAGTGATGGTGGATAGTCGGCTGAATATGAGCCAGCAGTGTGCTCAGGTGGCCAAGAAGGCCAACGGCATCCTGGCTTGTATCAGGAACAGTGTGACCAGCAGGGCTAGGGAGGTGATAGCCCCCCTGTACTCGGCTCTGGTGAGGCCGCACCTCGAGTACTGTGTTCAGTTTTGGGCCCCTCGCTACAAGAAGGACATGGAGGTGCTTGAGCGGGTGCAGAGAAGGGCGACGAAGCTGGTGAGGGGCCTGGAGAACAAGTCCTACGAGGAGCGGCTGAGGGAGCTGGGCTTGTTCAGCCTGGAGAAAAGGAGCCTCAGGGGCGACCTTATCTCTCTCTATAGGTACCTCAAGGGAGGCTGTAGCGAGGTGGGGGTTGGTCTGTTCTCCCACGTGCCTGGTGACAGGACGAGGGGGAATGGGTTTAAGTTGAGCCAGGGGAGATTTAGGCTGGATGTTAGGAAGAACTTCTTTACCGAAAGGGTTGTGAGGCACTGGAACAGGCTGCCCAGGGAAGTGGTGGAGTCACCATCCCTGGAAGTCTTTAAAAGACGTTTAGATGTAGAGCTTAGGGATATGGTTTAGTGGGGACTGTTAGTGTTAGGTCAGAGGTTGGACTTGGTGATCTTGGAAGTCTCTTCCAACCTAGAAATTCTGTGATTCTGTCCAACTACATCTTGAAAGCCTCCAGTGATGGGGATTCTACCACATTGGTGGGGATGTTGTTCCAGTGATTCGTTGTTCTCACTGTAAAAAAAAATAAATTAATTTGTCAAGACAAAACCTCTTTGAGTGCAACTTGTACCCATTACCTTTGCCTTCTCGATGTGTCTCCTTGAGAAAGAGAGCCTCTGTCTTTGTTACAGTCGGACTTTAAATACTGGGATACTCTCATTAAATTCTCCATGAGCCTTCTCTTCTCCAGGGTGAAAAAAAAACAGCTCCTCCAGCATTTCCTCAAAGAGCAAGTTCTCCAACTCTTTGATCATCTCCATGGCCCTCTTTTGAACCCTTTCCAGTCTATCTGCCTCTTTTTTGAATCACAGGAACCAGAACTGGACACAGTATTCCAGGCGCGTCCTGCAGTATCTGTACTGCAGACATTTTTTTCTGGCATGCCTGTGAAGGTCGGAGAAGCGGTAGGTTGTTGCAGTTCCCTTCCACAGGTGACACAATATTGCAGAAATATTCTTTCTATTCTGTTTCTCCACTGCACTAGCCCAAAAAACAGCTTTGCTCATGTACTTCTGGAAGGGATAGTCTCCTGGCACTACACCAGCAAAGTTTTACCAGAGTGGCTACAGACTATTTCACAAGCAGTTCAAAGAGCCCCAGTAGGACAGCTCAGCTAAACTTGACTGCATGTAATTGAATATACTATAGGATCAGAAAATATCAGTAAGATATGTGTTTATATGATGCCTACCCTCATCTTCTGAAATTTAGCGAACATGTTGTCTGAATTGATAAGGGATCAATTCAAAATCTTGCTGTCCCATTGTATATGCAAAAATGTCCTTCCAAGCTCAGACCAAATTAAATACATATACATGCATCTGGTAGTTTTAAGAGTAGTTTTTTCACTTCATATAATACTAGTAGAAAGCATTGACAAAAAAAAATAAAAAGAAGTATCAGTATTCAAAAGAAGAGATTCACATTGCTTTGCTTGAACACTGTTTCTGGTGCTGAACCTTTCTGCTCAGGTTTCTTTATTTGTGTAAAGGGTTTATGATCAGGCATTTCTACATACTGAGCAATATCCTACTCCCTATACAATAATGTAGAAGTTAATGAAACTCTTTGTGAAGCAGGTGGTTACTCTGTAGGTAAGGGATTCATGGTCTGGCACCAAAAGAAGGTAATAACAAGCAGTGAGAATCAATTAGTCAGTGTTTGTAAAGTGTGTTGAAAATGAAGCAGCATGACATAAGTGGTGTTATTATGTTTGAAGCTTGAATTATATGCTCCTGGAGCTGAACATGTTAACTATATTTCAGTGGGTTATGGAATAAATTAGTGTAATACAGTGAGTGGTCTTTAGGCTGTGGAAACCTTGTTGCTCTAATCATTACCCCTTTCAAACCTAACAAAGGAGGTTCTTTCATGTGACTGTGTGTTTTGCTCTCTGTCTCACGGGGTTTCTTTTTCAGCCGCCTTTGTCGTTCACATCCCATCCTGAAATCGGTCAATATGTTTAAATTCTGGGGACCATCCGTTGTGGGTGACCGCCTTGTCTTCAATGCAATTGTGAACAACACATTTCAGAACAGGTGAAACTCCTTATATGCTTATCTTCCTAGGTAAAGTCCCTTATATGCTTGTCTTCCTTGACTTCTCCAGCACCAGCCTAACTGCATTTTTTAGCTATTAGTAGGATTTGTCTTACTGAATGAATAATTTTGCAGCTGGGCTTTGGAGGATATATCTCTATATATGTGTATGTGTATCGATTGATCTGTCGATCTGTCTCGTTTTCCTTTTTTTTTAACTTCTCTTTTTTTTTTTTTAATTATTCTCTGATTTTCAAGATTTAAAGATCATTCATAGCCAAATTGCAATCCTTCAAATTATGACTGTAAAATTCACTCTGAAATTCAGTGATTTTCAGGGGATTATAGAATCATAGAATATCACAAGTTTCAAAGGACCCATGAGGATCATTAAGTCCAACTCCTGCCTTCACACAGGACCACCCAAAAAGCAGAGCCTACATCTGACAGCGCTGTCCAAACACTCCTTGAACTCTGGCAGCTTGGTGCTGTGACCACTGCCCTGGGCAGCCTGTCCCAGTGGCCGACCCCCTCTGGGTGCAGACCCTTTCCCTAACCCCCAGCCTGACCCTCCCCTGTCCCAGCTCCATGCTGTCCCCTCGGGTCCTGTCGCTGTCCCCAGAGAGCAGAGCTCAGCGCCTGCCCCTCCGCTCCCCTCCTGAGGCAGCTGCAGGCCGCCATGAGGCCTCCCCTCGGCCTGCTCTGCTCGGGGCTGAGCAAACCCAGGGACCTCAGCCACTCCTCATACATCTTGCTTTCCAGACCTCCTCCATCTTAGTTGCCTTCCTTTGGACACTCTTAATAGTTTTATGTCCTCATACTGTGGTGCCCAAGACTGCACACAGTACTGGAGGTGCGGCTGCACCAGCACAGAAGAGAGCAGGACAATCCCTTCCCTCGACCAGCTAGCAATGCTGTGCCTGATGCCCCTCAGGGTAAGGTTGGCCCTCCTGGCTGCCATGGCACACCACTGGCTCACATTCAACTTGCTGTTGGCCAGAACCTCCAGACCCCTTTCTATGGGGCTGCTCTCCAGCCTCTCATCCCCTAGTCTGTATGTATAGCCAGGATAGCCCCCTCATGCTGTGCTTCTGCTGAATGTCACATCAATGCTGTATTGTTCACTTTTGCCCTGTGCTCACACATTGTGCACACTAGTGTTCATATTTTGCTAATTAACTCACTTTCTTCTGTTTTTACCCATGCTATGTGTCTTTTATTTCTAAAATGTGTCTGTCCAGACTACGTAATTTATTTTTTATACTGCAGAAAGTATTTAAGTCAGGCTTCCTGTACACAGGAAAGTATATAGCAGTCCTTTTTAGTTTGCCTTAGGGCTGCTTCTGCATCACTTGTGGTAGTTCAGTAATTAATCTGAACTCTTATTTCAGTGTAGAGGTTGGTGTCCGCGTTGAGGCGTATAACTGTGAAGAATGGATCAAGGACCAAGCACGGCATATTAACAGTGCATTTCTCATTTTCAATGCTGTGAATGAAAAAGGAGAGCTGCTCACCTTCCCTGGAGTTAAACCTACTACAAAGGTCAGCTTTTATCCTCAGGAGGAGGATGAATGCATACATGCAACAACGTGGTCCGACCCAGCACACTGCATGTCCCACAGCTGGCCACTATAGCCTTGCTGGAAAAGCAAAGATTAACTGAGGCTATTCACTGAAATGCATCTTCTTGCAGAAGAGAAAGCCTCTGAAACATGAAATGTTTGCTTTTGAGTGAGAAATTCATCATTATTAACTTCAGACGTCCAAAACTGAGGAGTGTGGAGGGTGGTCATCATTAGAACTTCTGTAGTTAGTGGATGGAGAGGGAGGAAGAATCTACCAGTTGCAGATTCTCCATCTGTCTTGTATTGTCTCCACTGACTGTAGAAAATGCCTTGGCAGCAAGAAACTGACAAAACTCTGAAGTGTTAAATGAATAGTTATTTTTAGAAACCCTTAAGGAAGATGAGGAATAGAGTTAGGGAGAAGTCCATGGGAAACAAATCCCATACACAGGCAGGCTTTCCAGTTCCTTTGGCATGGAGATATAAGCAGGTGAACCTGAAAGAAGTTCACTAAGCAATCAGAGCAGTGTGAATACTCTTGCTGAATTATTTGCTGTGATATCACCTGTCATTAACTTAATGCTCCAATGAATTAGATTTTTAGAAAGCCAGCAAAGGCAGAAGCGAAATAATTATTCAACATCACTGTCTTTACATTTTGTAGGATGCCAGCTGGGCAAATAAATCAAGGTATCCTATATACCAGGTGAAGCTGTAATGTTCATTACTGCCTGTGATTGACTGTTTCCAGAGGATAGACTGTCTGACTCTTCCTCTTTTAAAATACAGGGGAAAAACAAACAAACAAACACAAAAACACAACAGCTTAACTTGTGCCAGAAAAGCAGTGGTTCCCTTCAAGACCTGACTAGAGGAGCATCCACAAACAGTCAGGATAGGAGAATAGGAACATTCCAATTCCTCCACAGTCAAGCAGACCACTCTGAGAAAAACAGAGCATATGCTCCAAATAGCTTAAACTTGGTGGTTTATACTTGGCAGAAGATGGTTTGAATAGTGGTCGTTTCAGTGAAAATGGCATCTGAAAGCATTAAATAGTTTGTGTTTTAAAGAAGGTTAAAATACAGTAATCTGGAGAGGCAGATTAGAGTCTGTACAGATAAGTCCAGGAGAAGCTGTGTTTCAGCTCCTAAAAGCAAAGAAAAAGTACTTTCCAAAGTTGCATATCATTCAGAATAAAAAGTCCTATTCACCTTTGACAATGCAGTCTATGCTCTTGGGCCACTTCCATACTTCAGAAAAAATCCATTCTGTCAGAGTAAGGGAAGGGAAAGACCTGTTACCTTGAAGGGTGGGCCACATCTGTTTGCAATGAATTTGCTCTGCGCACAAGATGAGTGTGCACTTAAATAGAAATTCTTCCGTACTTCTAGCATGCTTTGAACACTAGATGATAGTGAATTGGATTTGTTAGGTGGCACATACAAGAAGGAGTGGAACATGTTGTGATGTGTGTCTGGCTGCCCCTGCTTCAGGACCAAAGTGCTAGGGGTATGCTGCTGTGATACAACTTTTTTATTGGATTGTTTTTGCAAATTTGAGGGAATATTGTCAAGTCAGAAGTAAAGCACTGACTCAGGTTAATCTGGGGAAAGTCCAACGTACAGAGTACAGTTCTTTATTTCTTTGTAATGCATCCCTGGCATTTGTCCATCTGTAATATTTTTAGTTTGTTTGTTTTTGTGTGTGCCCTAAAATAATCATGTGTCACTCATGTGTCGCTGTCTTTGGCTTACTTTTGATAAAGGACAGTGTGAGGCGGTACCACGGAGCCATTGCCCGAAGGAGAATTCGACTAGCCAGGTACAGCTGGGCTACAAAGAAAACTTGATTTTGAAAACTTACATTTTTTTTAACATGTCCAGAAAACGTGATCATTCGTTAAGAAGTCAATGTCTGCTTAAACATAACTGCTTTGTTGCCTAATTTTCTAGACCACTTTGCCTGAGTTGCACTGAAATTATTAAGGGCTACTCATCCCATAAACAGTTTGTTCTTTGTGTTATTTTGTTTCCCAGTCACTCTTGTGAAGAAAAATGAGTTATTGCAAGTGAAAAAATCACATTGCAATTCACAATTTCACATTGCAAGTGAAAATTGATAAAATATTTCTAAAGCGTTTAGAAAACACTTAAACCTGTAGAAGTGTTTGATGTTAGCACACATAGAAGAAAGTGTAAATAACCACTGTATTATTTTGCTTTTGAACTTTGCTTTAGAAAGTGTAT
Organism: Aythya marila; assembly: GCF_965140915.1. Lineage (NCBI taxonomy): Eukaryota > Metazoa > Chordata > Aves > Anseriformes > Anatidae > Aythya > Aythya marila. The sequence continues at coordinate 79,770,561 of NC_139080.1, read as the reverse complement.
GCTCTCTGCTAAAGAAGACAAACCATCTGACCCCTGGGAGAGAAGCAACCAGGTAATCTTTAAATTGTGTCCTGTTGTCTACCTGCATAAAATGGTGTAGTTGTAAACTTTTGGGGTATGTAAAACAGTTGTACAGATTGTGTCAGTTTCCAAACTGACACAGTCTGTGCTTAAGTGTCGTGGTAGTCATGGGAGAATAGAGCAGTGTGTGATAAGATGAACATATTTTTTCTTTCTAAAAAAAAGTGTCAATGCCTAACTGTTGATTTAAGAGTAAGTTTTGTACAGAACATAAAATGTGTCTCTAAGATAGAATCTTTTAACAACTTTTCCCTTAAGCAGCAGAGCTATAATGAAGACAGGTCTCCCGAAGATTTATGACCCAGTGTGCCCAGCTTTTAGAAAGTTTAATACTACTGTAGAGGAACATGTTTGCTTTTTCCCACTGAATTTCTCAGAACTTGTGGGGTTTTATTATCACTTGTAATGAATGCTAAAAGTGAGGGAAGAGACATGGCGATACCAAAAGACAGATGAACAGTGAAATAATGTAAACTTCATTTTTGTGGGAAACGGAGGTTAAAATATGTGGTACATGCTTCTATCTTGGACATGATAGGCCACAGAAAGTGCTTATGCCATAAAGTAAATAGTGATGAATCTGAGCTTAGGTGGATTTGTACACACCCTAAATGTTGCTGAGACCAGCGTGGAGTTTCTGTGGTTGAATTTTCTTTGTACACAAGTTCCCAGTGGCTCCCAGAAATTTTACCAGATCTTTATCCATTACGTATGAAACTAAATAAATAATTGAGAATTATGTTATGGGGAGGGATTTGTAGTTAACAATGGCATCTCCACGAATGGAGTCTGAATCCTGCAAATGCAGCATTTCTTTTCTGCAAGACAATAAATATAACTATGCATGCAATGTTAAAAGTGGGTTACTTAGATTTATTTGGTATTACATTCAAAACTTGTCATTAAAGGCTCTAAAGCTCTGTTCTCTTTGTACAGTGCTTAAAAGAGAACTCCATCCACTGTAGTCAAGCATATATAGTAGATACGTTTGCACTGTCTCTGCCATGAGCCTGCTTTGTAAAACAGCTGCCATAATAGACCACAGGTTGATAGCAATGAAGAGGTTAAATTTCTGGTAGATTTTAATTACTTAGGAGGAAAATGGACAAAACCATTAATTTAGTGGTCTCAGGGGTTACCTGTATTATCCCTCCAGTGGTCACAGTTTTTCTGTGATGCTATGTAATTGGAGAAGCCTGAAGTGGTATTTTGTTGTTTAATTAGGGTTGTTTTGCCATCAGCCATGTGAGCACATAATCTAGCTGTTGAAAGTATTTAATTCAGAAACTACTGGACCATGTTTTCTGGAAGGAAAACACTTATGGGAAAACATACATTTTGTTTGTGATTCAGGGGTAATGATAGAAAAAGAGCGTCTCGTTCCTGGAGCATTTAGTGAAATCTACCTTCACCCCTTGATTTTCAGAAATGTACCTTACATTTCAGGCATATGTGAGTTACAGCAACGTAGCCGCACTGACACACCTGGCAGCAAAACAAGGCTGGGAAATAACCAGTATGCTGGAGCATGTAAGTACATATCTGTGGAACAGCTGCACAGCCACTTAGATACATTTCAGCATAAGAGGTGGGTGGAGAAAAGCAAGGTTTTGCATTTGTAAATAAATATGTTGGCTTGGCAGTGTTTGGCTTTACTGTGGCTAGTATGTAAAAACAAAACTCCTGTAGTTACCCCAACAGGTTGCAAAGCTGTTTGTCCAGAGCAGTGCTCAACCTGGGAGCTTCTCTCCTGAGACAGTCTGCATGGCTGGTAAACCTTAGACTTGGGATCCCAAAAGGGCAGGTTTGACAGCAACTCACTGGGCTTGTTGAGCAACCATACAGTCAAACGTAAAAACAAAACCAGAACTATATCTTACTTTTGTGAAGCATTTTCTTTGGCACAATTGAGCTGTCCTTGTGGTTTTGCCAAATTCTTTGATTCTAGTGAAACACCAAGCTTGGATATCTCTGCTTAGGCGATGTTGTTGAGGATCTGTTGGGCTTCTCGTGGGCAATATGACTAGCAAGATGCGTGTGGCAGTCTGTCATGTGCTGCCTTTATCAGCTGTACATCATGGGAGATGTTTCTAACCAGCAGGCACTATCCTCAGATTGCTCTAAGTGGCTACTGCCAGTTGGCAGGCGGCGTAACTTACCTCCACTGCGTCTGTGCATTACAGAGGACCAGAGAGGGAGGGGCACCAAATCTCACGTTAGCATACACTAGCATTTTGATGGGTGTCTTTTTAATATGTTAATGACCATTAATGAGCAAAAGGTTACCATAGTCAGTCTGGAATCTCCCCACAGCTGTTTTTCTCCTTGTTTTTTTACCTTTCATCCCTTATCTCCCTTGCTTCTGCTAGCTCAAGGCTACCAGTCTCCCTGGTTTATTTAAGGTTTCCTTATTTTCTCAGCTCAAGACTACAAGAAGAGGCTGTTAGGATCTTTTAGTCTGACCTCCTGCACGTCACAGGCTATGAAATTTCACCTACCGCCTCTTGCATCTGGTCAATAGACAACTTATATAAGAGCATACATCAGGAAGGAGTGAATTTCAGTGAAGGCAAGTCTGCTAGTTCCATGTGTGGGCTGTTCCAGCGGTTAAAAGCTTTCAGTAGCTGTGCCAAGTAAATGACAGACAGCACTCATGGTTCAGAAAGTAAGCTTGAACAGTCAGATTGAAACATTTAACATTATTTTCAAACCTCTGGTAGAGCATTATTGTTATGCATGTGAAACTTTCTTTCTGCTGTCACTGGAATTGCCTCAATCTCGATTTCTTTCTCAATGCTAAATGCTTGAGATGTGTAATAGGAACGACAACAAATGTTGTGACAAAATTGCTTTATACAAAAAACCACACCCATGCACATTCTGGATGACATTTGGAACAGCATGATGTGATGGTGTGATTTCTCGCTTTCAGTAAGCCACCAGCTAACTTCCAGTATTAGTAATACTGTTTCAATCTGTAACTTTCTCCATTTTGGATACCTTGAAATAGTCCTAATGGTAAGATCTTTCTCTAAGTCAGCTCTTTTCTGATGGAAGATCTTGAGCAACTTCTTCTAGCTGTTTGTTAATCTAATTGAAGTAGGTACCTTAAAGCCAACAAAATCTTGGCTTAGGCAGGGTGTAAGATGCAACTCATGCTGATGCTGTCGGTGGGCAGAGAGCAGCCATCCGTTCCCATTCTGCTGGACCTTTCTGCATAGCCTGACATTGCCAATAATTACATAGCCCTTGGAGAAGTGGCAAGCATCCAGGGTAGCACAGCACCATTTCTTTTTCTGTAATGATGTATGCAGTGACTGGTTATAGCAAATCCTACTTCTGGATATAGGCCACTTTGATTACGGCGTACCTCTGAGTCCATAATAAGCCTCATTTTTCCCCTTAGCATCTACTTGCAGGCGAAATGGAACCTGCTGACACAGTGTGGATGTCAGCAGCAGGCAGAGGTTATTCTTGTCCCTGTATGTATTTGTGATTACCTCCAAGTTAACCCACTAGGTGGATGAGATTTGTCCCTTGGAGAAGGAAATGTGAGGAAAACCAATCTTGGACTTCACAGCTCCTCCAGTCAGATGTGTGTTCGAGTCACTGAATAATGATAGAGAGGCAGCTCCAAGGATGGCTTCTTGCAACTTCAGGTAATGAAATTTAGTGTCTTAGCGAATGTTGGCTCGGTCACTTGCCCCGGTTCCATGCTCAATTCTGTCACTTCTGTAAACCTTGACACTAGCAAGTCTCTCTTAAGAAACCAAATCTTGCTTAGCACATTTCGACATGTTTCCTGAAGCACAGCAGGCCCCAGTCATACCTGTCTTCTGTTCTCTGCACTGCTGACTCACTGCAAACTAGGTCATGTGTCTTGATCCTTTTGCTTAGGGCATAGGCACAGATCAATTGCTTAGGTTTCTCTGATAAAAAAACAAAACAGTGTCTCCAGTCAGACAAAGTCTTCGGTGTCCACAAAATATTCTCTAGGGAAGAGGACAAAAAAAAACAAACAGTAAAAATCAGTAGTACTGCTGATCAGTGCTCTGCATGAAGACAGTCGTACTATCAGAAACAAGGTTGTCAAAGACTGAACTATATTTGGGGTTGAAGTATTCTATTAGGTAGGCTGTGCAAAGCGGCATGTGCTTCTCTGCAGGATGAGGATTTGTTCCCCTTTCCCTGGAGTGATCCCAAGCCGATTGAAAGGTTTTGAAAGTAGGAGGTACTGTGAGCCCTTTGACACAAAACCACAAGACTTCTAGGCCTATATAATAACCTAGTCTTGCCAGCGTTCACTGTATTGAAAGGTGTTTTAAAAGCTGCACCTCCTAGTTTATTTTGTGATTTTGAAGTCCAGAAGACTCCGAAGAGAACATGATTTCTCTTCTATGCCTTATAGGATTATTGATCTATGTTTCCTGCAGCTGGTTTCTGGAGAGCTTGGCCTTTTGTTTTCCACCAAAACTTTAATTCAGGAAGATGCTTGCTGGATTATATTATATATATTTTTCTCCCTATCCCAAAACATGAAAATACATAAACATACAAAATCTGTGTTGTTTTATAAATGTTCAGTAAACCAAAAGACTGTTTTTTTTTTGTTTTTTTTTGTTTTTTTGGTATAATGAGAAAGAGCAGAAATGATAAAGAAGCTTATGATTTTTTTATTACTTAGAAATGAACATCTGTTAAAATTTCTAGTATTTGAGAAGAAAATTAACACATCAGATTAAACTTTGGGAATAACAGAATCATAGAATGGCTCGGGTTGGAAGGGACCTGGAAGACCACCTAGTTCCAGCCCCCTGCCATAGGCCTGGATGCCACCCACTAGATCAGGCTGGCCAAGTCCCCATCCAGCCCGGCCTTGAGCACTGCCAGGGATGGGGCATCCACAGCTTCTCTGGGCAGCCTGTGCCAGTGCTTCACTACCCTTACAGTGAAGAATTTCCTAATGTCTAATCTAAATCGATCCTCTTTTAGTTCAAGACGATTCCCCCTTGTCCTGTCATTATTTCTGGGCTGCAAGCACACACTGCTGGCTCGTGTCAAGCTTTTCATCCAGCAGAACCCCCAAGTCCTTCTCTGCAGGGCTGCTCTCAGTGAGTTCTTCTCCCAGTCTGTGCTCATGTCTGGGATTGTCCTGACCCAGGTGCAGCACCTTGCACGTGGACTTGTTGAACCTCCTTCAGTTCACATGGGTCCACTTCTCCAGCCTGTCCAGGTCCCTTTGGATGGCATCCCTTCCTTCTTTGGTATCAACCGTACCACTCATCTTGGTGTCATCTGCAGACGTGCTGAGGGTGCATCAATCCCATCACCTGTGTCACTGATGAAGATACTGAAAAGCACTGGTCCCAAGACAGACCCCTGAGGGACTCCAGTCGTCACCAGCCTCCACCTGGACATGGAACCATGGACCACCACTCTCTTGGCTATCAGGCCAATTCCTTATCCACTGGATGGTCCACCCATCAAATCCATATCTCTCCAAATTAGAGATTAGGGTTAGGATGTCTTGTGGAACTATGTCAGAAACTTTACAGAAGACCAGGTAAATGACATAGGTCAGTCTTCCCTTGTCAACTAATGCAGTCACTCCATCACAGGAGGCCACCAGATTGTCAGGCAGGATTTCCCCTTGGTGAAGCCATGCTGGCTGTCTTGGATCACCTCCTTGTCCTGCATGTGCCTGGACATGGCTTCCAGGAGGATCCATTCCGTGACGTTTCCAGGCACAGAGGTGAGGCTCACCACTCTAGAGTTCCCCAGGTCCTCCTTTCAAACAAAATCCCAGTGGTTCATTTTATTTTGCTGACGCCCATGTTGCCTCACACATGTTGCAGGGATGCTCAGCTCATCTTGTGTGGCACCACCCCAGCTTGCTGCTGCCCACCAGTGCCCCATCCAGTGATTTCTACTCTGAAGTTTACAATTTCTGGAAAGCTTTAAGTAACCATCACCACTCCATCAGAAAAAGCTACCTAAAAAAAAGTTTCTTCATTCCTTCCTAAACATTGTATGTTACCTTCTCTTACTCTCCTGTACTTATGCCTTATTTTTGTAATGACTCAAGGCAATGGTAGAATTCAGGACCAGTGCTTGCCTACATTTAAAACGTCTAATCTCCCGTCACTGGTCCTGATGTCAAATTCACAAAAGTATTGCATGAGGTCCCAAGGTTGTCCCCTTAGCTTTTGGACTCTAAGGAGACTTAGACCTCTGTGAGGAGACTTTCTATATATATGGCAAGGCCAAGAATAAGCTTTTTCCTTCATTCCTAAGTGGATCTGCTGTTGTGTATGAAAGCGATGCTGTCTACATGGTCCTAACAGAAGAAAAATCCACTGAAATAACTATTTTTTCTAAGGCACTTGCAGTACTTCAGGTATTTGTAGATCATATACACAAAGTGTGAAAAGGGGGGTTTGTATCTGGCCTTTGGATCATTCATTCCCACTTAGAAGGTAATTCAGTTGGCCCTAACCTGATGCAATTAACACTGTGTGTTCTCACTGTGCTACCAGTATATTTGATTTTGTGTTCTGCTGTATTTTAATGTAAATCTTGAATACTTACCTGCCTTTCATCTGTCAGATACAGTTTCATATGTAGCTGAGAAAATCTGCTTAAGTCCTAAATGTGCAACATTTAAAAGTGCTAAAATATTTATAGCAGTCACCCTTTGTTTTTAATATGTTGTTCACTTTTCCAGATAAAAATATGGACTCATGAGGAGGGTGATGTCTTGTCACTCAAAGTAGAAATGCAAGTGAAGATACCATCACATCTAGCTTTCTCCCTTTTATCTGACTTCACATGCCGTCGACAATGGGACAAACATTTCTTGTAAGAACTTACCTTTAGTTAAGACTATTCTAATCCACTGACAACTAACCTTTTCCAAGAAAAACATTTTTTGAGATGTTGACACTTTTCCACCTAATTAAGAAGGAATTGCTGTACGGAGTTGACATTAAAGGTTCGTTAGTCAAAGTATAGATTGTTTTTTTCTCTCAAAAATAAAGTAGAATAAATTAATTTCTCAATAGGGTTGCCCTGGACTGTCAAAAGAGATGGGACAGGGGTTACCCTTTACTAAAATGAACAAAATTCCATGCCTAAACCTGTGTTTCTTAAAAGGGTTAACTTGAGTAGGTTGTGTATAACTTGAGGTGGAAAAATGGTGAACACTGTAAGAAGTAAGGCAAAGCTGTGGACTCATTTATGTTTGTGCTGTTTAGGATGCTGATTCCCAGCTTCACCATACAGTCAAAGTGAGAAATCAAGAAATGGGGATCTTCAAAATTCACTTTTTATGAAAAATTACATCTTATAAAGTGTGTCTAAATTGGAATGGGTTTCAGACTAGCTGTAAAAGGCGTTTTTTAATCTACCTTACATGGTGTAGAATAATGACAAGGGAATTTATATGATACCAGTTTGATTAGGTGAATATTGTCTTGACATAGAAGCTTTTTCAATTAGTTATTCTGTCTTGAAAGATTTTTATTAGAAAGTGAGTGGAGACCTGAGAATATTTAAGAATTAACATCTTCTTCATTTAAGGCTTAAAATGTGAAATATGAAGAAATGTTGTGCTGCTTTTCCATATCTAAAGCCAAAATCTCAGATGTCTTACGACTACCATGAAGCCCTCTACTAGTCAAAATGGAATACAAACTTAGCAGTGTTCATTGCTAAGGCAGTAGAAGATGAAGTGAAACCATTTACTGCCAGTGCAAAGGATAATGCTGATTTTTTTTTTCAGTATTAAAAGCTAAGAGATACTGATCAGTACTTCTAAGAGAGTGAAAGAGTATGTCCTACTGGGTGGCGCCTTCTGAACACAGCAGAACACAACCTTGAATAAAATTTTGCTAATGTTTTCTGACTATTGCACCTTTGGCATGTCAGATGGACAATGTTTGGTCAATCAGCAGGTATTATGTCATGCAAGCTAACGTCATTCCAAGTAGAAATGGGTAGTATGTGAGAGGCTGGAATATATGTTGGTACTGTGCTTTTCATAAGAGATGCTATTGAATGTGACAGCTCCAGCGTGTGTGTATTAAATGTACTTGCAGAACTTGCGAGGTCCTACAGGCTGTGAATGAAGATGAGAAGATATATTATGTTACGTCTCCACCCATGACTGGCCATAAACCCCGTGACTTTGTGATTCTTGTGTCTCAAAGGCAACCGTGTAAGCCCAGGTGAGCATACCATTTCACAGCTGAACTGTGAGTGCTTTGGAGCCACGGTTTTGATTACTGCTGACCTCTATCATGCCTGTTGTTTGGTGACAAAAACGTCATTTGTTTTTTTAAGAAATTGGATTGGTAGCTAATTTAAAATATCTGTTGATGCCTGAGTCTGCACAACCAGATTTATTTTGCAAATGGAAGAAGCAGTGAAGTGAATTGAGAGCATCACAGACTTGGAGCATAGTCCTGTGTTGCTTCTTTGATAGTGACTCTTCAGGAATGGTCCATCCTGAGAGAAAACGGGTCAGAATTCCAAACAGGAAATTTGGAAAAAAACATAACCTGGAGGCCCTGCCAGTGTGCTGAAGCACATGATTAGGAGTTTCTTTAAGTGTCTCTGTAGTCCTATTTAATGCAATTCTGGAGAATTTTTCTCAATGAACCGTTTGGCATTTCTTGAAACCTCAGCGTGATGCATTTATTCTATCAGTAAACACTGCTGCTGAATGTGGTTTAAAAATTCAGTTGATTGGTTTAATGTACATTGATTTTTATTTTTCATTAGATTTCCTTTTGTTCTTGCATAATGAAACATGGATAAATGGGGCCATTTGGTCTACTTTGTGCTTATCATTCTTTATTCCCACTTTATTTTGTTATGTTTAGTAATTCTTTATGTTAACAGAACATTGCTTGTAAATAGTGTTCTGTGCTGTGCTTTTTTTCCGCCCCCCACATCTGGGATTTGGATCATGTTTACCTCTGCTGGGGCCATACTCCACATCCCCTTAGTAAGGGTTGCTCCTAGGCCCTGTTCCTGTGAACTTGGTTCCTGGAGAGCTGAATAAATGAAAAAAAAAAAAAAAAAAGAAAAATGAAAAGAAATAAAGGGGGTGTTGTATGTGGGTGGTGGTTCTGTGGCTTTCCACAGAAGTCTTCTTGATTGGAGTCTGTGACAAAGCCTTAATGAGACTCAGGAGAACTGAGCCTTTTAATGAGCCTTCAAAATACAGGGGCATGTTTGCCTTTGTATAGAAATGGCATCTTTGGTATAGCTATTTATGCTTCTCAAAGAAAAAATTCATACTCTGTTCTTCTAGCCCTTTACATGCATTTTTTTAATATCTTGTTAAAAAAAAAAAAGTTTGATTCTTCCCCTTGCACTGCAGTGAACCCTATGTAGTAGCTGTGAAGTCAGTTACCCTCACGTCTAAGCCGCCTTCCCCAGAATACTGCAGAAGTGAAATCCTCTGTGCGGGATTCCAGATCTACAGTGACAGCGACAGCTCCTGTACGGTGAGTGGCTCCGCAGGCCTCGGCTGTGCCTTCCTTTACATGTGCATCTCATCTCATTTGCACTGGCAATCTAGAACAGCAGAAATACAACAAAATAAATGAGTCGGTTTCCCCAGACTTCAGTTTGGTTAGGAAGGATGTTCTTTATTCCACAAAGTGGGATTTGTTTTGCTCACTTTTGACCAATCTGAAGGTTAGGAATGAAGTTAAACTCAGTGCTGAAGAGGGACTAGGGCTTCTGGAGGGTAATTCATTCAGTCCTAAAATAATCTAGAAGGCATGGTGTCTGTCGGTGCCTGTCTGCCTTCAGACAAATCCCAAAGAATTAGTTCAGATTAAATACTTGGTTTTATATGTTAGAAATTATGCAATCTGAATGCCATTCCTGGATGAATGGCAGTGTCCCTCTCTTCTGTACTTTTCCAGGGGAAAATATAACTTCTAAATTTAAGAAAATGCGTGTCTGAAAGCAGCATCTGTCAGTGGCTGGGATTCTTTTTTCAGACAACAGCTTTGTTCATAAAGCACACCTATAGGAGTCATACCCAATGATCCTTCTGGGGCCCTTCCAGCTCAGGACATTATATGATTCTATGATATATTTTACAAATTATGCAATGTTTCTTGCTGGTGTGTACATTCACCTATATGCTTGAGGCACTGCCAGTAGTGAGGACAGACACTAAGATCCTCAGAGGACTATAAAAAAGACTTCGTTTTTGCTAATTTGTGCCTTCAGTTTCTACTGCCTAAAAGTACTATGCGCTTCTGTTCTTCTCCGTAAAAACTTTGATACTCATCTAGGGTCTGAAAAAAAAAAAAGACCAACTATTGCAGTCCACGGGGTTTTTATTTTTTTATTTTTATTTAAACAGGTGTGTTACTTCAATCAAATGACATCAGGTGTTATGCCCTACTTAGCTGCAAATCTTACTGGTTCATCAAACTCCATTGAAGACGCTGCTTTGGAGTGTATAAAGTTCTTGGAGCAGAAAGGCAGCAAGTGCTGAAGTTAAAAACAAATTTCTGGAGAGCGCTAAAGATTATCAAGCAATTCTGGTTTAAATTCTTGCATGTGTGTTGATCATCCTTCTACATCTTAATTACTTCGGGTCATGCAGCTGATACTGGGCTTGAACCAGAGGATATCTAGCAGGAGGATTTTGTATCAAATTAAGGTTAGGCCTTATGCTCTAAATTCAAGTTTTTAATCTAAAAAAGATTAAGGCACAGAGTCTGCACTTGAATGCATTAATGAATTTTGATTGGCCGAACAGAACTTAGAACTGCAGCTTATAAGACTATTTCATTATTACACTGTTGTATTGAACCTAGTGGCACCCAGTCAGCTTTAAATCAGTAAACTCTCATCTGTCTAGTTTGCAGAGAACCTACTCTAAGTACTCTAAGTACTACTAAGTAGCTTATCCAGTGCCCTGGCCTATTTGTCTAGGTTCTTGGACATGCATTGTATGTAAACCTATCATACCCTAAATTAAATCAGTGTTCGCAAATGTTTATGTGTCAATGCTTGTAGTTTATCTGTGATTTTCAATAAATTATGGCTTTTCGGGTTACACATCGATCATGATTTTTGTTACACTCTCTCTGGAAGGGCTTCAGACCTGTGTGAGAAACATCTCGCGTGATTTTCTTCAGACGGGATCTTCTGTGAAGCTAGTTTATTTGTGATTGCAATGGCGAATAGAACAGCTTCACAGAAGATCCCATCTGAAGAAAATTATGTGAGACGTTGCTCACAATTTTGGGGATTGTCCGGGATCTTGTCACCTGCTGAAGATTTCTCGCCACCACAGACAGGAAGGTGCACCCCGCTGATTTCAGCAGTCCCGTTGTGGGTGGTGGGTGGTCTCGGTACGGCCGGCGAAGGACCGAGGCTGTTAACCTGAAGACAGGCTCTGCGAAGCTCTGGAGAGAAGGGAGGCCAGCACCGACAGACACAGACACAGCCCAGAGATAGACCAGCCCGGATCGGGAACAGGCACGGGGATTACTGCTGATAACCCACACCGGGAAGCCGTGCACGGACCAAGGTAAGGGAAACTTTACTGTATCTTGCCTCGGGTTGGGCTGGGGGAGACTCTGGTGTGAATGAGTGTGAGTGTGAATGAGACACGCTTTTAGTGCAGAGCAAATGTGAAGTCCCAATCCATGAGGCTCAGTGGTCCTGCGAGGGGATGAACAAAGTCCCCTCGGCTGGAGAGGGACGAAGCGAAAGAGAGAGGAGAGGAGTGAAAGAGAGTCTTGGGGGTTTGGGCCCTTAGGTGTACGGTACCCCGAGCACGGTGAGGTGAGGTGCTCGGCAGCACACCCCACCTCTGTCCTCATCCTAGGTGAGGGCGTGTGGTACCCTGCGGGTGGTGAAGTCCACAGCAGCACGTCGGGAAGAGCTGGGGATTAAGGGATGCAAGAGTCAGCAAGGTGGGGGTGGAGACCCCGGGATTGTGCCTAAAGAGAGCCCTTTGGAGAATGTGATGGGGGAAGAAGGGGCTGGGATAACAGTGCCACTTTTTGGGGACACCGAGCTGAGACTAGGGACAGAATGATCACTGGGCAATTATTGTATGTGCCCGAGGTGGGGACTAACTTGTTGGGAAAGGATTTGATAATGAAACTGGGCATTCAAATAGTAAATTGTTAGGCTGGAATAATGGTGTTATTAATGGGGTGCTCTCAGACCCTGAGAGCAAAGATGTATTTGCCTGTGAGTGGAAAGACCCTGAAATGGGGTGGAAGCAGCAATGCAGATGGACAATTTTACCTCGGGGGTTTGCAGGGCCACCAATTTATTTGGGCAAGTTCTAGAACAGATTTTGGAGTAATTCCAACCTCGCGGGGGGGGTGTTACTGTTACAATATGTGGATGATCTTTTATTGTTAGGACAGGAGAAAACAGCTGTGAAGGAAGCCACTAACAAGATATTCGACTTTCTGGGAAAACAGGGATTGGGAGTATTGGAAAATAAATTGCAATACATAGAAGGAGAAGTCAAGTATTTAGGGCACCTAGTGTTTGAGGGGGAACGAAAAATAAATCCAGAGAGGATTCAGGGAACTGTTGGGCTACCCCTACCCAAAACTAAAACGAAGCAAAAGTTTTAAGAGAAAGAGGTTCTTAAGGAATTGGGAGTCAAAAAGTCCAAAGGAAAACAGATTCTCTCCCTGATGGGAGAGAAATGCTGAATTAAGTGCTAATGAGGCAAATATTAACTGTTTGACATCAGGAGGGTCACTGGGGAATTCAAGCAACGTGTGACGCGGTGCTTTGGAAAGAGGTGGTTCTGGAAACTCGGCTTCCCCAGACGAAGTGCTGACCTTTGGCACTTCTCCGAATTCAAACTGCACCAAGAACAGATGTGGGAGTTGCACCGTATGAAATATTATTTGGATTGCTGTCCGTGGACAAAGGGAACGAATCACCTCAATTTGAGACAGAAGGTGCTTTCCTTAAGAACGATATACTCGGGCTGTCCTCCTCTTTGTCATCTCTCAGGGCCCGGGGACTGTTAGCTCAAACCCTCCCTTGTAAGCCCCGATCCATCCATTCCGAGCAGGAGGCTGGGATCTGATGCAAAGGGAGAGAGCTGAAACTGCAGCCTGAGGGGGACAGACTGTGCCAAGTTCCAACTTTTAAGGTTAAAACTGATAAAACTACATAGAGTAACTCAAGATGACAATTCCTGGGGATTTGGAAACATTTGGGAGAAATTATTTTTGTGATTACCTGAATAGAATTGGCTCAAACAACTATTTGTTGATATTGTAATAATAATGGCATTGTATATCTCTCATCCCCCCTGACAGCCAAAGAAGAATATTGCACCTTAATGTTGGAAAAACTCAACAAAGCGGTATGTGAAGAGGTGCAAAAACAACAATAGGAGTAAGAAAAGAAGAGGGGGGGAATTGTGAGAAACTGAGTTGTGTTTTTGCTGTAGAGAATTACTTTTCTGTATTCCAAGGTAGTTGTGCAGTCATAGTAAGGAGAAATGCTAAACAGGTAAGTGGACAGCAGGAGGCCTCACTGCCTCAAGCTTCCGCCTTATTTTGGAGCAAACAGGATGAGCAGTGTGGGAACACTAAAACAAAGATCACAGGTTCTCGAAACATAAGAAAGGAGAAATTAAAGGGTTGAAAAAAAAAGAAAAATTGTACGTATATGGTATAGAGGTATACACAGAGGTATAGAGGTAGACACGTGGTATAGAGGAGTGTCGAGTACCTTGTAAACCTGTAGTACTCTGCCACTGAGGAAACAGGGGAGGTGATCAGGCATCGGGTAGTAGGGAATAAAAGGTTATAATTTTACTAAAACGTGCTCCTGATTGACAGGATGCCCGGTACTGCAATCACGAATTAAATAGCTTCACAGAAGAAAGAGTCTGTCTGAAGAAAATTATTTGAGGTGTTTCCCTGTCACACCTGGCTCCAGGCAGACGGGTTTGTGGTGATGATGGGGGGCTGCTGGCCTCCTCCACAAGTGCTGTGACCCCCAGTTCTAAACCAGACTGCTCCGCTGGCAGCCAATTCACATGTAGAGAGGGAAGAGTCTTGGATACATTCCCTCATACATAAAAAGGGCAAATGCTTTCAGAGGTTTTATTGTGGCGTGTCTGTTGTTTTCTAATTTTTTTCCCCACAAAAGTCCCTTGTTCCAAAAGCCTGCAAGATCCCCTGCAGTTAAATCGTAACGTGAATGGAGGGGTGGGTTAAGAGGATCGAAACACGTAAACCGTAGTTGTGCCGTTTATCTCTCTGATGTCTGATAATTGGTAGAATGAGAGCTCTAAGCATCTCATCCAGGTCCCACTTAAGTAAATTACATCTTCAGTTTAACCTGTAACCAAATCAAAGCTTTTGTTGCTGATCTGTGGGTTACAATATACCTGCAAATGTTGCATGACATCAACTACCTGCACTGCAAGGGGCACCTGCTCTTGCCCTGGAACCTCTTTTGTGCATTAGCAGGGTTGGCCAGCCCCTCGAAGGGGCACTCCACCTGGGTACGGCGCTGCACTGAAACAAAGAGTGAGCAAAATTAGGGCATCTCCTGTTATCTCGTGGTGATGCCGGGCACTATATGCCCTACAACACGGAGAAACGTTTGCACTAGCGATAGAACAAGCAAACTGGGGCAGGATCTCTGGCTCTGAAGATGACCCTCTGGATGCAGGTCCTTATTTTGGATCACGATTTTTACCACGCGGGTAAGATGCATCCAGCAAGGGAGGGCTGCGGGCTCAGGGCAGCCCCGTCCCCAGCACGAAGGCTGCCGAGGCCTGAGCAGGGCAGGCTCCTTCCCCCTCCTGGGGTGGCTGGAGCAGCAGGGTCGTCCCCTGCGTGCGCTGCACGGCTCAGTGCTCTGCTGTGCTGCTGCTCGCTGCGTGCAGACGGTGGCAGACAGAAGCCCTGGAGCGGGCAGGGAAGTCTTTGCAGTCCCATTTTTTAGCCAGCAGAGACACCTAACGTTCAGCTCTGCGTATGTGCAGGGAACGTATTCCCCGAGTGAAGCGGCTGGGGAGGGCCTGACCTCAGCCTGTTATACAGCGGAGCACAAGTATTTCAGCACCTCGTTTTGTGCTCCATCTTATGAAACCCAAAACTCAAAGGTTAATCCACAGCTCCATACGTGGTTTCCATTGCCACAACCGCCCTTTAGTCTTCCTGGTAAAAAAGTCTTCCTTTTAACCTTCCTTCCATATACTAGGAAGGGAAACACCTTTTAAGCTGGAATGTCTGTTGCAGCTTTGAGCTTCAATCAAAGTTAATTAAAACTTGGTAATTAATACTCTATTTCATCCAAGTCTCCCCCTCTTGCCCATTTAAGTGGGTGCTCTGATTATTATAAATGGAGTGTGCATACGCTGTTACCTGCCATTAAACCCAAAGCAGAACGGGGAAGCCTAGAACAAGACCTCTACCTATGGTATTCTTTACCAGCATTTTATTTAAAACAAAACAGGGCATATACAAAACACGTATTGAGACAATTAAGTTGCTTTTGTTTGTTTGTGTTTTGTTTTGTTCTTGCTTTAAGAAACATAAATCCCAAACCCATAGCTTCAGCACCAGGTGCAAAGCATCTCAAAAACCTGCTCTGAGCTCAAGTTTGCTGTTACCTTCACATTCTGGACAGCGCACTGTACGGGCTGTTAGGACATGCATTTAAAGGACAAATTGATTCTGCAGAAGCAGCAGCTTTATTACCAGCTAGCTTTCCCTCAAAGACTGTTGCTCATCACTATGTCATGACAGCTGGAGTTGTCAGAAGGCACTTTAAGACTTCTGGAGCACCGAAGTGCTGCATCTGTCCTGGGGCAGCGCTGCAGAAGCGCAGCACGAGGAAGCCCAGCGGTGCAGGCGCTGAGCCCAGGCTGCACAGTGCAGGGGCGCTGCACAGAGATCCCACACAGCACCCGCCGGTGCTGCGACACAACACTGCCTCACAGTGAAAAGCAGCACATGAGGTGAGCTCGGGGTTAACTTCTCATCTTAGGTCAGGTAATTAGACACAAGTAAAAGTCTACCACTGTTGACTGCACAGGATGAATCGGGAGAGTATTTTGAGAGCTGCTGCAGGCACTCCATTCTCTGTTGGCTGGAGTGACTTTTGTAACAGGTACCAGTTTTTCCAAGTGCAGGATGTAGCCTCCATTTAAAAATAAATAAATCTGCCATCAGCAGGCATGTTTAAAGAAAACAAAGAGTAAAACCCAAAGGGACAGAAATACTGAAGAGCAAGATTTCTGAACCCTTTCCATAAAAAAGTAAACAAACTAAGCAAGCTGCTCACTTGCTCTCCAACTATTTTCAGGTGCATTTCATGATGGATATCAGAGGAAGGGCATGATTCAGCGTGTTAGTGAAGAATTGCTCAGAAAATTAAACACACATCAACTATCAGATCAATGCACATACACCCTGAGCTGATCTACCATGAACAGAAGGAACTGCACCCCTAGGCTCTCCAGACAGGAGGCAGGACTCGCACAGCTCTGTAGGGCTTACCCGATAACTCTGCTGTAAGACAGGTCACGTGTGTGCGTGCAGAGCACAAAATCAGTTCCTAGAAGGCACACTAGAACTCAACAAGAGTGGTTAGAACATACCCATGATCGCTTTCAGAGAAATGCAGAAAGATTCTCAAGATCAGCACAACTGTATTCATTAACCGACAGCAGCAGCACTCGTTAGTTAACCCTACTGACCAGCTGGATCCACCGGTCATAAACCCGCGTGATACAGGGCACGTGCCATGTGTGGTTACTGCAACCAGATTTGTGTTACGAGAGGAAACTGATTTCTCTCAATAGTTCCCAATTCAGAGAACTAGCCGTGCGAGGGAATGTGAATCAGACAGAAAGCTGTATTTCTGCAAAAATATATAAGAATGAAATACCCGCTTGCTGCATTTCTGCTGTTCCCAGTTTTTCAGTAAGCTAGATAAGTCTGGGAGGCAAACTGAAAAATCAGGGACACAACTTCAGCAGCAACAGTCCGCTCGATTTTCTGGAACCTGCAGTTCAGTCCACTCTATCAGTCCCACTCTGAAGTGAAGCCGTGCGCTGTAGCTGTGGCTTAGCATCCAACAGAGGCCTTCAGAAATTAACAACCTTCGGTGCTTTCACTTTGGGCGTTTGCGGCTTTGGTGTTTCTGTGACTTCTTCATAATCAGCACTCATTCCAGTGGCCCATCGCCCAACAGTAACCTGATCTGTAGAGTAAGAGACAAGAGGTTACGGAGAGGCTAAGCAGCAGCATCAGATCAAACTTTCACATTTGAGGAAGATTTGGCCCACAAGGGCCTGTCAGTTTCCTTCTGGGTCTGAAGCTAGCTCCTTTACACAACTCTTCTTCTTTTAAATTTGTGTTTTGTAAACTCCATTTCTTCACCCACACCAATTTCCCATCTTCAGAAATCATCAGAAAGCATTTTTTGCTATTTGACTGTCCAAAGAAACATTCAGAGTGTATGCAGAAGATACACTAACTCTCCTGTAAGTCCTAATTACTCATGCAATGAAGATTTCAGGGTATGTCAGTCACCCCTGGATAAAAAGGAAAGATCTTGAAGAAACCATGCTTGAAGAGCCACAATAGAAGATAATCTACTCTTCTTGTCTTACACCCCTGCATATAATAAACACCATCCTTTTGCCATTTAAGTGATATTTTGACCAGTTAAGTTCCCTGTCCTAGAGAAAACACAGGTAACCAACACATCACAGAATCACAGAACTATGGCGATTGGAAGGGACCTCGAAAGATCACTGGGTCCAACCCCCTGCCAAAGCAGGTTCCCTAGAGCAGGCTGCCCAGGGAGGCGTCCAGACGGGCCTCAAATATCTCCAGAGAAGGAGACTCCACAACCTCCCTGGGCAGCCTGTCCCAGTGCTCCGTCACCCTCATGCTTCTTTTCTGAATGACTACCTGAGAGCTACAAACCAAATCACACCAAGAACATCACACTGTTAAATCAACGTTTACTTGGATTAACTTCTGCATGTTGCACTTCTGTTACATCTTCAGCCATTTGGGGTTGGACCAGGCAGGTTTAGTGACCGCACCTCCCAAGTGAGGAGCAGCTCCTGCAGGTTGTTTTCCTGCCTCCCTGCGTACCAGCTCTGCGCCCTTTCAGCTGATTAGCGCTGCCAGCGCAAGGCTGCCATGCCAACAGCTGGCTCACCTTTGGTATTTGTGAGGGAAAGTCTGGTGAAAAATTTAATTTTCCTATCAGAAACTTCTGTGACCAGTTAAGACTCAATCTCACTTCTCATGAGCTATTACAGCAGAACACAGCTATAATGCTACATCTGCTCTCTCATACAATGCCTACACTATCCCGTACTCTTCAGCTGCTCTTTTGTATCTGATCCTGTAGATACCTCTATCATCTCCATAAATATTTCTCACCAATTACACAAAAGTTCATGACACATTATTAACCCAAAAATTCTGTAGGCCATTCAAACAAAGTACAAAAAATAATGTTTCATCACTCCAACAACAGTGCCATTCTTCAAGTCCTTGTTTGTTGGTTTTGCCTTCCTTAGCACAATCTTTTGTATAAAAGATAGATAAAAGAAATACAAATATGTATGGAAGCGCAGCAGCAGATTTCTCCTGTCTCTAGTAATTTAGGAAAAGGAAATACTATTATTCCATAGCCTGATCTGCAAATTGTACTTCCCTTTGCAATATATTCATTAATAATGGAAGTATTACAGTGTGTAACATGTATTGATGAATTTAGTGCAAACTGATTTGTCAGGAGGTAAAAAAGGAATTAGCAGTGAAAAAGGGAAGCAGATTACTCAAAGTGCTTTCTATCAATGGCCTTACCTGAAGGGAGAGCTCAGATAAAACCATACACTTTATTCAAAGAGCCGAGCTCATCAGCCAAAGCAGTGAAAAAGGGAAGCAGATTACTCAAAGTGCTTTCTATCAATGGCCTTACCTGAAGGGAGAGCTCAGATAAAACCATACACTTTATTCAAAGAGCCGAGCTCATCAGCCAAGGAGATTTGTAACAGATTTTTCCACCCACACAGGTAAATCACAGAACACAAAGAAGCCACTTATCAGCTGGTGAACCCAGGACAGACCTCCATTCTCCTGACTCTCCTGTTTATAATTTGTAGAGCCACTGTCTTTTTGCAGACAAAGTTTAAAAAAAAAAAAAAAAAAAAGCTTTTTTTTTTTAAAAAAGTTTTTGAACACCTGCCTGCACAAGCAGCTCGTGCCAGCTGCCAGTATCACCACGCTGCAACTGACATTATGTGCTGTTCTACCACTTCACGAGAATCACCAAAAGGAGAAACCTCTTCAGTTCATTTTCTTCTGTGGCTGCTAGTGCTATGAGCAGCAGCATAAATACTTGCTTACGCACACACATTTGGTCGCATTACCTTCAGAAACCCAAAAGCTAGATTTTTATTTTTTTAACTGAATGTTCGTATTTTGCACTGCAGCTTAATGTATCCTCCCCTTAACACATCCCTTAATATAAGGGCACATTCCCAAAGGGAAGTCATCTGTGCTATCTGCAAATTCTCTTCTCAAAGCCTTTTCTTCCTGACCAAAGTCAAGGCAAAGCAGCAAACAAACACAACTGTGCGTTCTATCCATTCAGCCCCCTGCATCTCACCTAAGTTCTTGTTCTCTGGACAGTCTTTTCTGAAGTGCTCCACAGAGCCACAGAGTTTGCAGCAGCCCCCTGTTAAAAGAGAGAGAAAGTTGTTACTCATTTGAAAAACAAAATAAAACAGAATCACTCTTTTACTGTTACACGTACATTAAAAAATAGCTCTGCTTTTCTGAAGTGACAACCGATGAGTAAGATAAAGAAACGTCCCTACAGACAGGTCAGCATTCCTACACGTGGCACTGCGGAGCTGACAAGCAGACAGCTTTAGGAGCCTGCATGCACAGCTTCCTCGGACTGTCGGTCTCTGACAGAGAGACACCTGTCTGTAACCCGTCTATTTTTTAGACAGAACAACATAATTCTGCTTTAATTCAATTATTCAAAGGAACTTTTGAAAGTAACAGTAGCTCCGGAGCAGTACTTAACCCAACGGCAGGTACTGAGCTATAAAATATGAAAGTCAGTTTCAATGCCTGGATTATGAGAAGTGTAATGCATTCAAAGATGCTTTTCTTCCGATCCAACTGTATTGTAAAATCACCCTTACGAGTCTGCAGGACTTCAAATCTGTACTGCAAGACTCCAGCAAACAGAGCGTTATTTGCTAGTGCCAACAACAACAAAAAAAACAAACAACAGGCAGAGCAGAATCTAAATGAATCTTCAAACCTAGATGATGTTTCTCATTAAATACGTAAAAGGATGATGTGAGAGCCCTTTGCTATGAACAAGCCTCAGCTGTCAGGACTCCAAGCTGCTGGGTGGTCAAGCAGCATACACACGACATTCATTTCTCAGAATACATTTCTAAGACTGTCTTGAAGCCATGACCTGTTTTTAAACTCTTAATTTTCCTTTAATCTTTTACAATGTCACCTCCTACATACAAGAAAGAAATGACTCCCACAAGTACAACAGATCTTGTTTTGTGTGAACACCTCTCTCTGTTTTTACAGTGTTAAGCAGTAAAGGTTATAAAGCCCCTTCTCAGACCAGCAGCATGTTTTTTACTAGATACTTAGGCGTATTTACATTTAAATACTCATTGACTACATACACAGAGGATACTATGGTTTCTTTGTTTCTCTTGAAATTGCAAACACAAGCAAGTTCACCTCCTTGTTTAACCAGAAGCTTTCAACCAAAATAGAAATCCCTAGATAACAAACATTAGCACTGAGTTCCCCAGAATTGATCTGCTCTCACCAAGAGTAAAAGACATCTGGAAATTCCTTTCAGGAACACCCTCGTTAATTTGCAACGTTACTTTGCTCTGTGTCAGGTAAGAAGGAATAACGCATTTTGTTTGCAGTTAAGTTTCTGCACTCACCTTCAGCATACAATCCTTTGGGATTATCTGGACATGACCTTGACAGATGCCCCATCTCGCCACAGATGAAACATTTTGCATACGGAAATGCCCCTGCAAAATTCCAAACAGTTTATGAAACAAGTTAAAACTCTGCAGAGTCACAGTCTACTCTGAAAACATCACAATTACAATATTATACCATAATATAATATTATGCTACAGTATAAGCACAATGCTGCTAAATAGTGTTATTTTAATGTTGTATTCCTTTAAACATATTAACCTACGTCTGCAGAACAGTTAAGTTGCTAAAATAGAAACCTTTTATTACAGTGGTCAGAAAACTCACACCAAAGTATACTCTGAGAAACACAATTTCTGAACCATACCAGCAGCTGGATCGATCTTTGCCTTGCATTTGCTGATGTCGTGTTCTGTGGACCCGCACCGGTAACAGATCCCTGTGCCCATATCTTGACTTTCAAGCACCGCTGGGCAATCAGCAACACCGTGGCCGGGTTCCCTACAGTGGAAACATACCTTTGAAAATAAAAATTGCATTTTCGTAAACACGTCACAGCGCAAAACAGCACTTATAGGTAGCTTTATGAGAGAGATCGGTTGGTGTTAATATCTGATTATCGCTTACGTCCCACCCGATTTTCTCTAGGCCGCCATTTCTCCTGGCTGAAACTTTCTTGGCGCTACTGAGTGCACCTCTGCAGTGCTGTTTGAGGCTACCCTAATATGAAATGAGTTTGTCAGGGGGGTTGTTAGGAGCCTGGTGTACCAACAGGTCATCCCCCTGCAGAAACACGGGTAGGACAGGAGAGATGCTGCGGCGTGCCACAAAGTAACCACCAGACGCCCATCACCAAGCAAGATTAGTACCGGCTATTATTATTATTTTTCAACTGGTGGTTGATTATTGATTATTATCACCGTGTCTCCCCCTGAGGCACCAGAGCCGGCGCCCCCCTCACCATGGCGCTCCTCCTCGCCTCCTGCCGCCTCAGCCGCCGGCCCTCCCGCCGCAGCGCCTTCCTCGCGGCGGTCGCCTCCTCTTCCTCATCCTCCTCTCCCCTCTCCTCCTCCTCCTCCTCATGCTGCTGCTCGCCGCCCGCCGCCGCCTTCCTGAGGTGGGCAGCGAACCCGTTCACGTCGCGGTCCGCGTACTCCTTCCTCCTCCTCCTCTTCCTCGCCGGCGCCGCCGCCGCCGCCATCTCGTCCCAGGGGGTGGCCGGCAGCGCCTTGCCCCCCTCGGCGGCGGCTTTGCGAGCCCAGCGCGTCATGGCGAGCGGCAAGCACGGGCTGCTGCCGTTGCCGTTTACCGTTTATTTACCGTTTACCGTTGCGGCTCGGCCGTTGCAGCCGTTAGCGTGCAACCGCGGCCGGGCGGAAGGCAGGTCCCTTCCCGTCCCCTCCCGGCGGGGCGGGGCGCCATGTCATGTCCGCCCGCCGCCATGTTGTGGGGGGAGCCATAGGGGCAGCCTGGTGCCTGTGGCTGGGGGGGGCGATAAGCGCTTATCAGGCTTATCAGACCCAGTCCTGTGGTCTTCGCAGATTGCTCCAGCGAGGCTTTACTGCGCTAAGCGCTGCCCCAGCTGTCTGGTGCTTCACAGTCTTCACGATTTTACACCAGACTCCTTGCAGATGGGGGGCTGTGCTGGTGCAGTTATGCCACTGTAAAATCTCTCACCCTTCAGTAAAACCAGTCCAGTTCATGTTGCCCTCACGTTGACTTCATCTTCCACCAGCAGTGGTGCCTGGGGTGCTAAAGCGGTCCTTACTTCTACTGTGTAGCAGCAGAACAGATCCAAAACCCACACCTGAAAAATGTCCGTTCGTCTTTCTCTGAGGGCGCAGCTTTTTGAGGCATAATATATGACACCTTTCTGCCTCTCTTAACGGCACCATTAAATTCACAAACTAAACCTCCAAGACTGTATTTTTACAAGTCCCTGCAGAGCAATGGAAGAAACGTTTAAAAATACAAAGAGTACTCTAGCATTTCCCTCGATCACCGTTACTGTTCTTGAGTGGATAAAGCTGACGGAGAGTGGACAGAACAGCTGGGCACCGTGCCCTCTTTATTACTTATTTTTGATATTTGTGTCTCCGTGGAGAAATGGGCTTGCTGTATTTTGCTTCCACTAGAGGGAGATGTGCACAAGGAGTGCAGTGATTTTGCTGGTCCTTGCGATGAAACTGTGTGGCTGCTGGTTAAGAACCAGCACAGATTTAGGAATTAACTACAGTGCATTTTCTGCAGGTAAAAGTGATCAAATAATGCCACTTAGAAGCCACTCTTAATAAGATGGGAAATAAAACATGAGAGACTTGGGATTTCATTTTACAGCTGAAAATATCAAATTTCCAATGAAGTTACCGTTCAACCACAAAATGAGGTCCTGTTTTTTCCAGCTGCTGATAACCTTGTAGATTAGAAATGGCCAAAGGTGACTCTTACAGGCATGAAAGGCTACTACTAGAAACAGGCAGCACTGGTGCAAGGGTAGGGGAAATAAAGGCAATTAGGGATCCAATGGACACGTAATACACATTTAAGGTATACGTATGATATGCATTGACTACGCAGCATTTTATGAATAGCTGTGTGTTGTTGTGTTAGAGGGTTTTAAAACACTTATTAGAGGTTTTTTTTTTTAAAGAGCTGGCGTGAAGTACTTGCTAGTCTGTATCTAGCATATGTGGCCTGATTCATTTTATGTATTAGAGGGGGTAAAGGCTGATTTATTTGCCAAATGAAGAGAGGCTCTGTGAGAAACAAAGTTGTGCTTTTGCAACGGAAGGTGTTTTTGCAGTGGAAAACTACAGAGTACTGTGCTACACACACACATTTAATTACATCTGTGTCTGTCCATCTGTCTGCTGGCTTATTTCCACCGAGCAAAGACAGCAGCATGCCTCCTGATGCACGCCAGTTTCGCTTTGGAGCCGCTTTCTGTTCGGCTGCAGCTTCCTGCCTCCCCACTGAGCTCACAGCAGACAGTCCTTGGGCCACCTCACTGATGCAGAAGTGGGTGCAGAGAAAATCTGAAGGGCAGCATCAGCAAGAGCGATGGGAAGGGGGTTCCTTTCATTACTGTTCTGCTGAAGTATTAATTGTGATGTCCTTCTGCAGTCAGAATTCTATCTTTTTTGTATGCGTTGGGTCCCCAGCCAGGCTTGCAGGCAGTGGAAAGGGCTGTCTAATGTGTGATGTTAGTAAACAGAAAGAAAGAGGAGCATGAGTGAATCCTTCTCCCTCCTTCAGAGACGCTTTTCTCATTTTTTCACTTCATCCATTATTATATTAAATAAGATAATTCAAGGCCAGACTTGGTGTTCCTCAGTCCATGTCCACGAGGAGTTGTTCTCTTTGCATGCAACAGCAAATCTTGGGAAGATGTCTAACAGCTCTTGCAAAGGTGTGGCTGAGGGAGCACACTTGCAATACTGTGAAATAAGTAGGGCTTGGCTGCATCTTTACAGCTCTCTGCCTGAGCAAGCCAGCTCAGGAGGGTCCTACAGTGACAACTGTTCCTGCAGGTGGTGCTGGAAATGCAGCACCTGGGGGATTCCTTCCCAAATTTGCCAAGAGAGCCACATATGTCTCCCTAGTGCCAGTGAGTGGAGCAAGGGCCATCAGGAGCTGTGCTGGCAATTTGGCAGGGCAACCCCAAGGAATGAGGGCAGCCAAATGCCAGACAGAGCTCGTGATGTAGGTTCAGGGAAGTGAAAAATGTAGAAAGGTGAAAAGGATGTGATAGTAAGAAATTGTGAAGGAACAGTGAAGGCGAAGGGTCTGTCCACAGATCCACCGCAAGACAGAGATGATGCAGGTGCCGATTTGGGGCCTGAGGAAGGACTGGGAACTTGGACAAGGAATATAAAGACACTCCCTGCAGTCAGGCATTTGATACAGGCATGACTGTGATACCGAACGTGTCACCTTGTCAAGTACTTCACAACGCTTGACAGGTGACTTTGGTTTTGTTCTGGCTCATAATATTTATAACCCTCAAGCCTCAAAAAGTGAAGTTTTGTCTGCTGAAGAAGTGCCAGAGGCTTCAGTTGTTTTCACATATGATGGATGGTATCTTTGTTCACTCTATTTTTTTTGCCTGTGATCCTTGGATAGTTAATACTACTTGCCAGAGTGCCAAGATGACATTTTTCTGGTTGTTACAATTTTGATTTAAGCCTCAGGAGAGAAAGGAACAAGTAAGGCTCATTTTTAACAAACAAGTAACTCCTGTTTTTGCTTGAATGCTTTTATGTTTGCAGTATTCTGAGGGCTCCTGAACAGGTGTTAACTTTTTTGTTTGTTTGTTTGTTTTATTTTTATAAATACAACAGATTACCAAGCAGATTACTGATCCTTTTGGCTGGAAGGGTAGGGAGGGATGGGTCTTTCTTGCCTATGCTAAATGGCTTCATATTCTGTATGTAAACTTAATTATTTGTGGACTCCCTTTGGTGTGACCAAAGCTGCATCATCTTCAGTAAGCCTGCTCTGCTGACTCTTGCCCTGTTTTTCCATCATGCTATGTTGCTTGTGACTCTAATTCTTCAAGATATTTAACAGGTGCTTAAATAAGTTGCTGGATCAACTCATGTATTTATATTTTGGCACGATTTTAGGAGTTTGGATGAAGTGAAGCCTTTAAAGTTTAGCCTGTAGTCAGCTATTTTATTTATTTACTTTACACTCAGAAGAAACACTGGTCTTTGCTATTTCTTTATCAGAATGAAAATATGGAAAACATGGTTCAGGTGAAGTGGGATAGTAAGTCTAATACTGTTACACACTGTTATGATAGCACAAGTTTTCTCTGTTTTGATGGCTGCCTGTTAAGGAAACATTGTTTTCTCATAAGATAACATGAATTTTTCTTTTCCAAAAACACATGGTGGTTTTCTAACTGTCCAGTTTCTTTACTTGAAGTTTCAGTTTCTCCTGAGAGTGTCTTAGACTTCTGGTTTAAGATTTTGTTTTTCTTTTTGGACTGCAATTGGAGTACCTTAGTTCCTGTGCACTCCAAGGAATTTGTTAAGTGCTCTATTTTGCCTAGGTCAAAAGGACATTCGATAGGAAATTGCTCAGACGGATTATCCTCGGTCCAGAAATTCTATTTATTTAATCATCTGTAGGTTTTAGGAGATAAATGCATATACCATTTATCTTGACTGGGAACTAGGATTATCTTGGCAGAAATTTGTTTAATTCACAGGGGTGGACTGACTGCACGTCTGCGACATAGCCCTGTTACTACAGCTGTATTCTCCTCTCAGAGTATTTGCATACCTAGAGTCTAGGGGTCTCCAAAGTGGGGTACACACAAGACAACCTACTGGGGTGCTAGAAGAAAAAAAAAAAACAATAGAACTTCAGTAGACGCAGGTCAAGATGGTGAAACGTGAAGTTCTCGCTAGAGTAAATAGCTACTTTGCAGCTTCAGATACCTGTCAGTTCATGTCTCAAGGACCAGTGTGGGAATTCCTACTGGTTTATCAACCCAGAAAGTGCATGAATGTCTGCTCATGTTTTGAAGAGGGAGAAAAGCCCCTGCATCTGGGGACAGTGAGCCAAGTGTGATAGCATACAATCACAGCTTGCTAGCAGAGGCTGTGGGCTTGGTGCAGTTGAACAGGTGAGGGACCATGGCCTGTTTTGCACAGATCCATCTCCCTCTTTAGCATCTGCCTGACTTCCTGACCTAATCAGTTAATACGTCAGTGTGTCAAATGTAACAATAGAAGTCATCCATGCAACAGTTTTGTTTCGCATCATTTCCTGTTCGGTATCACCTCCATCTATAAAATAACGCAAGTAGATAGTAACCATGCTTTCTAGCTCCATCTGTTGGAGACAAGCAAATGGTTAAAAATATCACAGTCGGGAAGAGAGAGTGAATGGTTTCTTAAGGATATGCCAGTCTGGGAGAGTGAAAGAGAAGCAGGCTAGATAAGCAAACCAGGTCAACAGTCTGTGAACCTAAGCCATGGCATGAATGTTTAACTAAAGGCTCATATCTGTTTGTTTTCTCTATCTAGCAAGTATTTGTGACACACTTCTATACTAACGCATCTCCACACGCAGTGTGCAGATTTACCCACCAGGTGTCAGTAAAGGATCTTTCCCTGTGGTCTCTGTGAGAGGCAGTCTGTTCTGAAGAGGTGCTGTCTGCCTGCCATACCTCTGCATTTCACATCTTGCTGATAGATTGTTCAGGTTTCGCCATCTGTCTGGCAAAGCAAGAAACAAAGAACTAGTATCTCATGGAACAGCGGTGAAGGCACTGAATCTAGCGTATCTTGAATAAGTGCAAGATTGAGCAGGGTTTTGGAGCAAAGAAAACTCTCCCATGATTGAGGGCAAGAGTAATTAGGGGGAAAGAATGGTTGTTGAGAGCTGAAGAATGCAAAAACAACTTCTATTGCTAAAGCACGATTTTGCTTCTCACAAGGGGAGATCTTATTGCTCTTCACAACTACCTGAAAGGAAGCTGTGGGGAGCTGGGGGTCAGCCTCTTCTCACAGGTAACTAGTGACAGGTCTGGAGGGAATGGCCTCAAGTTGCGCCAGGGGAGGTTTAGGTTAAAAATTGGGAGATATTTCTTCTCAGAAAGAGTAGTCAGGCATTGGGAAGGGTTTCCTAAAGAGGTGGGGGCATCACCATGCCTTGGGGTGTTCAAGGAAAGGTTGTACGTGGTGCTTAGGGACATGGTTTAGTGGGTGACATTGGTGGTGGGGTGATAGTTGGACCAGACAACCTTGAAAATAAAACAATAAATAAATATATAGTTAAGGTGGGGGAGGGAAGAGGTTGGTGGCAGGGCAGGCCAGGATCATTATACTAGGGTGGGGAGAAAGAAACTCCAATACCTGAGAGAAACCAGACCCTCTGCACAACTTCCTCTGAGACACTCCTCACAACTGCCCAGAAGGGAGGCAATGGCTAGACAGACAGAAGCTGCTCTCAGGCAGGCCCCCACCATCACCCTTGGCACCCCCTCCCAGTTTCTTCCCGTCCTCAGGCCTTAACCACTAACACAGTCCAGTGCCAGACCTCATCTCTGGGGTGCTGACCGTAGGCAAAATCTCGTCAGTTTCTGCAGACGGTGATGCTTTGTCCATGGACAGGAGCATGCCAGTTGTCGTGCCCTCCTCTTCTACTTCTGACATAGAGGAGGCCTCCTCTGTGGGCATGGCCCCCTCTGCGGGTGTGTTGAGGAGGCGAAGCACCCTGGGCCTGTGTAGGATGTGTGCCAGCAGGGCCCAGCAGAGGCAGAGGCCCTGAGAAGCAGGGCCAGGACACAGCTGAAGAAATACCCTGCGGCCTGTGTGGAAACAGCTGCAGTTGGAGGGGCCGCAGTGACAGCACGTAGCAAGGTGTCCCCAGTAGCACCTGCAAGCAGCCCCCAAAAAGCACCTGCCTGGAGCCTACGGGGCAGAAACGCTGACTTCTCTTTGAGCTCCTTGGCATAATGCTTGATGCCTCAGGCTGTCCTGCTAACTGGAACAAGGTTCTCCAATCTTCTCAAATTACAAAAAGTGCCACAGACAATTCGGAGAAATTTATTCTTCTGTTTCAGTCAAGTGGACACTAAGTTAAAACATTCAGAAAACGTTTACCCTTTTTCCCCTGTTGCTATTGTTAGTTCTTCATTGTAAAAAAGCACCGAGGACAGGGAAGGTTCTCAGATTTCTTGATGCTTTCAAAGAGTGTGTAAAGCTTCCTAAAAGACCTCGGGAAGAAATTGTGGACAATCAGCAGGACAAAATGATGTACAGCTCCCTGATTCAGGATTGGAGAAGAACGTGGGATACAGGAGTGAGCCCAACAGGAGGCCTGCGAGGCCAGCCACACCTTTTACCTGAAGAAGGTGCATCTCCAGGGAGCCATGCGGGACACGGTTCCGTGCAGGGAGCAGGACAGGCCTGGAGGTAGTGCCAAGGGTTTGGAGAAGACAAAGCCCAAATCTGAATGATGCCGTGGATGTGCTGGATGGTAATTGTATTAGTAAAAGTAGTTGTATTACTACTTTGTATTTATTACTAACCCCAAACTAAAGAGGCGTTTCAGTGGCACACAGGCAGGAGGCCGAATGAACTGAGTCAGTAGCTGAGCTGAGCAGGGGTCACACCCTCCAAAGCACCACAGAGAGGGGGAAGTGTCGTAAGTAGAGCGGTAACAGAACTTAAGCTGTAACTTTCCCTACTGAAAATTAAACAGTGGCGACAGAGTTAAAGACTACACAAGGTTGTTCATAGGGGACAAATCTAAACCTTTTATTAGCAGCATTCATTCCAAGGTTATGGCTGTAGATGCATTTTCTAACTTTGGATTTTAACAGTAGAGAAATGCAAACACACGTTGTCATTCATTCAAAGTAAGTTGGTTTGTTCCTTGTTTCCTTATTTATGTGGTATCACTAATTATAACCTGTTAAGCTGATTTGCGTGAAGTAATCCCAGTTACAGTGAAGTGCTAAACCACTTAACGGTCTGTTCAGACAAAGAAAAAACTTTTCATGTGTCAATTACCAACCATGGGATTATTCTTTGTTCCAGCACAGCTGCAATTTAAAGAGAAAACTGCACGCTACACCAAGAGCTTCCTACAGAATACAAAGGACAAAAAGGACTTCGGATTGATTGTTCTATTTCCTCCTCAATAAATTATGAAAATATTTTCCAAAAAGGAATCCAAAATAATGCGTTGTACAACATATGTTCAACCTATAAACACTGTAAAAATATCTGTAGCAGAATACAAAACAGTATTAATACAGTAGGAGTTTTATTTACATCATCGGTACAGGATATAAAACTTTTTACATATACCCCTTAGTCTCTTCTTTCAGAAGGTTCAAACTTCCAAACAGCAATTTCCCTGAAGGTATAAATTTTAGTAAAGCCTTCAAATGCTGACAACTAATCAACTGTGCACTTAGGAAACCCACTGTACAACTGCAGAGTAAATTAAAATGTGTAAAAATAAAAAATAACTTAAGAGTGAAATTGATTATCTACAGTCTTTCAAACTATATCATTTACTGTTCTCTCTCTCACAGTATAAATTACTTTCATGGCTCAGAATAGGCAGGGAATAGCCTGCAATTTAGTATTCTGCTCAGGTCTGATCCTCCAAAGCTAAGGGGAAGCTGAAGAAATGTCTTGATACTGACACATGTTTAGATCTGGCTTCTTCATCCACCTAAGTAGCTAAAGGATTACTGAGGTGCAGACCATCACTTTAGCAAAGGCCTTTGATGAATTTTAATCTATTCAGGCAACTCAGTTGTTGGTATTTTGTTGTACTCAGTCACTATCATATTCTTCTATTTTTAACTCATCTTCCTCCATAGCTGCTTGGGCTGCAACAGGCTGAGGCTGACTGCAAGGTAGTTCGCTTCCACTGCACTGGCTAGAAGAAAGAGGGAATCCATCTGAACCACTCTCGTGTGCTCTGTTTTGCTCCATCTGTACATCCATCTCTGTAGCATGCACACCATCATGGTCCCCCTCAAAACTAACAAACAGGTCTGGTATTCCAGGATCTTTATCAGTAAGTGTTTCAAGCTTTAACCTGTAAAATAATCATCACAAGATTAAGTTATTACCAAAAAAATAAGACACATACAACCCAACAACCACCCCCAAAAACCATTTCCTGCTCTAGCACAAGCTGCAGTATAAAGACCACCGGTGTAGCACCTTCCTGTTCACTGACGCTGAACAGCTTTCACATTTCCTGTCAGTAATTCCCTTTACAAGTCACATTTAATTCAAACTGTACACATTATTTTTTTACATCACTACCTCCAATATGTTTTACTTCTGTACACATCTACCAAGTATAGATATTTATGCCCAGACCTCAACGCTATATAACCTGCAAGACCGACAGAAGATAGAAGCTTCTCTCAGGTGAAAAACAGTACTATCTAACCTAAAACTAGAGCTACAGCAAGAGCAAAGTATCAAGTCATGTACGTTTTGTGTTCTTTCCCCAGTACTGTCTGGTGCTTGACGTTTCTTCCTTACGGTGACAGTATTTTTGGTTAGCTTTCCTCAAGCACGTGAACTGCCAACAACTACCTTACTGACAACAGCCCACAGCACATCAGACCCCTTCCAAACAAGAACCAAGTCCATTACGACATGAAGCAACTTAACTTGAAACAGGCAACTTAAGACAAGGAGTGGAAAGTATTTCTTTTTACATTTCTTGTTTCTTTTACTATTTGGACTTCATCTTTGTAGCATCCCTACCCCAGTATGTTATCAATATTCCATTATTTATTTTCTCCATTTTACATGGTTTTAATAAACTTTCCCAAAAGTTACTGACAAAAGCTCATCCTGACAACAATTCAAATTCATCAAAAAACATACAATCTCCCCAATGCCAATTTTCTTACTACGGCAGTATTCCTACCCACTAATAAATGTAATGGAAAATAATATTCTTATTTCTGTTGAAACATATATTATTAAAGACTACTTTATATAAAATAGTCTTTAATAAAATTAAGTCTTTAACAAAAGTAGTCTTTAACAAAATAAAGTCCTTAACAAAATAAATGATTTTCAATTGGGATTCGTGAAGGAAGCAAATACATACGACTAAAATATGTAAACTTCTTTACACTTCCTTTCCAAAATAGTGAACAAGCTAAAAGGATTTCAGTCCTACAAAGTTGTCTCTCAGATAAACTAAATGGTACACACGCAACTTATTAATGCAGGCACAAAAACTTTATCAGTATTTAGAGGTATGCTGCAGACAAAGTTAATGGCATAAGGAAGTCTATGATTAACTTGTGAAGTTATAAACAGTTTGGCTCAGACTAGGAAGAATACAAAAATTCCTCCATTTCTTCATGACTAGCAGCCGAATCGGCTTTTAATTCATATGTCAAGGAACAGCATGGGTTTTGGTAACTTTACGAGGTAAAGTAGTTAAAACTCATGCAGCAGTATTACACTGATAAATAAAAGATGCTTTGTCAGATGCCCTGACAAACCCTTTTCTCTTGGCTAAAAAAAACACACAACACCTTATTAATAGAGGCCATCACAATTAAAATGTTTTAGTTTTTAGAGATATCAAGGTCATAGAAACGTATCTAAGTCTCTAATTTTTTGAACAATCCCTATGGTTCAGAAGCCTACGAGAGTCATAGTACAGCATATCAAGCTGTATTGCCCCATCAGCACTACAGAATCTGTAAATAGGCGACTGTAGCATCACAACTGAAAAAAAGTATTTTTTCAAAATTCTAACATCCAAGACAGAGGAATTTCAGTAGTTGTAGTTTTATGAAAAAAGCTACACAAAATAAAGTCAGTGCTGCTATTTAACTTCAGAGGAAGCACTCATTAAGTGCTTGCTAGTCCCACAGGCATACAATTGTTTCAAAGGAAGTAAGAGTAATTTCTCATACCTTCTTTCTTAAGCCTCTAACAAATGACATAACAGAATATTCTATCAAAGTTTCAGATTAATGTTTTATGTCATGATAAACAATGGGCAAAGCACACTACACTCATACCAATTTAGTTTTATTCTCAATTAAATGTTCTTGATGGTAAAAAGATTTCATCCAGATCATGCACTGAACAAACATAAGCATGTCTAGCACAGATAAATAGCATTCGGTACAGTGGAAGAGAAAGCTAGACAAGAATATAGAAGTAAGACTATAGCTAAAATATTGCTATTAGCATCATAATACAGATTTGAACTGTAAAAAATTCTAACAGCCAAACTACTAAACGATCATGCTGCAAGTGAGGCAAAATGTCACACTACAGATATACAGTGAAATTGTTTTGTACAAAAACATCTCTTTTCTTAATATGTTGAGGAAGAAAGAAGGTATTGTATTTTCTTGAAGAAAGAAAAAGGCAACTTTACCTCCCAAAACGTCTTTTCAGGGGTAGCCTCCCAACATCTTGAATAAAAGCAATCTGAGCTGAGAACAAAGAATCACCAGTATCGTATTAAATACATCACAACGCACATAGAATTAAGCACACTGTAAAGCAAGTAATTCATCGAAAGTTCAGTTAGGTGGTCCTGCATAAGTTTCCTCATCAAAAGTTTATATGGCAGTATGATATACTTTGAATATGTAGTATATTTGTATATTGCCTACACAATTATAATACCCCTACCATTCATAATAACTCTACAGCACAAGTTTACAGCTTAACACATATCCTACAAAATGAATTAACCTGGACATCATGGCCTTAGTTAAGACATACAGCCTTTTAATAGACATAATTAACATAGCATAAGTGACCCACCTGTCTGATCAGTAATTCTGGGATTATATATCATACAACGTAAATTTTTATGCATGTACTATCTGCTCATGGGTTACCTTTGTTACACATTTTTTTAAAATGCGCTGTAAATTTTGATTTTGTTTACTTCTTTCTGGGAAAGGCTTTCTAGAGCCTTTTAAGTCTGTTGAGGTTACTCAAAAGCTATCAGAAGCAATGAAGATGTAGCTAATGTAGTCTACTTGGTTTCCAAAAGGCTCCTACGTCCCCTATCAGAGGCTTTCAAAAGAAGCCTTACGCCTAAAAGAACAACTTAATTAGTAAACTCTGATAATTAATGGATGGGAAATGGGGGCCATGTGTATGAGTTAACAGTTCACTCCTGCAATGGAGGAAAATTGCCAACACATCTCTGTAGATATCTGTTCTAGGATCTGCCTTACCCAGTATGCTCTCAAATGTGAGAAAAAGAGATACCTCGGGGCACCGAGTTAAATAGGCTAGTAAGGATGTGGGCATACAGAAGAACTGTGCAAGACCTTGAGACCGCACAATAGTCACATGATGAAATTCAGTGTACATAGATGCTCAAAATCTGTGCAGTAAGCAAGAGGGAAATAGGATTTTTAAGTACTCTAACACTAGGACCAGACTTACACATTTATAAAGCAATGTGTATGTATTGTGTATATCTCACCTATTACAAGACAGGCAGCTTGTTTTCATTCTTTCAGTTACAAAAGCTTTAAAGACGTTCCTGATTTTGTTTCAAAACCCAGCAGGAATTGAATTTTGATTATACACCAGCTCACTACCTCTGTGTGTACCATATGTGGTGGCTTTGGGGTTTTGTTTTTATTTGTTTTGTTGTCGTTGTTATTTTTGCTGAAGTGAGGCAAACGGACAGATGGAACTCACATTCTGAGTTACTAAAATTTTTCAGTATGCTTTAATATTCACAAAAATCTAAGAGCAAGTGTAACACTGATTTTACCTTGGTTTCTCATTGGATTTGCTAACATAGCAAGGTAAGGCAATAGCTCCGTCTGAAGACACTCTGGTGGTAAACAGAAGCTTGAGAAGAGAGATCTTGCAGCAAGGCAGTTTTCGTGATACTGTTAGAGTTGAGGAAAAAATTAAAAGTAAGAACTCTGCTAAAGTGAAAATTATTATATGTATTCTGTACCAGAAAAAGCAGCAGGATGACTTTCTTCTTGTCTGCTGGATAACTACGTACAAGCTTCTACAGAACAAATCCAGAAAAGAAAGAAGCAGTTAGAGTGGCCATATACAGATTACAAAAAAATGGTAAACTTCTTCATTTTTGTTTTTCACTGGACATTGAACTTTACTGAAATTTTTATCCTTTATTTATAGTATTCCCCAACCATCCTAGGCACTTTTTAAAATTCTGTCAGTCACAGCAAGGCAGGTATGCATTCAAATGTAAAAAGTTGCCAAGAGCTTTGGTATCTCATGGACAAGCCATTTCTGATAACCACATATATTGCAAACTACTTCTGCATTATTATAAGAGTTTAAGGCAATTTAAACTACTTAAATTAAACTTACTTTTAGGAATATTTTAAAGTATCTCAACGTTAACTGTGTTCCCATAAGGTGGGGGTTAATGCTGTCCCAGAGATACAGTAACTCGGACACAGGGAACACTGTTGGAGGTCTCCAGTTTATTTGTCCATTAATGAAATAACACAAGTAGACCTCTTCAAGCAAGTGTTCTTTACAAGTAGCTTATATTAAAATAGGGTATTTGACAAATTTAGCACTGCGTATAAACTTCACATATACTACTCACACCACGTAGAAATGTAAGTGGAATGCCTTCCTCAAAACATCAAGTATTTACCTTGTTATTGATGAAGAACCACTGGGGCTTATGCAGCGGCCGGAACCCCATCCCTCCTTGGCAGTGGGCAAAGGCTCGGGATGTGTTGGAATGTATCACACCTCGGGTAGCCACAGACGCGCTGTATTCTTCCATCACAAGCCGTGACTAAGATAGAAACCGGGCATTAGCTGAGCTCAAGGTACAATGCATCTCATTTGACTAAAACATGCTCTTTAACTGCAGTGACAAAACATGTTTAGCATGCATTTAGATTACTGCAGAACCTCTGGTCAAAGGAACTGAACAAAAAGCTAGCTCAAGTACTTCAGGGAGAAGACATATAGCCTCTGATACATTTAACACATTATTGTTCTACTTAAAAACACTTTGTAGAATATTTTACACTATTTTATAAAAATATGGTGTATTTAATATACCATATTATATATATATATACACGCTATATATACACACTGTAGTCTATAAAATATACAATGACCAACTATAAAAAAACAAATTGCACAGAAATTGTACACAAATGGCCTGCATCTCTCCTCCATTGGATGCAGTTTAACAATTCACAGTCACCTGTATCATAAGTTTGAAATAATACAGCTTAGTTCTTATTAATGTGTACGAAAATTTCCTTCTACTATTTATAAATACTCAGAGAAACATCTAGCAACTTAATTTACATATGTATAAAATGACACTTACATTCCAGTTACTACAAAGGACATCAGCGGTGCTCAGGTATTCACTGGCTCTCACAACATCATCTATGTCAGTAAAAAATTCTACGTAGTTCTGGTGAAGGTATAAATTAAACATGCTTCCAGACATGTGTGATTTTTCCACAATAACCTATTGGAAGTGGGGGGAACCACAAGAAAAAACTTCAGGTTTTATACTGTATAAAAGGAAACCTATCCCATAGAAGTTATGACACATTTGGATGATTACAGAGCTGGTGCATGACCTACAAAGGGAAGGGATGCCACCCAGAGGGACCTTGACATGCTTGAGTGATGGGGCCCACAGAAACCTTGTAAGGTTCAACAAAGCCAGGTGCAAGGTCCTGCACCTGAGCAAGGGCAATCCCAAACATGAATACAGGCAGGGTGATGGGTTGATTGGGAGCAGCTTTGAGGAGAAAGACTAGAGGGTACTGGTGGTTGGAAAACTGAATACGAGCAAGCCAGGTGCACCCACAGCCCAGAAAGCCACCCGTACCCTGGGCTGCACCAACAGCAGCGTGGCCAGCAGGCCAAGGGAGGTGATTGTCCCCCTCTGCTCTGCTCACAAGCAAAGGGAAGGATGGTTTCTTCCCAGAGACAACTAAGGGAGGCTGGAAGGGCAGAAATCACTGCTGTCTTCAGCTCTCCAATGAATGACAACAGGAAGGTGAGCTCCGACTCCACTAGATCACACACAGCAAAAATGTGAGAGAGAAATCATCACAGCCTGCAGCAAGGGTAAGTCCACCCTTCGATGCAAGTCAGAAATTTCTCACCTTACTGACTATCACTGACGATACTCAAGACTAAACAAGACTGCGAACCTCATTGGCCTTTGAAGTTAGCCTCCAGAGGTCCCTTCCAGATTATTCTGCAACTTAAACCGATTGAGTATATGAATATTATGATTAATGACAAAGGCACTTGAGAATTTGTAACAATCACTCAGGTTTATGGTTTGGCTTCCTCCCATATCAAATTGGAATCAAGCAATTAATGCAGATATACCTCGGGCTGAATAAGCAAGGTGTCTCGACGGTATTCTGATAGGTGAGAAGGCAGCTGAAGAACTTCTGACTCTGACAGAGGTTCTCCTAAAAGGAATTGTATAATCCTTAGTCCTCTAGTACCACAAATAACGTCATGTTACTGCATACTATCAAAGAGCTGACAGGGGAACGAGGTGGGGAAGACACACATTTCAGACATTAAATTCAAACTCAGAAAATCAATGAGACTGAGAGCAAGAACAGAAATGTGCAACTGCATAAACAGTAGTTGTCATATATAGGGAGCATGATTTTTAAGCAACAGTTGACTTTACCAGGTTACACAGTTTTCACTTCCTAGGAAACTGTTTATGCCTGCATCAACAATTAATTACATAGTCAACAGCAGGTAATTAGAAACACTATGCTTCATATAACACATTTCTCCTAATAATTTTCATATTCCCTCATCTCACCATTTCTGAATTTATTTTGGAACAGATGCTGTGCATTATTACATAAAGGTGAACAGCCAGTGGCATTATGGCTCCTTATTTAGCTGAGCGTAGGTAGTATTACAGCATAAGTATCAAATTCTTATGAATTGTATTATTTAGATGTTAATAAAGGACCGTAGCCATACCCAGGAAGCAGAGCTGAAGTAAATTTGCAGAGCCTGAGTGTATAAAAATCAGTGAAGTTAAAAGCATTTTGGAGAGGTGGAAAAGGAGATGGGGTAGTGTAATAAAAAAAAAAAATGTAGGGAGGAAAAGACAGCACAACAAATCAAAACCAAACACATCAACAGGGCAGGCAGCAGCCAAGAGGCTGCAGGGCCATTTTGTAATCTCTAAGAAAACAGTTGAGTTCAGAACATAAATGCATAATTATGTATAATTCTACACAAAAGGAAAATTTTGCTTTTGGGCAAAGCAACAAATGTGATAGCTATCTCTCTAGCTGTAAGTGCATGACAGCAGATGGACCTAATGCAACTAGAGGTATGTATTGTATTACATATATGCAGTAGATTCGTTAATGAAATGTGTGCTATTTCTCTATTACATGCAGACTGCTGCAATCTCAGTTACCAGAGGCATTTATTACTATCTTTATACTGTTATATGAGAATTAGGGGTCACCCTAAGCCTTACTTTATCAAGTCTAGCTACTAGGAGCTAACATACTTCTCCTACTGACAAGGAAGAGTAAGGCAAAGTTCTCTTACTTTTGCAGTAAATTATTTTCCCCAGAGCATGGAAAAGAAAGATAGAAGCATCTTTGCCACCAATAGCTTGTATCTCCTGGTCTTCTGAAGGATCGCATTTACTTTTCTTTCTTGATTTACACACTGCTGCTGCTCCATGTTTTAGTGTGGAGTTGCCTTCCTTCCTTGACCAAAAATTTTTCTCCAATGAGAAGTCTATCAATAAAAGAAACAATATGACCATTATGAAGTAAATAAATAACTAAAATCTATGATACAGAAAAAGTTTTAAAAGTAAGGTAACTAACAGAAAGCACATTTGTTAGGAAGGCAACCTCATCACCTAAACTAGCATGATTTATTACACTTTTGCCCCTTAAGCCATAACTAAGATGCCACGCATTTCTTCAAATAATAAACAGCTGTTCTAAAAGAAAAGCTGGCATTCTTTCTTACTTACCCTAGTCCTGTGTGCCCAACTTATATTTTATTTATAAAGAAGAAACTTGTAAGTAATGCAGCTGCAAGTAATGTAAATGGTATTTTCATTATATTTGGTGCAATTATCCATTTCCTTTCTATTTGCAGGATACGTTTAATGCTCTTACTGAAATATATGAAGGCAAAGAAAACCTTTCATTTAGTGATTCTTCCAACAGCCTACTATTTCTGCAATGGTCTGAGCTCCACGGAATAAACCCCTTCTTTTACTTTAATCTAATATTCAAAAATTTAAACCCCAAATTTGATTAGTGGCAGATGAGATGTCCTCTGTCAAACTAAAGGAACTTAAAGTAGTAATCTCTCTCTTCTCTCATGATTATCATGGATCCCTTTTACCCATTAATACTACCATAAAGAACATATCATTTGTCTTACACACAGAGAAATTACATGTATGTAAAATAAATTCTGCATTTTGATGGCACACAGAGATGAACATGAAGGTGAGGTCCCTCAAAATTTTCACTGGCTGCTGATCTATTATCTAACTGAAACACCTGAGCAATTAAATAATTTCCATTTGACATGAGGACAGCTCTCTTGATCAGTGTTTAAAAAGAAAAAATGCAAGAAGGAACGTATGCCTTTATTCTCTCCCAAGTTCTTTATATAACCCCCATGTTTTTACACTTCCAAGATGAGTTTATCTAAAATTACACAAACTGGTCATTTTTAAGACTACTTAGATTTTCTACAGTATGTATAAAATATATATATAAAAATATATATATAAAGCATCTTGGCATCCACCAGTGAGCTAGACCAAACTACTCACAGGTACTTTCAGCCTACTTTTTATTCATTTAATGGCACTACAATCAAAAATGTTTTGTTTTGTTTTGTTTTTTACTTCTGATGAATCAAACAGTAAAAACTATCTGAAGAACTTAGTTTCCATGTTTACAATTGAAACCTAGAAACTTGACTTTCTCCCCAATTACATGTAAAAAACACAGCTAGAAATCCATTTCAATATACTCTAAAACCCAAACCACAAAGACGTGAAACAACATTTAATCTATTCCACATTTTCAACCTGAGAAGTGGAATAGAAAGGAAATGAACAAAAAACAACACGACTACTACCAGCTTTAAGAAGTACCACAGAATTCTACTTCCTTATTTCTGGTTTGAACGTAAATGCTGGCATCATCTACAGGTTCTCAGAATAAACTACAAGTACCAGAGACCACGTACCAATTTGTTTCCCTACGTTTTGACTTCCAGCACTTAAAAAAAGACATAGTAAGTCTTTTCTTTCTACACTGGAACATTTAAATAATCTTAAACTAAGTCTGATTTACATTGTATAGCCACGTATTTTAAAGGCAACTATAATGCTGAACTTCACAAAGCTATTCTATAATCCTGTCAATAACTTCATAGAAGGTCATGCTACCTCACAGCTTTTCAACTTATCAACAGCTGTAGGCACTCGAAATTTCAGAAACACCACGCATGAATGGCTATTTCAGAAATGCTATGTGAGCAGAGATGAGGACATAAACAATTTTAAAGAACCAAGCAGTGAAAATAATTCTTTCAAATTAAGTTTGCATCATAAATGCTCTCATCAGCAAATGCATAGTGGTTAACAAAGGTATCAAGAGGAAGAGAGGTCACTGCATTAAGCTACATCAATACACATGTAGCAGATACTTAGAAATGACATAACACTCAACTTATTTGGCTTTAAAGAAAAAAATCCTCCTCTTCTTGCTGCAGCGCATCAAGTTAAAAATGTTTTCACACAGCTCACCTAGCAGCTTCAATGGTGAACAGCATATCTTTACAGCAGCAGTGGTCAAAACATCATTCACTTTCATGAAAATCACAGGTATTTACCTTTCATAGAAGAAAACTGAAGACTGTTTATTGCACTTCTTATATCACCTGAACAACCTCTGCAAAGCAGCTCTAGAGATGTTCTGTCAGGAGCATAATTCTTATCTCCATTCTACAAGGAAAAGCAACATCCAAAGTAATAACAAAAAGTAGGATAAGGAGTATTTGAGTAATATTATGACTGTGGGTACTCACCTCTGATATAGACCATAAACAGATTATATCAGGACCCAATTAGAAGCTCAAGCAAGGTAATAGGTCTAATTTTAAAACATTTAATCAATTTAAACACATTGCCACAATTTATATAACAATATACTAGAGAAAACAAGGCACAGGGGTCTTTCCAAGCTGTTAGTCAGTACTAGAATACATTGTAATCAAGTATTGGGCAATAACACAGGATTCAAGTTAATGACCTCTTCTTGTCTTACTGGATAAGATGGGATTGTCTTCTGCTCTTAGTGTTTTCAATATATATGGTTTCTGTAAAACGCAGGTTTGAAAGTTTATACCAAGGATCAAGCGGAACTCAACTGAAAAATAAGATGGCTTTCCCCTTTGTTCCTTGTATTCTGCTGTTTTTTAATATGTTTTTTTCTTTTGTTGACAGAGGGGAGGGTTGTCACATGATCAAAGATCAAGCAATAAAAACAATAAAAAGTAGCAATAACATATTTCGTATATAAAAGCCTGATCCTAGCACTGCGCACAAGTTCAGTTTTGACAACTTACCATACTAGCTTCTGTTGCTGCTATTCGATTAAGAACTTTCATCATATTTGTTGGTGCGATAGGCTTGAAACTGTTAAAAGTCATTAAAAAAATCAATTAGTTCCTCACTTCTCATTTATTTTGATGAAGTTCTTACTTCATCAAAGATCTTACCTGATAATTGAAATACACAGCTCCTCCAGAATTTCTTTTGGAAATAGTAACCTCTGGTTGCTGTCTCCACTGAAGTTATCTGAGATTATAAATATAAGGGGACATCTACTTGTACGAACGAATCTCCTAAATTGAAAAACAAGCAGGTGAAACAGGAATCAAACCCCATTTAACACAAGCGGCTAAGGCTAACTTTTAAAAGTTTGTTTATAACTAACCTGAGAATTTCATGTAGACTGCTAGGGTCTCGATAGAATTGGTTTGGTATGTCCTATTCAAAACAAATGAACTGCTGTCATTACATTCAAATGTAAATATTCTCTCCCTCAGACTGACTGTAATGCCACACTACACTGCTACACATTTTGTCTTCCTAGTTACCTCGCTTTCAACTAAATCTGAATGCAGTTAACACGGAAAATAATCAGAAAGAAAAAGAAAAAAAAAAAAGCCTAATATTTCTTTCTTTCCCTATGGAAAACAATTATCTAAAAGAAGCATTTTTTTTTCTATCCTTGTTTCCCAAGAAACAGCCATGTATGACCACATTACCTACTAGACAGTTTTATTCAGACATAACAGAAATACTCAGGGCAGCAGCTCCACTGCAGAAGGAGCCAGGATATACTACTCGAGATAGGAGAGAATCTAGACCATGAGCTGACTTTATGAAGAGCAATCACAGGAAACCATGCTAATTTATACAATACGCATATTCTCAAGTTCTTCTATACTATCTTGCATCTTCAATAAACAAGAAAAGTGGTAATTTTTCCATCTAACTGTTTAAACACATACACATTTCTAGAAAGCGAATCATACAGAAGCACAGATTGGATTTTTCAATATTGCTTCACAATCTGCATTTTAGTAATCTATTTCTGATTTCTGTATATGAACTAGTGTCCAACTTCTGCCTGGCAATTAGCTTATGTGGTTTAAGTAGGGGTAGAATTTGATTCTAGTGTGCTGTCAAGACTCAAAAAGTAGTAACTCATCTGCAGAAAAGTAGTCAAATTTGTGGCAACACCAATTCACCAGCAACAGCTAGCTAGCATGTCAAGTTTATCATAAAAATTTTCACTTACTTCAATGAGAATAAGCTTTTTATCATTTCCTGAGGACTCCCCAAGCATCTGAAGTTTGTTATACTTATTTGCTCTTAATAGAAAATCCTGAAAAAGAGCTGCTTGGGCCTGACTCGGAAACGTATGAAAGTTTGAGACTGAAAAAGAAAATTAATTAAAAAATGTATTCTACTTGGTATAATATAGAATACATAATAACTACAAGAACTAATTCCCACGCATGCTACTTTTTGATAAAAGCCATTGAACACCAGCAGCCAAGCCCTTTAGCAAACATAATTGAAATAGAAAACTATTTTTACAGAGTAGAATTCAGCTGAGGACCCAAAGACACACAGTTATTTAACTAGTTCAAATGATATCCAGGATATTACATAGCTCTCTGTGTGTACTGTAAACTATTTTGGAGTAAACACTGTAAAAAAAAAAATCCCTTCCCAAATAAAAGTAAGACTCTTATTAAACTCTAAGAATCTGACTTATATGGACATTGTATTTTTAATTCTTATGCCTCTGTCACATACGAAGCCAGATCAAACTATGAAAATCAAAGAAGTATAAGGAAGGAAAAGAAAAAAAAATCAAAATACTTACCGTGGCCAAATACACTTCTTAAATCTTCTTTTGTAAAGTCTGACAATATTGGATTGGTCCATTCTTGCACGTGAATGTCAAGATCTTTTGCTAATATTTGTATAGTTGCTGTCTTTCCACAGCCAGGAGGACCAGTTAATAGTAAAACAGAGCCACCCTGTCAAAGAAATAAAATAATCCCCAACATTACAAATAAAGACTAAAGCTTGTCTGAAGAAGAGTTCTACATTTTCTGTAGTACTGATACTGACTCTCTTTTACAAATAAAAACATAGGTAAGTATTTTGTGTTACTGATTTACCTGTTGGCTACTCTGGAACAGCTGGAACAGAAGTCGGGAAGGCATGCTGGCATGCTCCCAGATTTTTCAAAGGAGTCTGCTTGCTTAACTGCACACCAACATAATACATACAGGAGAATCAGCTTTGAAAAGCACTAGTCGGGACTACTAAATGACACATCAGTGTAAGAATGCCTCTTATCAATCAAGAAATTAAAATACCCTCTTACTTCAAGTCACTGTAACTGGAAATTTGCCGTGCTATGTAAAATTAGTCTTTTGGAGATAAAACACAGTTATAAGCACAACCAAACAGGTATGAACTGACTGAATGCTACAAAATAATGCTGCTGAGGAAAAAAAATAGAATTCAGCTCTGCTTCCCTTAGCTGTTTAAAACCTAAACTAATGTAAAAGCTCTAACCTACGTTCTTAAGAGATTTCTTACAAAGCAATATAAACACTACCTAAAAGTAAAGTTTTTTTTTTTTTTTCTTCCTGAAATTAAAAGAATGTTGAATCCAGCTTGTTTAGACAGTTCTGTACTTCTGGCTGCTAATTTTTAGCAAAATTACCTGCTTTGGTGGCCTCTGAAACGCATGTGTTTTTAACCAGGTTTCAACTTCTTCAATTTTCTTCTTTTGCACAGCAAGGTCATTCTGAAACAAGATGAAAACATATGAAACACATATATATGTGCATCCTGTCTTCTACAACTTTAATGATGGGATTCAAGAACAGAATACATACAGACTAGAACAATAACGTGTATATTCCAGTTACATATGTTTATGCTATTATAGAAGTAACAGAAAGCCGATCATTGGAGCTTCTTTCCTCAAACAACCAATTTTCCATTGCCAGCAGTATGGAAATAATGAATAATTTATTATTCCTAAAGTAATAACATTATAATCCTTCATGGTAGTATGCTTTATAGCTATTGCTAGAGCTGATAGTTTTTAGGCCTTACTGACTCTAAACCTGCATGTATTTGGGGGATTTCTGCAGATTTCGTGCAACTTACTCGCGTTCTAGTCTTCCTCTCCAGAGATGAACTATTAAAAATTTCAACATAAAATACAAGTACTACACTTAGTTCTCTATCCTTCCCCTAGCTGTGGATTTTTCTAGTACTCGTGGCTGACAGATTTAGCTAAAATTTGACAACATATTCAAAAGTTTAGAAGTTGATGGACAAGAAACAACATCTCATCAGCACCTTTGTATCCTCAGGAGGCCTGCTAAGAAATGCACCTTATACAGACAAGTTCATTAAAACCTTCAATACAGAGAGTAGATAAATCAAAACAGTACTTTACTGCCCTAATAAAATACTACATATTTAGGACCCAATCAAGTTGGATTAGAAAGACGAGCATGATACATTACAGTGTAACATTACTATTATTTTAGTACTTAGAATAACTCTCATACCTGAGTTTCAGGTTTGTATTTATCTACCCATGGCTCATCTTGGGATTGGCTCTGATTTTGTCTGCATTCGTTGCCAGGCAGGTCTACTGAAGATGACTTTGTTCTTTTTTTGGGCAGAACTTTGCTTTTGCTACATGCCGGCACAGA
The DNA here is from genome assembly GCF_965140915.1 of Aythya marila. Classification (NCBI taxonomy): domain Eukaryota; kingdom Metazoa; phylum Chordata; class Aves; order Anseriformes; family Anatidae; genus Aythya; species Aythya marila. The sequence continues at coordinate 79,725,617 of NC_139080.1, read as the reverse complement.
AGACAGGTCTTTGTTCTGCTGACTATTTCTTCCAGAGTTGCTTCTAGGCAGCTTTGCAGAAACTGTGCTAGAAGAAACAGCTGTGTTTCCAAAGAAGTCATCAAATGAATCTGCCAACCAACCTTTTACCTGGTAAAATCAAAAATAATAATAATAAAAAGTTATTATTGTGGCATTGTCTTCCTTTCTTCAATAGAGCACAACTGTCTCCAGAAAATTCAAGATTTCTAGCAGGTGTGTATAAAAAAATGCCTTGTAGATGCAAAAGAACTTCATTAAGATTGAGAGGATATTTAAAATGAATGCCAGCTAGCAACAAACGCTGACACTTACTCTGCTTGGACTGTATCAATTACAGGCTTCTTAAGGGCCAAAGAATAAAGTTAATATTTACACCTTGTGTCAGAGGATTTTGCAGCAAAGTGGCAAACCAGAACAAGCTGAGATCTCTGCTAAAACACATTTAAATAAAAAAAAAAAAAAGTAAAGTTAAAACAGAAGAATGGAAAAGCAGCATAAGCTTATCAACAGCCTTCACATTAAGATCAAGTTTGTGTCGTCTCTTCCATTGTAAAGACTTTTTCCCCCATTTACAAGGCAGCTTTTCCTCAAAAACTAGAAATATATAACAGAAAATCGATGTGAAGAGCATGATAAAATCAGGTGTTGGTGTTCATCTGCCACACGAGGCCATACGGACTGATGGACTGATCTCGGGTCAGCGGCCGTGCCGTGCATAACGAGCCGGACAGCAACACGTAAAGAAACCGCTGTTCATGGTTTATTTTTTTATCACAATTTACTTTTGCACCTGAGGAACACCCTGCAGGGCCGGTGTCCAAGCTCGCAGGCCCTGAGCTCCCTCTGAGGCCACCTGCGTGTTGCCAGAGGAGCACAGCCAAGGGCCCCACACGCCGCTTGCTGGCAGGACGCGCTCTCAGAGCACAATATTTTTACGAGTTTAGGCGACTTCCCGGGGAAATCAGACACACAAATACACGCTCACGACCCAGAACTCTCCGAAAATTAAAAAAAAATTAACAGGAGCCTCTAAAAAAAAACACGAATGGAGGCGCTGCGACAGCACCCCCCCCCCCACCGCCCACCGGCCCCTGAGGAGGGGCAGGCTCATGGCCGCCCGCGTCCCCCTCAGCCCGGGGCCGGTCCCGGTGCCTACCTCCGGCTGCCTCCCCGCGGGGCTCCGGGACATCGCGGCCGGCAGCGGGGCCGGCAGCGGGGCCGGGGCTGCTGGCAGCTCGGCCGGGCCTCGCTGGGTCCTTCCTCAGCGCCCTCCCTTAGCTGCCCGCCTCAGCGCCTCGCCTCGCCCCGCTCGGGCTGTGCTGTGCTGTGCTGTGCTGTGGGCGGCGGGGCCATGCGGCGGCCCAACGTGCTGCTCACCGGTGCGGGGACGGGGGGGCAAGGGCAGGGGTTTGGGGACACGGGCAGGGATTTGGGGACACGGGCAGGGATTTGGGGGACACGGGGAGCCCCTTCCTCCTTGTCCTGCCCTCGCCTCTCTCTGTGCAAAGCCGCCCCCCCCCACCCCCTTTCTGGTTTCCCCTCAGGAGGGGCTCTCTGGAGGGCGCCCGGCTCCTCACGCTCTGACCTGTTTTTGGTTTTTTTTGGATTTTTTTTTTTTGTTTTTTTTGCTTTAGGTACACCGGGTGTGGGGAAGAGCACGCTGGGGAAGGAGCTCGCCTCCAGGACTGGGCTGACCTACATCAACGTGGGGGACCTGGCCAAAGAAGGTAGGCCGGAGATGTCTTTATTTTCCAGAGCCTTTCGCTTCTACAGCGCTTGTTTTGCAGTAAAAAATAATACAACGGGTTTGCCTTAGTGGAAGTGTTTTTGGTGGGGTGTGCTAAGGAAACGGTGGGAGTAAAAATGTTGTTTTTTTTGCAGCGTTACGCTGTTTAAAGGTAAGGAGTGTGGTATTGAGATGTGCTTGCACTGCTAAGAAAGCTTAGCAGGCAACCTTATAAAACGCAGACAGCCAGACTCCTTGGAGCAATTAGGTGAAAATCACGGTGTCAAGGTAAGAGAAGAAACATCAACACTTTAAGCAGTAAAAAAGAAATTTGAAATTTAGTAGGCCAGCAACTGAAGGCCATGCGTTGTCTGAATAAGAGCCAGCAGTGTGCTCAGGTGGCCAAGAAGGCCAACGGCATCCTGGCTTGTATCAGAAACAGTGTGGCCAGCAGGGCTAGGGAGGTGATCGTCCCCCTGTACTCAGCTCTGGTGAGGCCGCACCTCGAGTACTGTGTTCAGTTTTGGGCCCCTCGCTACAAGAAGGACATCGAGGTGCTTGAGCGGGTGCAGAGAAGGGCGACGAAGCTGGTGAGGGGCCTGGAGAACAAGTCCTACGAGGAGCGGCTGAGGGAGCTGGGCTTGTTCAGCCTGGAGAAGAGGAGGCTCAGGGGTGACCTTATCGCTCTCTATGGGTACCTCAAGGGAGGTTGTAGCGAGGTGGGGGTTGGCCTGTTCTCCCACGTGCCTGGTGACAGGACGAGGGGGAATGGGCTTAAGTTGAGCCAGGGGAGTTTTAGGTTAGATGTTAGGAAGAACTTCTTTACTGAAAGGGTTGTGAGGCATTGGAACAGGCTGCCCAGGGAAGTGGTGGAGTCACCATCCCTGGAGGTCTTTAAAAGACATTTAGATGTAGAGCTTAGGGATATGGTTTAGTGGGGACTGTTAGCGTTAGGTTGGAGGTTGGACTCGATGATCTTGAGGTCTCTTCCAACCTAGAAATTCTGTGATTCTGTGATTCTGTCTGTGAAGCATCAGATGGGTTGTGAACCTGGATTACCCACACAGTGGGGAATCACTCAGAGGAGGTTCCTGTCATCAAAAAGTACATAAACTGTGTTTTGGAACTGGTAGGGGCACTCTCCTCCTTGTGGGGCACCCGCCATTGCAATCACGAATAAATTGGTACGTCACTGAGATCCTCACCTAAGTTACTGGCTATGGAGTGTTTCTCACAAAACCACTCCTGTAACAGTAATTTATTAATCAATGCAATGCAAGTGACAAACCTCTCTTTATAGGAATTTGTAGAGGTTGGACATGGTGATCTTGGGGGTCTCTTCCTGTGTAGGTGATTCTGTGATTCTGTAAATGAAGCACTCCATGCTCTGTACAGTATTTTTGTCTGTACAATATTTTTGTTTACAGCCTCCCAAAACAAACGTAACTATATTTTTAATAACTCCTGCTATTTCACTAACTTGCATGAATTATTTTTGCTGCAGGAGAACTATATGAAGGTTTTGATGAGGAGTATGAATGTCCAATTTTGGATGAAGACAGGGTAAGTTCAACTTCAAACCCTAGGATTTTTGCATTTGTTTTGATCATTTCCTGTGATGTCACATAACCTTGCCTGTCTGTTTTTTTTACAGGTAATTGATGAGCTAGAAGACAAGATGCGCGAGGGTGGAGTTATCGTTGATTACCACGGCTGTGATTTTTTCCCTGAACAATGGTTTCATATCGTATTTGTACTTCGCACAGACAACTCGTATCTGTATGACAGGCTGGAAAGCAGGTATGTCACACAATGAATAAGTAAATTGCTGTTGTGTGACTTCTTCACAGATTTGATTGTGATATCAACTACTGATTCTGCATGATATATTTTGTAGTTCTCTCTATACCTGAGGCTTAGCTTGGTGCTGTTCTTGTTTTTCAGGGGTTACAAAGGGAAGAAACTACAGGACAACATTCAGTGTGAAATTTTTCAGACTCTTTATGAGGAAGCTATGTTGTCATATCGGGAGGAAATCGTGCACCAGTTACCCAGCAACACTCCAGAAGACCTAGAGAGAAATTTGGATCAGATTATGCAATGGATTGAGCAATGGATGAAGGACAACAACTGACATTTGCTGAAAAAGTAACTGCTGGCCTCTTCCTGGGAGGTTTAATAAATGACATTTTTTAACACTTGTATGGTTAATTAAAATTAATTTAATTGTAGTTTGACGTGGTTGGAAACTAGAAAAAGCATCCAAATAGCCAAGCTGTAAGGCTTTGGAACTGCCTGTGAAGCCGTGTGGGAGAGGCATATAGGAGAACTGACACCAGAGTAAAAAATGAGCAGAGAGTGTAAAGAGGATAACGACGCAGTTGCCTTTAGTAGGAGGAACAAAACTGAAACCTAGCTTTTTTTTTTTTTTTTTTCCCTACTAAGAAAACTGTAAAATCCTTAATATTAAGGAGCATTCAGTTTCCAATGGGTAGATCAGTCAGTGTCCTGAACAACAATCAGTTTCTGAATTGCCAAACTTCGAACTGCTAAGCTCCACTACATATACTTGACTGTGTGCAGGCTAATATAGGGTGAGAGGTGATAGATTTTAAGGACAGTGCTTCATTTTTTGAGGGAAGAGTTGTGACCTTGCTAAAAGAGCTGTGTATAAATGGAATTATTCATGGTGTAAGGAAACGTTGGCTGTCCCTGCAGTAGCGAAGAATAGCAAGCTGCAGGCTTGCTTTTTCCTTTTTGTCTCAGCATTCTCTGTCACCTGTCCCAGTGATAAATAAACTTTTTATATCCGTGAGCTTGAACAGTAAAACTGATTCCTGGTAAAGAGTGTTGTTGTTACGTGTTTTAGATCCTATCTTTTTAATTGAAGTTTGGTGAGACTGACAGGAGTGTGAGAGGAGGCAAAAGTCTTTCTGCAGAGCATCTTCAGGTGCTGTTAGCACATCAGCAAATCAACCCACGTGCACCAGGACCGTGAGTGGAATTGGTGGGAGAAATCTGGAGCTTCCTTGCTGGATCGGGACCAAACACTGGGGAAAAAAAAACTCCTTTTGAGCAGCACTTTTTAAGGGTGAGGGCATGGATGGAAAAAATAAATGAAGGCGCGAAGCTGGGTGAACTCGAAACTGTTCCCAAAACCTGCTTTGCGTGCAAGGGTGGCTGTGTGCAGAGCAGGAAAACACGGGAGGAGCCGCAGCCAGCCCTGCCCTGCCCTACACGGACACCGGGGCCGTGCCGAGCCGTGCCCGGGAGCACGGGGCCGACAGCGAGCAGAGCAAGGGGGATTTGGGGGAGATTTGGGGGAGATCTGGGGGGGCTGGCCGCCTTCTGCACCACCAGGGAGGCGGGACAGGTATCGGGGAGCAGCCACATGCTGAAAGCTTTGGGTTTTTTCTCATTTTGGTGGTGTTTTTTTTTTTGCTTTAATGACGAGGCTGGTTTTGTTTCTCCAGGTGGGTTACCTGCTGGCGGGGAAGGGGCGCTGTCCACGCGGGCACAGCCGGTTAAAAGGGGGAGAAAGCGAACAAAGCAGGGGGAAGGGAAGATGGAGGAAGCCGAAGAGGATGACATGGCATGTGGGGACTTGGGAAACGGGCTGGGGAGAAGACCTGGAGCTGCTGCATACGAAGGGGAGGACGCGCAAAGCTATCCGTCCAGATCCAGGAAGGGGTCTGGAAAGGCTTGCAGAAGTTTCCTGTCAACAAAGAGAGTGGAAGAAAACGAAGCTGCTCTTCCCTGCTCCAAGAGGAACAGCGTTTACGACGGATCATCCAAAACCCCCGTTACTGGTTTGACCCGACAAAAGAGCTCTGGTAAGGCTAATTCGGAGTCGATTATTCACCCTGAGGAAATTATGCACCTTGGCAAAATGGGGCAGCCGAGCTACTTCACGAGGCATCATCAAATTTAGTGTGAACTGCTTGCCAAAACCCTCTGAAGCTGCAGAGGATGCCAGGCACATGTTTAGCACGTGCCTCCTGGGGTCTGCCACTGCGTGGCCCTCAAGTCTTGTCCTGTCAGGGCCGTGAACAGGGCACGGAGGAGATACTCGGTGTAACCAAGGCAGCGAAGTCATCTCTGCCCCAAGCTCTTCCTCCCGAAATGGCCTTCCAGCCGCTCGGGCTGTGGTCCTACTTAGTGTGAAACAACCCTTCCTGGTATTTAGTTTTGCCTTTGTGACATCCTGTGGTAAAGAGCAGCTTCATTTTTCTCTACACACATACATACACGTGTGTGTGTATATATATTATTATTAGATTTAATATACATGTATGTATATGTGTATATGTATGTATATCCATTATACATATATATATGTATATGTAAGTATATTAATTTTAATGGATTTGTTTGGATTTCTGATCTGAATGTATCTTCCCAGAGACTGCATCCAAAATTTAGGGCTAAATATTCAAAATCCTGTTTGTTATTTAGTTGAAATTTATGAACTGGCATAGTTTTAAGGTTAAGAAGTTCCTGTACATCTCTGCTATCTCAGTGTTGGCATTCACTTTTTCTTGTGAAGAAGTGCTGCTTTAAATAAAATCAGGTACAGGCAGTGATGTTCTTTACACTTTCGCTTCTCTGCTTTGCATTTTTAGTGCTTTGACTGAAGTATTTCCATAGCACTTGCTTATTTCTCTCCTTTACAGCAAGTCCACACTATCTTCTCTACACACTGCGGTAAACTAAGCCATGTAGTTTTATTCTCTGTAGGTTTTAGCAGTGTCAATGAGAAGATGTTACAAGAGCAACATAATTCCAGTTGGTCTCACTGTACTCCTGTCAGTGCTCCTGCTGTCTTGGGCCTAGGTTGTTCACCTAGATTGTCCACACAGCGCTATCCATGAAAGCACGACTAAATCCCACATGAATGTGACTTGGATTTAGCAGGAGGCTGCATGTTAATATAGTTCTGTGCTGCTCAGTTTAAGGAAAAATGATGCCAGTAGGAACCACTAGTTTAGATAAACACCGAATCCTGCAGAGTAGACCACTGTACTTCATCTCAGTGTCTTAAACATTGGCCTGACTTCTGAATTGCACTAGCTACTGTAGTGTCGGGTGCAGCTGAAGAATAGTTTCAATTTAAAAGGAATCTAAAAAATTAAATTATTTTGGGAGGAGAGATCACAAGTTTGTTTTTATTTCTAAATGGAAATTTTAACCTTGAAATTGACCTTATTTTAGATTTCTCTATGATTTTTATTTTTTTCCATTTGGCTTCTTTAACCATGGAACAATGTTTGAGTTTAGGATTTATGTATTTCTTAGATCTGCTTATTAGCTCCAGGAGGAAAAAAAAATGAAAATCATCTCTGCATGTTTCCTGTTTTCAGGTTAAAGCAAATTCTCGTGTTTTCTTTTGTAACTGTTTTAGTATCTCATATTCTGGTATCTCCTATCAATCTTACAGAATCCAGTACTGAAATGTCAAATGAAGAACTGAAGCAACAACTTCGAGAAGCTCTAGAGGTTAGTAACACTGCCAGGTATGCTGTTCTTGAAATCTGCATTTCATTTTAATGTATCGAAGTAAAGCACAGTGTTACTTTGGCAGATGTTTGCGTGATCAGAATCTTGGATGGAATCGGGTTCTTGAAACTCATGTACTACTTGGAAGCCTAATTCAATTTTATGCTAGGGAATCGTAGTGTGTGATGCAGTTTATACTCTGGATTTTTAGGGGGAAAAAGTATTTTTAAAGGTGTAGAGAATATTAGAGGGATTGTGTTCCTTTTCTAGCAGTTTTTCTTTTTTATTGAGGTTTGCGCCTGAAAATCTGGAGAGTAAACTGAATAGTCTTTGGCTTTTTAATATACATTTTTACTAAAAGGTAGTCAACTCCTATGTTTTTAATTTTACTGCAGATAATTGTGTTGGCATCAGTACAGACAGAAATACCAGAGTGATCTCAGCTGTAAAAACATATACTTCACCTTTACTGTATTCTTGCACCTCAAATTACCTCATGATATGGCACTTTTAAGCTGTCTTTAAGCTGTCCTACAAAGAACCTTTACTGCAGAGCAACTTAAGATGTCCAGGAACCTTACTAATTTTCAATACAATGAAGGTAATAAATTGGCACTGCCCACAGATACAATCCCAGTATCAACTGCTGAAATACTAGAAGACCTATGAAAGATGTTTTGGATAGCCACAGATGAACAATCAAGGGACCTACGTAGAGGTTAAGCAAAAATCACTATACGAAGTAATGAATTTTCTTTGACCTCTTGAAAATTGAAAAACCACCTTCTTCTAAAGGGAGGAATGTTGCTTAAAGGCATGACTGGATCAGGAATCTATCTCATTTTAGCTGTTCTTTTGTTTTGGACAGGTAATGTAACAGATAGTCCTGGTACGATATCCATTCTATAGAGTACAGATATTTTGTATAATATTTCATAATACGTCATATTATAAATATATAATAAGTCCTAAGTGCTATTAATGTTTATAGTATATTTTCTTTCTGCTGCATGTATAAAGAAATTTATTCCATTTGCTCACTTAATGTAAATGCTCTAGGCCTATGTTGGTATATACAACTTCTTTAGCAAGGCAGAACTGCAATATTTAGTGCTTTGTTTTGTTTTCCTGAATACACTGGAAGAGAAGAGAACGAAAAATCGCAAGTATTATTCCTTAAGGATTTTGCGCTAGCACATGCTGTTAACATTTCATCACAAGCAAGCTATTAGAAAAGAATCGAAGAGGATAAAAACAGAATGAGAAGGTTTTTTTTGGAGGGAAGGCAAATTTACATTGCTGTTATACTTGAGTTTTTAACAGGAATATTTTGACTTTTACCTAGTGTGCCTGTTTTATTTTGCTTCAGGAAGCTGAAATTTTGAAAGTTGAGCTTGAAGCTTCTCAAAGACAGCTTGAAGGAAAAGAAGAAGCCCTAAGAATTCTGCAGAGCATGGTAGGAGTTGTTCAGAAATTTTCTGCTTACCTTGTAGTAAAGGAAAAATAAATAAATAAATAAATAAATCTTTCTGCCTCTCTTCATTAAATCCTGCAAAACTTAAAGTCTTCCTAGGGCTATATTGTAAAAACGTTGAGTCTGCAAGTCTGCACAGACTAGGCCCTTACAATTTACTACTTTTTCTGCATGAAATCATCAGTTACTTAAGAAGACTTTACTGCTGTAGCAAATTCTCAGTAACTTATCCTTGAGGATTCCAGGATTGTTATATTTTATTCACTGTCACAATGCATGGTGTTGAAATCAACTGCATAATTGCATAATCCGTTTATAGTTCTGCAGGTTCTACCCTCAGACACTTGTAATAAGTCAAACCTAGATCAAGGTATAGGTATGTTGTAACCACATTTTCTGAGAGCTGATTTTGTGGACAGTCCTTGCAGACATCATCTCTTTCTAAGTCATGTGCTGTTTTCCAGTAAGAGCCTAGGGGATTGAAACACAAGTTTGTTATGCTGTGTAGCTATTTAGTATCTTAAAATTAGAACCCATGGGGACTTATAAGGTAATTGCTGATGTTTGAAATTCAACACACTCTTGGTTAACCAAGAGCATGGACTTGTATTGATGTACAACTGAATATTGGGCCTTATTTAATTACAGTATTTGACAGTTGTGCCTTTTTATTTTTTTTTTAGGCAGTATTTAATAAAGCCACTAGTCATACAAAAGCAATGCTTCAAAAAACTGAGGAAGAAAAGAGAACTTTAGAAAAGGTAAGGGTGCAGGTTTCCTTTAAACTGGCACAAAATCATAGAAGTTCATCACTTATCACAATAAGGGGTGATCATGCTGTTTATTTAAATCTATCCCAATCTGCCATTAGCTCATTTTTTTTCCCCCAACTATTCTATTTTTAAGTGGAAAGGTAAAATGTCAATGTATCACTCTTGATCTAGATGTTTTCCAGCTACACTGTGTACAAATAATAACTGCGAGATACTGGAAATATGTTTGTGTTTTCAATTGGTCTGTGTTGTGAGATTCACAGTTGTTGGTACTGAGTTGTATTATTTCTGAGTTAACCTTGATCTTCCAAACAAGTCTAAGAAATGAATACCCTATTTTAATTGGGAAGATGAGGAGGAGGAACGCTTTGAGCTACTTCATTAAACGGAGTTCTATTTCTCTTTCTATGTGGCCTTTCCACAGAACAGTAATGGAAGAGGGAAACATGACAGCATGGGTTTGCTTTTGTCATAAGCCAGTACAAGCATTAGCGCGTTCAGCATGGTCTGGAACAAATAGGTTAGTGACGCAGAAACTCATTGTTGTCTGCTGCCAAATTTATTTTAAAAGACATAGATTGTAGTTACTGTTGGTCACCTTAGTCTCTGTCAGTGCCAAATACAGCACCAGCTGTTCCATTTCTTCCTTCCATTCTGAGGATTATAATGAACTTCTGCTGGTTTGTTTTGTCTCTACAGGAAATAAATATTTTGCAATGGGAAATTGAATTTGACCAGGATAGATTTAAAAACATAGAAGATACATGGACAGAAAAATATGACCGGTATTTAACTTATGCTGTGTTTCTTTATTCTTTCTATTTTTTTTTTTAAACTGCATTTTATGCTATGTCATCTTCATCTTGTTCCAAGTTTGCTTCATCAGGTCTTCTGGCCCTGGTGGTGGGTTTGTTTGTTTGTTTTCTTTTGTTTGTTTGTTTTGTTTGTTGTTTTTTCTTTCAAAATTTCTTTCACAATTTGGGAAGATGAATTTAATTTTCATGTTAGTCAGATATGTATTTTTCAGTTACAACTACTAAAATTAATAAGCCTCAATTCTTTAGCTGGCTAAAGTCTTTTAGGCTGGCTTTGCTAGGTTCAGTTTTCATTTTCATCCTTTTACTTTATTATGTTAGCTAGCAGGAACCAGACTGTCTCTATTTACTTTAAGTGTAAATGAGGCATGGAAAATAATGGTATGTGCTTGCTTGTGGAAATATCGTTTGCTGGTTAATCATTGTTTTACTTTCTTGCGTTGTAGGTATGAGACTAAGTACAGGTAAAATTTAATGCTTTTGAGAGAGGCAGATCAACTGGTTCTTTGTTTAAGTAAGAATTATTCTGGGTGGACTGAAGGTATAGATAGGCAAGCAGAAGAAGCCAGAGGCACTAAACTAATAATGAAATAACAGACATTGAAAAAGTGACCAACAGCCTCACTTATTTAAATGTGCATATAGTATGTCTGACCTCTAGACATCAGAGTTATAATTATTTTAGTGGAATTTTTTATTTAAAACTTTCATACTTAGAATCAAAGAAAATACAAACAAACAAACAAAAAACCTATTAATTTGTAAGAAGAGTTTTGCTAAGATTTTGTATCTTGTTCACCTCTTAACATAGTTGCAATGTCAAGGAATCCTTTCTGAAAAACCACTTGGCTTTGTGGACTCAGGAAAGTTGCAAGAGGTGTGAGATAGCTGTGAGTAACAAACTTACTGTTAATTGTTGGAAGCTAGAGACTGAGCTTCAGAAAGCTGCAAGCTATGAGCTAAAGACATGAACTGCAGCCTCTGCAAAAAGGTTTTCAGATATCTGATACACTAGGATGAGAATAATGTGTATTTCCCTTTCTTTATTCAAAGGAAATACTCCAAGTTATTATTTAGCTTTAAACAAAAACATGAAGTCACAGTATGCTGCATTTACTGGCAGCTGAAGAGATACACCAAAAAATGTATACTGCTGTAACATTTAGGACTTCAGATTTCCTGGAAGCATATCCTGTTGAATAGAAAAATGGCAAAATGCATTATAAATGTCTGTTGAATGTTCTCAGTTTGCAATGCTGAAAAGTATAGTTGTTCTTTGCAAGAGTATTATGACTACAGGAAGTTTACTTTCTAAAATTGAGACCCAAGCCATATTGTCATATGTCCAATAACAATTTCCTGTTTTCAAGGAAGCAAGAGATTGCTAGCAAGTGTTTCAGAGGCTTACAATACAAATTTTATTGAGTTTCTAATGGTAATTATTATTTTTATGAGTTTCTAATGGTACCTAAACACATCTCTTGTTAAGCTCTGAAGTTTGGGGCATGATGTGCTTTCATGCAAATGATTTTTTTTATTGCCTTTTTTTTTTTTTTTTTTTAAACTTTCACTTGAGCACACACGGACACAATTAAATTGGTTGTGGGTGTGGTTTTATTATAAAGGTCAGCCTGTTTGAACAGTGTGTGTTATCTGGATTGTAGAGAAACCTCCACATGAATGCAGAGATTCTTGCTCTTGCTCCTGCAGAGTCAACTGCAGCCTGAATAACTGGGAGTGACCCTGCAGAAGCCGGTGTGGCATAGCCTGACTTCTTAGCCTGGGTTCAGCGCCAGTCATACCAAGCCTACGTAGAGTCCCTCAGGTGTGCTGTGGTCACCAGCCCCTGTGCAATCTGTACTGTGCATTGTTAAGAATATTTAGTTATTTTCCTCTGCTTGACCAGGCAGAGGGGAGCTAATTAGTTTTTAATGAGAATCTCCCATCAAAAAATGCTGGGTATGTAAAATGTCATTCTTGCCTATTTTTTTCAGAAAGCTGGCTAAAGATAATTTCAGGTAGTTTACTGGCCCTGACTAGCAGATTCAGACCTAGCAACATGCCACTTATTATTGGTAGATATTATTAGAGAAAAATAGTAGATTTTTTTTCCTTAAAAAATTACAAGCGAGGAAAGTGATGATATATGTGTAATATCTTCTCAAACTGAACACTCAACTATTTTCAGTTTTCATTTTTTTTCTCTATTCTTTTTAGTAATCCTAATTTTAATTTGTAGAAATAGTAGATATATTTTAACCTGCTAATGTTTTTTTTTTCTCTTCATTTAATTTCCCATTTTTTAAAATATTTATTTCAAAGATGACACAGCCTTTTTCTAAATTCTGCAGGATATATTGTGAAAATGCAGCTCTTAAGGAAGCATTGAAACTGAGAACTGAGGAAGTTAAAACTCTTAAGTCCGAAAATGCAAGTAAGCCATCAGCCACTGTTCCTCTTACTATATTGTTGCTCTGGAATAATTCAGAAGTTAACTATGAATAAAGCTTTCCATCAGGGCAAGTCTCTTTTTACTGACAACTGGTATTAGTGGATATGCAGCAAATCTCTTTAAATAGACACGTACTGTTTGTTGTTCTTGTCACATTGTCACTTTAACAGGAAAAAATATATTAAGTGATAGGAAAAGTCAGGGTGGATGTAGCATAAAAAGTAGATTGGGTCTGAAAGAAACAGACCCATCTTATCACACTGGCTTGGTGACACAGTGGGTGTGGAGGGAAACAACCTCTTGTGTTCCTGTTCATGATCTGTAAGGAGGGAGCAACAGGCCAGGAAAGCCACGGAATGCTTCAGCTACAATTAAAGTCATTACTGGAGATACACACTTCTAATGTCTCTAGATTCCTATAGCAAAAACTTTGAGGTATTCAGCTTGTCAACTTTATAATGGAGTTTTCCAAACTGTATGATATGCCCATGCTGGGTTGGGTCACACATCTCAAGCTCCTTTCCCTTATTTTTGGTTTCCAAAAACCTTTAAAATGGCTGAAACAGATCATTATTTTCCCAACAGTGTGTTTTTCTAAAAATAAAATAAAATAAAATAAAAATAAAATAAAAAGGTCTGCTGCCTTAGTTGTAAGTGGAAAAAAGACATGAGCACATAATGGAAAAGTAATATTTGAGACCGTATCTCTGTAAATGGGTCATCAGCTCTAGGAAAAGACAGAAGAAAAAACAAGTGGCATCTGAGTTTGTAAATCTACGTGGTCTCATCATATTCCCCAGATGCATATACTATAAAACTGCTTCATTTGGCTGTAGTTAAACTATGAAATTAAGAAAATCAGAACAACAGACTTTTCAATTATTTTCCTTGTTTATTTCATAGTCCTGAATCAGCAGTGCTTGGAATTTATTGCAATGCTGGATGTGAACAAACAGAAGGTTGTTCAGGAAAACATGTCCCTGAACAGAAGCGACATCACAGATATTACTGGTCTTGAAGTAAGTACGAACTGAGTTTTTCAAAATGGCTGGTTTGAAGATGTGCAAAAATCTGCATTCTAAACTTTCTTCCTTTACAATATAAAAAGCAGGCTCTAGGATACAATGCATTTATTAACCTTTCCAAAAGTGTTCAGGCTGGCAAGAGCACAGTGTAAGACTTTATTTCTTTGATACCTGCTTCAAGGTGAAAGCTCGAGGGGAGCAGTGTTTACAGGGATGTATTGACACAGATTTACCAGAATGCAGTTGTGGCTCTTCTCATGTATAAGCACACTACTGTTTCACCTTGATTTTCTTGAGCATTGCTTTGCAGATAAGTACTGAACAGAAGACTTTTAAAGCCCAACTCCTCTGCTGCCTTTGTAGCAGTGAGTTCAGATTGGAACACCTAATGGGCATATTTAGATTCACAAAAAGCACATTAGTGTCAGATATGAGATTAGTGCTGAAAAATACACTTGACATGCGTCATTGTGAGTTAAAAGAAATCATGCCTGAATCTTTGTAGCATGGTTCCCCTGACCCTTACATTCCCTCTGTAGCTTCAGAATGTTTTTTGCTAAGTCATTTGGCATCTCCTGCATTGTGGTGTGTTCATTGATACTTAACTGGTGATTTGTTTTGGATTTTAAGCTGGCAGTTCTTGGAGCCTGCACCTGCAATACTTCTGGGGGGCAACCTTGTTCCTGTGCTAAAATGGCAGCTGTCACTCGAAAACAACTTCTTCATCTCAAGCAAGAGGTAATGCTGCTTGACTTAGATATAAACAAGTAGAGAGGTCAGAAAAACAAATTTGCTCAAAAAAAAAATAATATCCTTACACAAACTGATGTGTTTTAAAACAAGAATGCATGCCAGAAATAATGTTTGTTTGTGATGCCTTGATTGTTACTAATATAAAACTGTCATTATGATTTTTAAAATCTACCAGTAAAAAAAGTAAATCTTGTTCAGTTTTCTTCCACTCGTATTTTTAATATGAAAATATACATACTCAAAATGTATTACACTCTGTAAATGTGTACACAATGTGAGTGTGGACTTCCACTGAAAAGGATAATTTCCTCTTCCCTTTCCTGTCAGTGCATTCCACCCCATTACACCACTCCCTTGCATTGACGTCAGCATTCAAACAACTGCTCATCTAGCTAGGTCATGGTGTAATTACATCACAAATAAAGAAATAAAATTATTTTCAAGCCCTTAAAGTTTTAGTAAATTTTATTTTTATTTTTAAAATTTTTAAATTTAGTAAATCTATATTTTTAGAAAGAAGAATTTTTCTTCTGATTTGTATTTGAACCTGCAAGTATGGTAACCTTACTCACTGTCCTAGTGCAGAAGTTCCCACTGACATACGGATTTTAAAAATAAGTGGAGCAAAATAGAATAGTTCCAGCTGGAAGGAACCTCCAAAGACTGAGTCCAACCACCAGACTACATTGGGGCTGACCCCAAATTAAAACTTATCAGTAAGAGCATTGTCCAGATGCCTCTTAGACAGGCATGAGGCATCAACCACTCTTTAATACTTTTCATACCTCTTTTGTATCAGGGTTATTATGCATTTTTATTTTTTTATTTTATTTTTATTTTTATTTTGCTGCTCTGCATACTGGTACAGAACAAGCTGGTCTGCATGTGCAGAGATAAGTAGGCACCACCAGCAGCACAGCTAATGCAGTGTGTAGGTGGTGTCAGGTACATGCGTAGAAAAGGGTACGGACTTAAATACACACTTCAAAACATATCTCTTTATGTAACAAGAAACCATTTAGTCTGGTTTTATACTACTTCCCCAATTAGATATATGTAAAATTTGCCTGGTTGCTCATCAGTACCCTTTTATGGTCACAGGTCTGCCTTGGGAACCACTGTGGTGACCTGGTAATATGAAAGTGCTGAACTGCATTAGTGGCTTTAGTCTGCCTCTTAACTTACATTTTAAATCCATGATTGCTTCCAAATTGCTTAATATACTTCACATTTTCTCTTAATCAAAAACAGATCGAACTTCTGAAGAAGAGTAAAGATGAAGCTTATATAATGGCAGATGCCTTCAGAATTGCATTCGAACAGCAGTTAATGCAACGAAAGGACCAAGCGCAGAGGCTTGCAGAAGTGATAAAGATTAAAAAGGGAACAAAATTTATAAACTGGAAACGTCTGAAAGAGGATGGTAACTGGGCATGTTATGTATCAGTAACAGTCAAATAGAAAAGAAGTCAGTTGACAAAGGGGCACAGGCAGCCTTTTATTGCATCAAGTACATGGTTGTAGTTTAATTGCTTACTGAGACTTCTGAACCCCAGAAAAAAGGAACAATGTGAAAACCATAAATACGCTAAGCAGTGCAGCACATTGTTCACAAACTACTACCAGAAGTTTCTCATGTAATGCAGGATGTCTGGGTATAGGCGGACTATTATAGTAATCATAAAACAAAAACTACTGTAGGATGTTGGTGTTACTAGTCTACCTTTTAATGTAGCCTTTCTTATTACATGCTCGTGAACTAAATTATCTGAGTTAAATCATGCTAGAATAAATAAACTTATCCAGGACGACAATAATATTCTAGATATTAAAGATCTCATGAAAATAGCACAAAAGAAAGGTAGCATCTGGAAAGTTTAGCCTGTCTGTTCAAGATGTTATCAACATTTTTATTTATTTTTTATTATATGTAAGACTTAGGGAAGGAGAAGTGCAAAAAGATATCTACCGAGCCTTTTCTGAAATACTGAATACAATTATTTTTAATTTTTCAGTTTTTCATTACATATTTCCTTTCACTAGTATTTCTTCTTCTACTACTACATGTACACTACTACTACATTAGCATGATGATCCATGAATTACAAATCCCTTTGTAAAAGAGGAAGACTTGTCATTATCCTTTTCTTTTTAAGGAAAAGCATAAAGAGAAATATTTAAATACTTATTTCATGGTCAATACCATAGAATTGAGGAGTAGAATGCATTTCAAGATGTATTTGTGTTAGCTATTGACCTGTAATGTGCCAGGTTGATAAGTTTTGTGGGTCTTCTGGATTCCTTGGGCACCCCAGGAAGCAAGACAGGATACGTCTTCAGTGTCTGTTTCCCTTTTACCGATGTCATTATTACGAAGCTCTATATTGTGATACCAGCATTTTGTAATTTTAATGTATTTTAATCTTTTTATAAATCTTACAAATTTAACAAGTTGTGCCAAAGAAATGTATTTTTTTAGGCTACCATCGGCTTAAAAACACATTATCATGAACTGCCATTTAGTTAGAGCCAAAGTTTAATTTTCATATGGCAAAAATAGCTTTTATTTTCAATTTGCCCAAAGTCAAAGATGAAAAGTCCATTTAGCCTTTAAGAGACAGCAAGGGTGGTGCTGCACACAAATAACTTGCCATATTATGTACTGTACCAGCTGTAGCTTGCAGTGTCCTTTTAGAGAGGTTGCTTGGAGCTCAGCTTTATGCATGCCCATTTTATCCCAAAGCAGGTTTTCTCTTAAGCATTTCCGTAATTTATATACTTTTCCTTAGGGTCTGTCAAGTTACAAGGGAACAAGAATAATCTCGGACAGAAATTATCGAGCCTGCTCTCATCAGACATGGACAGTAGGAAAGTTGAAGAACTAGACAACCCTCATGAGATCCTGAAGATATTAATAGATTTGGTTAGTTTTTTTGTTTTATTTAATAGTCAGCACGATTCCCTAGAACAAACGTAATTGTTGATTTACACGGATTGCCTTGTTCTTACAACTTCTTTCCTGTCTTTCTGTTTTAAATCAACATGCAGATAAACGACAAAGAGGAGGCCTTGGCTCATCAGAGGAAGGTCAGTTACATGCTAGCCCGTGCCATGGAGCTTAAGGAGAAGGCTTGGGCAGAAGGTACAGACGGACACCAAGGCAAAGCAGGGCAGCCCCTGGAGCCATCGGGACCCTGACCCCTGCCTGGGCTGCCGCAATGTTGCCACCCAGCATGGACTTTTGTCAGCTTCTGAGTGAAACAGATTCACAAAGTGCTTTGGGAACCGCACTCCTGCCCCTCAGAGACTGCGCCCCATGAAGAACGCGGCTCGTGAGGAACTGCTGTCCTTCCAATACAGGCGTCAGGCGAATAAAAATGAAGTTTTGCTTTTTTTTATATACGGATGTTGTGTCTTTTTTTTTTTTTTTTTTAATTTAACACAGATGATGTGTCTTTGTTTGTTTGTTTTTTAAACACGGATGTTACGGACTAAGTAAAAAAAATAAACAAAATAAACCCCGCAACACGGATGCACTCCCCCTCGCCGGGCGGGGGCGCAGGCGCCATCTCGGCGCTGCCCCGCGCCTGCGCTCCGCAGCCCCACAAGATGGCGGCCGCCGCCGCCGCCAGGGGCGGGACCCGCACATGCGCCCAGCGGCCGCGCAAACAAGGGGCGCCGCCGTCCCGGAGCCGCCGCCCGTGAGGTGAGGGCTGAGGGGAAGGGGGGAGGCTCTCGCCCGTCGCCTGTCGCCGTGTCGGGGCTCTCCTGGTGGGCGGTGGGTGCCTCGTCCCTTCCCTTCCCCCGGCCGTAAGCGCGTCCTGAGCGGTGGCGAAGGGAGCGAGGGGCTCCCTTCATCGGTGAGGGCAGGCTCCGGGGCGCCCAGGTGTGGTATTTTGGGGAAACGGAGCAAAAACCCTCGGTCTGTGTCGGTGTGGGGTGCGGCTCGCAGGCTGTGCGGTCCCCTTGCTGCTCAGGGGGATGAGGTGCTCGCATTCAGTGGTATCCGTGCTGCTGCTCCCTTGGCTTAGCTACAGGATGCTGAATATAATGGTTATAATGCTCTGGTTGAGGCATGAAGTGATTTAAGGCTTCTGGATAAACTGGTAAACATTGTCAGTCTGTATTCAGATGCAAACTACAGCGGTAGAGAAGTGGTTATTAGCGTGCTTAGGAGAAATGTCTAGATGCTATGAGCGTCTGCTGCTTAGGTCGTCCAGTACCTCTAATCTGATCGTTAATCACGCCAACCAGAAAATATGAGTGTGCTGGGAGAGCACTGATTTCCTTTGTCTGGAGGATGATACTTCAGACCTGATGTAATAGCCATCACGTTCTCATGACTCAGTTTCTACAGCTAAATAATAAAAGCTGGTACAGCCAATAGCGGTGGCATTGTGTGCAGCGTGTGAGAGATGTGTTTGTTGAGTTGGGCAAGTGGATTCTTCAGCTGCGCTGGTGCCGCTGATGTGCTATAGAGCACTGCTGAAAATCAGTAATTGTCCAGTGTGCTGGTTTTACCCAGCTGGGCAGCCCAGCTCCACCACAAACCGCTCTCTCACTCCACTTCCTCAAAGCGAAACGGGGAGAAAATAGGATGAAGAGGGCTCAAGGGTTGAGAGAAGGACAGGGAGATCACTCAACAGTTATCGTAACAGGCAAAACAGACTCAGCATGGGTCCCCCACGGGTGGGCAGCAGCTCCCCCCAGACCCCTGCTCCTGCGTGGGCTCCTCTCCACGGGCTGCAGCTCCGGCCCGGGGCCTGCTCCTGTGGGGGCTCTCCATGGGCCGCAGCCTCCTCCAGGCCACATCCACCTGCTCCACCGGGGGCTCTTCCACCCATGGGGGGGCTGCAGCGTGGAGATCTGCTCCATGTGGGACCCATGGGCTGCAGGGGGACAGCCTGCTCCACCAGGGGCCTCTCCCTGCACAGCCCGCAGGGGAACTGCTGCTGCCTGCCTGCAGCACCTCCTGCCCTCCTGCTGCACCCACCTGGGGGCTGCAGGGCTGGCTCTCACCCCTCTCTCTCCCAGCTGCTGATGAGCAACTAGTTTTTTTTCCCCCTTTTGTTAAATCTGCTGTCCCAGAGGCTCAACCAACATCACTTACTGGCTTGGCTCTGGCCAGTGGCAGGTCCTGTTTGGAGCTGGCTGAAGCTGGCCTTTATCTAACGTGGGGCAGCTGCTGGTCTCTTCTTACAGAGGCCGTGTCTACAGGCCTCCTGCTACATATACCTAATACATCCAGCGACATCTTTTCTCTCTGTGGCATGCATGGTACTGTTTTCTGGTCAGAAGAGAAATAACATATTACTGGGGCTGAGTGAAAGCAAAATTCGGGGGGGGGCTGAATATGATGTTACGTTGAAGTTGTCTGATTGCTGTTGGTGATAATACTGTTGGTGGCTTTTTATTGTAGTTTTTCTGAAGAAATTTTGTTGAACTAACAAAATATCCCTCTTCAGGCAAGGCAGTGTAGTGTTTTGCAGTGTGCCATGTCAGCTTTCTTTTAGGTGCCTGAAAACTTCTGTTAACTTTTATGTTCATTCCCTAATTCAGCCAGTAAATCTGCAGTGTCAGCAGCTCCTGCACTTTTTTGGTTGGATAATATTTTGCATTGGTCAGCAAGAATCATTTTATTTTTTATCTGACACCACTTAAGCTTTTCCCAAAGCTTTTGCTCAGTTATGTTGATTGCTGACCAGCTGCACGGGTAGTTGTACCCTTAGGTTTTTGGCGTGGTTTAGTTTTGTTGTTTTGGTTTGTTGTTTGTGTTTTTTTTTTTTTTTTTTTTTCTCTGTAGAGCCTCAAGCATCTAGTTTCTGGTCACTCTTAAGTATAGTGAGTAAGCACAGTGATGGAGTTGAAATAATGCAACTTTGCAGTGAGCACAAAGACTTTCCTGATGACTGCAATAGCAGTCTTAATAAGAGGCTAATTTTCAGGAATTAAGAGCTCTGTGTATGTGTGTGTGAGTGCACGTGTGTTTGTCTCCAAACCTGATCCCCTTCGGCAGGCCTGGATTCTGCAGGGATGATGAGTTGTGAGTGGATTGAGCTCTGGTAATGCCTACATGTATCAAGCACTACAGGAACTGTTTTTTAGGGATTTGTGAATATCAAAAGACTGCTTGTCATCAGTCACAATCGTTTTTTGGTTAGTAAGTAGTAATGAATTTATAAATTTTACTGTGCAAATCATAATGGAAAACTACTAACTTTGTGCATTTAGAGACACTGTCTTTGATAAACTACAATATAGATTGCTAGGATAGAGAATAACTAAAAACTGGCAAATAATCATGTGTATTATGTTCTCACTTGAATAGGAGTGCACTTAGAATTGCCTAACATTAAGTGCCTTTTGAACACTGGAGTATGTGCCTATTATATTAGAAGTGATTTATAAGGTTATAAACAAAGATACTCATTTTTTTTTATTTTATTTTTTTAGTATATTGACACACTTGTTACCCAAGAGAAGCAAATAACGTCATCTAGATGACCATGCAACAATTCTTATTTAGTAAAATTATTGCCTCCATTTCTTAAGATACACTCTCTGTGCAATGCGAAGTGCAGTGTTAGGAGTTTGCCAGGGACCAAGCCTCCTCTGACTGGGCAAATAACATAAGCAAACCTGCACTGTTTCCATTTGTGCACTTTAAACTTGCAGGGAAAGAAGGGTGTCTGACCAGGTGCTGATGTGTGCTCGGTACTGACTGTTTGGTTCCTCCAGAGTTTACCACAGAATAACACTGATACTGTTGGCTGTTTGGGATACTGGCTTCCTGAGTTCACCATGATGGATTCTGCCTGTTTGAGCAGTCTTGTTGTTAATCGTCCACTAAATAAACTTGGGTAAGGTAATAAAGAAAGCTTATCCTGTAATTATGGCATAAGAAAAAAGCTTTGAAAGCTGAAAGACTGGCAGCAAGCTTGTTTAGAAAGAAACCAAACATTTACCTAGAGAAGTGGTGAGAGTTGTCTTGGTGTGCCTTTTTGTAAAACATTAAGGAGAACTGTTTTTCTGTCTTGAAGCTAAAGGATAATCAACAAAACGAAGGCTGCTAGCTGGAATAAAATGTACTTCTGCCATGCCACGTACTTGGAAGCCCTGGTAATAGGTGAGATCTTCAGTGACCTGTTCTTTGGTGAGATTGTCCATCCATTAAGTGAGACACACAGAAGGACAAATGGTGTGATGAGAGTTGATGATCTGCAGTGGTTCAGGATGTGTGGAGTTTGAAAGTTGTCTTTTGTATACTTCTGGCTGAAGATCTTGGAGTGATCACTCCAAGGCTTCTCTCATCATCTGGCCTTGTCCTTCAGTCATAACGTAGGCAGTGAAACTCATAAGGAAATAGATTTAATTGGCTCAGTTTAATACAGTGAAAGAAAGTCTCTAAAACTGCTCTGTAAACTAAGTTAACCGATTTAACCATAACTACGTTCTCCGGTCTAAGCTTGTCTTTCTGAAATAAAGCTTGCTCTTTGGATGACTTCTGACATTAGTCACTAGCTGTTTAATGCTGTACTCTACTCATTTTATGCTTTGATTTTTTTTTTCCTGTTTTGAGGAGCACTGGTATATATCTTCCAGTCTCCTAGCACATAAATACTTAACTTCAAGTGAAAGCATAAAATCTTTGGCAGACAGTGATTTAAACAGTACTTAAAACTTAAATCTTTCAGCTTTTTTTTTTGGGGAAAAAATACACAAAATGGAGCCATTAAGAGGCTCGAGTTGCATGTCTCCCTGTACCATGAAGGATGTAAGACCTCAGACAGAGTTATGAATGTTGTGTCCTGTTTGTGCACTGCCCCTTCTGGTATGGTGGCATGTTTTTGTTTTTTTTTTTAATGTGTCTATGCAAGGACCTCATCTGGATGAAAAATAACTAAGGAAATAAATAAATTAAAAATGTTTAGATCAGCCAGGTCAGTTCTTGCTCTGCAGAATGTGTAACTGAGCAAACCATAACTGCAGTGATTTAAGGAATGGCACAGGGACAAGTTGTTTGCAAAGCAGTTCCTCTAAAACCTGCAGTGCCCAGCAGTCATCTTCCTCTGCTTTCATGCTCTCTCTGTGCTCATACAAAATATTTACTTCCCTCTCCTTTCTCGGTCATTTGGGTTTTTAATGCTTTTGTGGGTGGACCTCGAACTAAAATTTTCTGCCTATTTTAAAAACCATGGTGGTGCTGCTGCAGGTTTGAGACAGTTAGAAGTATAATTCTTGAAACTGAGTGTATGTTCAAAGGGAATGTAGTTCAATGAAAAACATGGATACTAAAGATTACTTTCCTTTGAGGAAGCAAGCAACCATTTAACAAAAACACGTCACCAGAACCTCAGGGCTTCTAGTTCACTTCTTGTTTAATGTAAATATTGGGACTGGCTGTAGGCAGCTGTAGGAAGCCAAAAAGAAAACCTGGTCTCATTCCTATAAAAAAAGATCTCAGACCAGAAGGATTTCACAGTTGGCTGGTGATACAAGTGTTGAGAGCAGAGAGGTGAGATATGGGTAAGGTAAGGAATTACTGTTGTCTTTGTTTTTGTGTTGATTTTGGGGAGATGAGGGAGAGGAGCCGGGGGAAGGTGTTGGAGGGCTGCTCTAAAAGAACTGAAGATCTGTGAAACGCTTCAAGAAAGGGTAGTAAAAATAATGAGTAATATACTAGTTATTCAAAGTTATTTCAGCTGTTCAAAGTGCTTTATCACCTCAGAATCATTTTATTTCAAAACTGTAGGATTAACTAAATGTGACAACTGTGTTGGCATGGAATGATGTATCATGGTAGATTTTCTGTTTTTTTTTTTTTTTTTTTTTTTTAATGGAGATGATTTCACCTGTATCTTAAACTATGTAATACAAACTATAACAGAAAATTTCAGTTCTGCAGTTCTTTGCCCTTGATTCTTTCTGTTTTGAGAGAGGTCAATGGGCCAGAAATGCACAGTGCAAACACATCCTTCTAATTAATTATTTAGCATTATAATCAAATACTGTGTGTACTTAATTCAAGGTTTGTCATGTGCTAAGAATGAAAAATGCCATGGATAATCTGGAAGTCTTTTTAAGTACAAGATAAAATTAGTTGAAATGTCTTGTTTCTCCCCCCCTCTCTCTCAATAATAATAATAATAATAATAATAATAATAATAATAATAATAATAATAATAATTCTTAAATATCAAAGTTTTATTTTTGGAAAAGCTTCAGTTGTCACTGAGGTAGGAAAATATAACTCACTTATAACTCTCCTATTTTTTTGACCAGCAATTTTGCTGGTGTCCATTATATCTTTAAGGGTGGTATCTGTGCTAGAATTGCTTTTAATTAATCATCAAAATCTGTTGTAACCTCTGCTTCAAGTATCAATCTTCCACTTATCAGGAGGCTGTGAAATGAGACAAATGTTACTTTTATTTGAATACAGTTCTCACTGGTAAGAGAAATAGCATTAAACAGGTACTTGCTGGCAGTCGTAGTGCTCATCATACAGCTGTGTCAGACCTGACTTTACCATGCAGTGTGCTGAAGGCTGTGGGAGTGACAGCAGAGGATACAGATACAGCAGGATATTCAGATTTTTTTTTTATATGGCACAAAGTACTGCATGAATTTCTGACAAATACAGTCTGTTTCAACTTTCTTGAGTTTTACAGATCTGTATTTAAATGATAGCTTAGTTTGAAAAAGTATTCTTCAGCATGCATATTGGTAGAGTGGCAGGTGAACATTACAGATCTGAACCATTGAACAAGAAGGGAAACTTGTTCTTTCATGGAGTTAGTAGGGGAAAGGATCTAGACCAGTAGCTGCAAGAGGATTTAAGTGTTTCTTTGGTCTCTAAACATTGAGGAGAGACGGTCTGTTGAATAGCGTTGGGTGTGAAGTCATCAAATGCAGAGAGGCTGAAGTGTGCTGCAGGGATAACAAGGCAGCCCTCCACAGGTCTGGTTTCCAGAGAAAAGGAGTTTTAAGTAATCCAAATCCCCTTGGTTTACTTGAGGGAAATGTAAATGACATCTTGATTGTATGTTTTGGATAATTGCACGTTATGGGTATTGAGACATGAGACAGATGTGGAACTGGGAAGCTCCTCAGAGTGACCAAAAGGGCATAACGTTCAGTGGCTGGGGATCTTCATTAAAGAAATTAAACAGGATGTTTTGTAATACAGAGTGTAACACCAAATAGCTTTCTGGTGAGTTGGCGAGTATCTAAAATTAGATTTTTTTAATTTTTTTTTTTTTTTTTAACGATCTCAGAGTCTCATAGAAAATTGATGGATTTTGGGTATGGTGGAGATGAAATAAATTACCATGCTGGATTTTTTTTGTTTTTTTCCTCCTGGCCTTGGAGGAAAGTTTCAGAGGAGGATCTAAAGGCAGTGCATTGATCATTGTGGGGAGCAGTCCTGACCTCAACGTGCTTAAATGCACTGCAGCTCTGCGTTAAGATGACTGTCTGGCCATGCTTCAGCTGCTTATCAGCTTTCTAGTCCCTGATACACTTCAGTTTTCAGCTTGTGTTTAGTTTTAACTGAAACATTTGACCATAGTTGAGAGTTAACTGCAGGTGAGTGGCTGGATAACTTGGGAACTAAGAGAACCAATCTCTTTTTTTTAAAGGTTGTGTTCACATGCTCAAATTCAAGCTTGACTTCCTACAGGAATTCCTTTTTTTCGTATTGGCATTTCCAGTAGCAGATGGAAACTTCTTCTTGCAACCTACTGCAGTTTAGAGTATGAGTTATCTGGGATTATGTAGGCATCATTTACTTATGCAATTCATTTGTATTGCAAGGGTAACAGTGGCCTATCTTGTTTTTGTTTTTTCTGTGAACCATGTGGTATAAAATGTATAGGGGGGGGTCAAGATAGAAGATCTGACTTCTTGCTGGTTTAAAAATTTCTCACTGTTACAATGCCAGAGTATGAACTCAGACACATTTGGTTTTAAGAAGTCAGTCTCCATTTCCTGATTTGAGGTGAAATTTTTAGTGAATAGTGTACTGAGTGTACTGTAGAATAGATAGAGGCTAACAGATTGCAGCCATCTTCCTACCAGCATTCTGTTTGTATAGAGAAAATTTTACTAAAAAAGAAAAGAAAAATTACCTCCTGGAAGTTGTTCTCAAATAATGAGAGCAGGTTGACATTGTAAATAGCAGAATGTGAATGAAATGCTGTATTTTTCTTTCTAGGTTTAAGAGGCCTAAAGCTTCACTAGAACTGTAACTAGAATGGATAGTTATTTTAGAGCTGCAGTCTGTGACTTGGACAAGCTACTTGATGAATTTGAACAGAACACAGGTTAGTACCTCCACTGCCTTCCTCTCCAGCGTAGCAATACTAGCCAAATGACTATGACAGCGGAACTTGAAAGTAACATATGCGTAAAACCTTGTATTAATAAATAGTTGAGATTTTGAGGTTGTGCACTGTAGAAACCCGTGAGTCTTACAAACTTTGCTTTTGATCTCTTCTTGCTTAAAACAGATGAATGTGACTTCTACAGAACACCTCAAAATCCATATGACTCGAAACAACATTCATTTTCTTCAGACCTGGATGGCTTACAACATGCATATCCAACACCCAAACTGCAAGAGGATGCTTGTATGGCATCAGACAACATCTCTCTAGTCAGCCATACTGGACCAAATGAAGGGATTCTGAATTACCCATCACAAAACGAGAAGAGTGTTGCTGGCCCTGATCTTTTGTCCACTGTGGACAGCAGTTCCTCAAAAGAAATTCAGGCTTCCACCCCAGGAAGGTGTAGTATACCTGTGTGTGATCTTGTTAATGACACAGGTAACTTGATTCATTCAGCAGGTTCCAGCGAAGATAATCAAAAGGTGCAGCCACATGACTCCCAGCCCAGTGAAGACTGTTTGCTTGGCTTTGGCATATCTTGCATACCTGTTCCTGTTTGTGTGTCACCAGTAAGTTGCAGCGGCGGTGTTTCAAGTACAGAACAGTGTGATGGGGACTCAGTGCTACAAGATGCAGGACACCTTAAAACAGAGGAGAGTAGCCCATTACCTTTAAAATCAGATGTTTTTGCTAAAACAACGATCTCAGAACCGTGTGGTGATCCACACAGAACAGAATCGTTGAAGGGCAGTGAAGCATTTGATCAGGCGGAACAAACTGCTTGCCTTAATACTGCATGTGCCTCTGTGACATCACGGAGTCCAAATGTATACAGTCCCAAAGATGAGACAGCATACGGAAAATTGTCTTGTGAGCCAGAAGATGAAAGTGCGTGCTCTGCAGTGAGCAAAGAGATGTATGGAGGAAATGCCCTAGAAGATGAAGACTCAAAAGATCAGGGTAAAGATGAATCCATGCCTTCAGACCTGCCAAAGAGGCCTCAGTTGCACAAAAGCCATGCAGCATTACCTGGAAGTTGTGTTTTACCAAGCTCCACATGTCAAACAGGGGCTAAAGTAGCCTTACAAGAGAAAATTACAGAGGAGAATGTAAATAGTGAAGAGCTTGCTGGTAGTGAAATACTAAGCAGTGTTTCACCTCCATGTGTATCAGTCGAGGATGTCCAGACATCGCTGTCTGTACCTGGTTCATCAGTTGTAACAGAAGAAGAAGTTAATCCTCTACCTCAGAGTGAAATGGTGGAGGTTATTAGTGACAGTTTAACTATTCCTGCTGGGAAGTCCAAAGCTGATGCCTCTACATGTGAATCCTGGAAGGAGACTGACTTGCATGAACAGGAAGAATGTTCACCTAAAATCAACCAAAGTGTTGTGGAAGAGAGTGCAGGTGGAAAGATATGTGGTACTGAGAATGCAACTGATGACAGCGATTCTGAGCAAATCAAAGCTATCTCTTCTGCTTTTCGGGAATATGAAGCTGAGCCATATGGTGTTGATATAGACTCTTACTACAATGAAAGTATTGGCCAAGTTGTGGCTGACTTCTCGGTTGAGGAGGGCATTATCAAAAGTGATACTCTAATAAGTGATGCTGAGCTTGATGAGTTCTTGTATGGACAAAGTCATCAGTCTAATTTGCCTTTAGACAGTGACAGTAACTTGATGGAAGCTGATGCAGAACAAATGCATTTAACAAATGTGAACCTAGATTTTACAGAGGTTGCTGAAGAACATACACAGACAAAACTGGAAGATATAACTAGCATTAATAGTAATCCTGAAGCATCTCTCACTGCCAATAAACTGGAATCTCCAACAGAAGGGACTCATGTTCAGGATGTGACTGAGAATGGTAGCGAGGCACTAGTTTCGAAGTTTCACACTGAAGGTGCAAGACCAAAGCAGTTGTTTGGCCTTCCACAAGGAGCTGCTGGTCAGAGACAGCTGAATCGGACAGAAGTACCTGAGAGAGAAAACCAGGACGTGAATTCTGTTACCCCAGAAGTTCCCCTCTCAAGCACCAGCACTAACTTTGAAAAAAATTCTGAACCTGCTGGGGAAAGCAGCACTGAAGCGGGAGGAAGCCAAACATCTGAAAGTGCAGAACCAGTTAAAACACCTGCAGCTCTTTCACAGAAACAGCCACTGTGGGTCCCTGATTCAGAGGCACCCAACTGCATGAGCTGTCAAGCGAAGTTCACCTTTACAAAAAGACGACACCACTGTCGTGCGTGTGGAAAAGTAAGTTATTGGTGAGGGGGTCCTTTGGTTTTGTAGGCAAATTTACTTCGATTTAGGGATAACCAGAATATGAAAGGTGAAGAATGTGGACAGAATTCTTCTGGGCTCTACGTGTTTTTCTTTATATGTCTGTTTTAATTTTTATTCAGAGATACAGATTGTTGGGAAAGACTGATATTAAGTATTTTAAGTCTATTAACAGAGTTCTTAATAATGGGGTTGTAAGGAAAAAGTTATTATTTTACCTTCCATTACTGGCTAGACTATTGTTCTTAAGGAAGATAAGACAATGTGCACTGCATAGTGATTACTACAATGAATCTTATTTTTTTTTTGCTCAGTTCTTAAGTATTTAAGCTCTAAAGATGGAGACGATGCTGATGGTGATCGGAATTCAAGTGAGTCCATGGCTCACAATATCCATGGCTCAGGAAGGATCGTGTCCTTTGAGGAGCTGTGACAGCAGTAGCCATGCAAAGGATTTATAGTCTAAGCCTGTCCTCTGTGCTTAAACGTATGTGTAAATTTCCGAGAGAGCTGGCAGGGAGGGCAGGGGAGCAGGGAGAAGTGTGCTACTTCTGCTGAGAGAATGGTACTCTGCAGGGAGTAAATAACATCAAAGCTTGCTTTTAATCAAAAATAAATTTCCTTGTGAGCTACTGTGGTTTATGTACTTGTGCATAAATGTAAATATTAATAGTACTAATTAACTGGTTTTTCAGCGTTCCTCTGCAGGCTTTATGGGTGAGGAAGTATTGCAAAGGCTAGCATCAGTATTTGTTAACTTCTTGCACCCTCAGTTTTAAAAGACATTCAGAAAGGCTTGCTTTATTTTATTTTTTTTTGGCCCAGAATGCTGCTTTTGGTGCTGCGTATTCAAGCCATAGTCCCCATTTATTAGCAGTAAATGTACAGTAAAGGGTAGGCGAGCAGTTTGATGCCAAGAAAATGAAGGTTTTGTCATGATAAGCTAAGAGTCATTGAACTTAAGCAGTTGGCAGTATACCCTGCTGAAGTTATGCAACACTTTAAAATACAGTTCTTCAGAGTAGGCTTCATTTTAGTCATTTGGCTGTCTACACTTGCCATGAGATTTCTTGCACGTCCTCTGGAGAAGGAGGCCCCTTCAGTACACGCTGTTGTTCACAGCTAACAGCTGCTGGTGTTGCTAATCCTGTGTGTTAACGGAGGATGTCTTGGCACAAGAACAGCATAAATAAAGGGAGCTTCACAGTGTAAGTGCATTGGGAGAACGGGTGAAGGCTCATAACGGTTGCAGATAACGGTGTGCTGTGCAGCTCTGTCATAGCTTTTCTGAGTGTGCCATAGCTTACTGCTTTGTCACTTGTCTTTAAAGACAAAATTTACCTTCCTCATGGGCCCGTTGTGGGTTGTTGTGTTTTCTTCCACTTAAGAAGAAGCTGGTAGAAGTGCGTAGTTGTCCTCTTTGACCTCTCCTTGAAGAGAATTGCATAGGTACATTTTTTCTTCCTAGTGCAACCAAAATCAGTTTCTTTGCTCAGTGGCTTCATTTTCATCACTTTTTCCCTGCCGAGCCACCCATCCCTTAGTTCTCCACCTCTCGTCTCCTGTGCAGGAGGGTTGAGTCGGTTCCTCTGCTGATGGTGCCAGTGGCACCGAGTGTAAGAGGAGCATGGCAATGCCAAGGTTGCACTGCTCAGCATTTGGAGCCTTAAGGTTGATTGCAGCTGATTAGCAATTAATCCTTTCCAGTTCCATTCTTAACTTCTTTACTGAGCACGTGTTTTTAGTTGAGATAAATTAGCTGTGACATTAATGCAGAAGCAACTGGAATAGCTTCTTTTTTGGGGTTATCTTGCACTGATCAAGTGTAACTGTGCTTGCAGTGGCTTTTCCTGCTTGAAGAGTTAACTTATAAAACCTACTTTTTTTCCTGTTACTGCTGTTTTTTTTTTCTTTTCTTTTCTTTTTTTTTTTCTCCTTAATCCACTTTGTTTTCCTGGAGATAATTAGGAATAGCAGGAGATTTACTGTTGCCTCCACTTAACTGTGACAAGGCGTAGAAGGCTTCTGTCAGACCAAGGTTTGAAAAACTATTTTTTGTAAAGGCTAGTATTAAATCTAGAGTCCCTGTATAGCTAAAAATAGTAGGACTTCTTGAAAACTTGCAAGCTTCCCCAGGAAGAACATAGGTAAAAGCGAGAAAAGCACCAGGTATTTGTGGGAACTTGCAGAAAAACTAGAAATGTAATTCTTAAATGGATTGTACAGTCTCATGGCATGGTCCAGACTAAAAAGTTACCACCCCACCCAGCCCCAAATCTGTGCTTAAAAATAGACAAGATAAATATAAATGTGTGTGCGTATATCCTGTTGAAGTGTGAGAGTGTAAGCTGTTCTTTCAGAGCATGATCTTTAAGTGCTTTGCTGAAGGAAGCTAGCAACAAGAAGGCGACTAACATAATTCTTTCTGGCAGAGTAGTGGAGGCTCCCTAGATAACATAATTCCAGAGCCAGCATTATTAGGAAGTTGTTTGGGAAGCACTGAGCCTTGGTTCGGGTAGTTGTCCGAGAGATAGAAGAGGTAGCTTGGATTCCCCTAGATTCATTGTAGTGCAGGTATCAGTGCTGCAAGAAGAATGGTCTGGGGATGGATCTCTGCTGATACGGTTTCAACACTACCCGAGTCCTTTTTTTCTGAAGATCTTGAGATAGCAACATAGATGTCTTCCATGGGAGATAGCTTGAATACTAGGCTGCAGAGGGTATGTAATCAAACAAATGTATTTCTTGGAAGAGCTTTCTAATCACTATGTGATTATATGCCAGATGCTTCTGAGTATGGTCTTAAAAATAAAATAATTTTTGTCAATCTGTGGGCACCTGGCTATATGCAATTTGATCTGTCCACAGGAACAAGTTTTATGTGCTGCTCTTTTTCATGCCTGGATGAGAAAGTATACTGGGATGACGCTTTCTGTGTCTGAATCTCTCTGTTCCAGCTGTAGCCCTGAAATAAGCTATTAAAACAGTCTGTTCTCTCCTTATTTCCCATTTGAGACTAAACTGTTCCATAATACGAAGGAAGACAAGTGTTATGTAGTCTGTTGGGGATATAATAAAATATTTCAGATAACATCATGCAATCTTAGCTTTTAAGAAGAGATACCTGGCAGTTCTTATACAAGACCAAGAGTTGCTTGGAGTATTATTGTACCTTAATTTTTTATTTATTAAGTAATTCTTTCATTTATTTTTAAGGATTACGGCACTTTCAGCAGCTTTCCTTGGAGAAAGCAGTTGATGGAAATGTGCAAAGCAGCATTTCGGACTCTTTGCAGAGCTCCAGCAGATGCTGGACCTGAAATCGTGATGAAATCGTAGAGTGATGATGTGCAGTATCCAAAGTGCTACCCTGGTTAATGCTGCAGAGCAGTTCTGTGGCACAGCATTCATTGATGAGTGTTTCAGAAGAGCAACGGGATGTTTTTCAGAGCCTTTTTCAGAGTTTCCACTGTGGACAGGCTGTGATGCAGTTTTTGGAAGCAGGGTAGGAACTCCTGATCAAAAGCAGACCTGGCAGCCTGAACCAAACTGTGGAGCTTTAAGCTTCCTGATGAAAACCTTTCTATTCTAGTACTTTCCCTTCTCTCAGCACAGAAACATGTTATGACATGCATGTGCTAAAATGCTTTATGTGTGCTTTGTGTTATTCCATCTGTTTAATAAAACAGGTCATAATAGGAACTGAACTCGGGAAATAGTGGGGCTTTTCTTAAAATGCTTAATTGAGTCCTTTTCTTGTTCAGGTTTTTTGTGGTGCTTGTTGCAAACGAAAATGCAAACTACAGTACATGGAGAAGGAAGCAAGAGTCTGTACTGGCTGCTACAATGATATTAATAAAGGTAAAGAGTGTTTTTTTTGTTGTTGTTGTTTTTGTTTTTTAGTAATTGCAGTAATCATTTAAGGAGAATATTTACAACTAGTATCTCTTTAATTTTGTGGTTTCTGAGAAGATTCCTTGCTTCAGTTGGGGTCACCTGTGGCAGGAGTCCAGGAAAAGAGATTTCTGCCCCACCTTTCCCCAGTTGCCACAGGAGCTTTATACTTGTTGAAAAGGCTGTACCCTTGCTAGTTCTCACGTAAAATGGGCAAATAACATGTAGCTTTTTGTCCTGATGTTCTTAGAGGTCACCTTAACAGTACTACTGTAATTGTATCATAGGTTAACTTTTTGTTAACTGAAGGCGAAGCGTGGATGCTTCATGGAAATAGCTGGACGAAACTGCGATCCTTGTTAATAATATTTAAGTAACAAATTGAAAACATACCAGACTTTTTTTTTTAAAAATGTACCACCTGAATGAAATTTGGCTTCACAAAGGTGATACATCTGCACTGAGGTACAGGGACTATATGGCTCATTGTAGTCACAGCAGCAACAATAACGAGCTGTTTGACAAGGTCTCTTTATATGTTGGGAGTGAATTATGTAAATGGGGTGGTTGAAAATCAAGCAGTTTGGATTTTCTTCTGTACAGTAGCTTGAGCATTCACTTCTCACAACTAACTAAATTGTCTACTGTTTTGGCAAAAAAAAATAAAAAATCAGTATTACACCTCAAAGTAAATTTATTCAATTGTAAAATTGTAAAAACTAACCACTTCTTGTTTGGTGGTTGTTTGTTTTTTTTTGTTTGTTTGTTTTAGCACAGGCATTTGAAAGGATGATGAGTCCAACTGGTCCTCTTCCTAACTCCAGTGTCTCCTCTGAGTGTTCTGCTGCACCTTTGCAGGAAGCCCAGATACCTGGTAGTGCTAGCACTCCCTCATCCTCTGCATTGTCACCTGTTTCAGTGCTTAAACAACCCGGCATTGAAGGTATGCTAAACACAGTATAATTTAACTAACACATTTTCAAGTTCTGCTCGGAAAGAGTTGTTTGCTGTATCATGGATACATACTTGGTATAGTGATATTCTTTCTGAGACTCAAACAAATTCTGTGAACTGGGATTTAGAGGAAGCTTACAGCTCCTAAGTCAGACTCCATGTATGAGCTTGACCAAGTGTGTCTTACATCTCCATTTATGAAATGTGGATGTTTGTTCTTTTCACTGTCTTATGTGCTTATATAGCAACTTCTTTTTCAGTACAGATATTGCTGTCATCGTTTTAATAGCTGAGGATATTTCTGGCTTGTGTTGCAACTGCCAGTTTTACAGTAAACAAAGTATTCCCCCCCCCCCTTTTTTTTTTTTAAGGGAAAAGTTAGGGAGCAATGATCAGTGACTAAATAGTGTCTTTGTCCCACCATTATCTGACTTTCATCAATGAAAATAAACTTTTAACAACATGATACTCTGATTTTTTAGAGTATTTCACCTTCTAGTTGTGATATGCATTTCACTCTTACCTAACTACAGAGGGATGATGGGATGACCGAGGAAATGATACACATAACTATAGCATGACATCTTCCTCTGCTAGTATGAGATGTCTTTTGCATGTGCTCACCTGATGGGAGAGACTGGCTGGAGTCAAGCTGCCTACTTGTGCTTGGTTTCAGTGAGCAGATTGTCTGTATAACTGGGGGGAGAAGGGGCTGCATTTGTATCCCTTTCAGCTGTTAGGACAGTGAAAATAATATGAAGTCAGTGTTGTTTTCTCAACCTATCCTAGGGCTGTGCCCCAAAGAACAGAGGAGAGTTTGGTTTGCAGATGGTATTTTGCCAACTGGAGAAGTGGCAGATACAACAAAACTTTCATCTGGAGCAAAGAGGTCATCACAGGACCTAAGTCCAGTAAACCCTGACTTGCCAGAGATGCATATGGTATGAATTAAGAAGTGTGTGTAGGTGCATGAATTCTATCTTGAAATAACTTTGCTTGCTACTGATTGGGGCATATGTGAACTTTAAAAATGATATAGCTGAATAAACTCCAAATCAAGCTTTTCCTGTACAGGCTTTGATTAACTATTCTTATGAAGGTGTCCTCAGCCATAGCTCTAAAATCTGTCATTATTAACGTGCTTATAGCTTTTTCAAGTGGTTATCTGTAGTTTGCTTGTTAAACTAAACTAAACTGCTGTACAAGAAGCTGATTAGTGTCCTAGAGTACTATACCATACATAGGGTGCAGCAAAATCAGTATACTGCTGCTACAGAATTAGATTTTACATAACTCTAATGTAGCAATAATTAAGGATTTATTACATTTTTGTAGCGCATAACAAGGTTAGATTACATGACTTTTAACAGCACTTGATGAGTGTTTTATAAAGTTGACACAAGTTTTAGAAAATTGACACAATCATCAATGATTCTACAGTGGAAACAGGGGCTTAAAGACTTAAGGCTGGCAAGGTTCACCCAAGACTTACTGCAGGGTCCTGGGAAGTTTCTAAATCCAGTTGCACACTTCCAAGAGTCCCTCTTAAAGTAAATTTCTCACCGTACTCCCCTGTCGGTGCTTGTCTGCAGGTGAGCTTGTTCCTTGAGGAGTCAGGCCCAAGAGGTACTTCTTCTGGGATCCTCCCAGCTCGGGGGGACATTGAAGGTGCTGCCTGCTGAGGTCCCCAGAGAGCTCCAAGAGTTCTTGCTTGGGATCACTATTTATGGGATGGTGAGGCCGTTGTGTTTCAGACAGTTTTCCAGGATTCACGTCTTTTTAGCTTTTTTTTATAGGTTACTGGCTCAGGTTGTGCAGTCCCTCTCCCCTTAGCACTTAATTGTGCCATTGTCAATTATCCATGCCACAGGGCCCCCCAGAGCCAGTCACAAAGGAGGCCTGATCACCCCGTGCCCATATTACATTAATAGCCGGGGAGCGAGGCAGCATAAGGCTTCACTCCTCTGTGTAAACAGAGGAATGGTGCTGCTAGGGCTTTTCCTTGAATTAGAGATAGCAAAGGGATGAGGCACCATATTGATTAGATGAAGTGATTGATCATAATCGAGCTCAAATTCCTTATCACGTTGTTTCCTGGGCTCTGACGTGGTTCCTCATTTTCCCACGGTAGGCTCCCCAGAGCATCAAGCTCTGCCTGGTGCTCCGCTAGTAACGAGCTGTCCAGTTCAAGGAGCAGTCACATTGAGACCTGCTGCATGCAGAATCTCCACAGCTGCAGGGTGTGTAATATGTAAATCAGCCTTATTTCATGAGGCAGGGATAGCAGTAAACGTGATTCCGTTTGAACAAGGATTCCACTGAGTCGCAGGTGAATCTGGCTTCCGCAGTGGCTTTGGGCCTGAGGAGCTGTTCAGAGTGACAGCGAAGAAGTGCAAAGATTAAAAATTTTTGATGGGGATAATCATGCCTCACGCTTCTGTTAGAGGAAATGTGCAGTGGTAGAGGTAATGCTGATGCTGTTTGTGAACATGTGTGTCTAGAAAAGCTCATCGGGAGCTCTTGAAAGAAAGCAGGCCTCTGTTAGAAACGAAAAGGCCCCCTTCCAAATCATAAAGATAAACCGAACAGCTACCGTAAGTGATAAAGGGACAAAGAACTGAGTCTAATTGGTCTGTGTCCTGGACGCAGTGCTGTTTGTTGTACTTGCAGAGGATAAAAAGGGTGAAACTGTTCAAACAGTGAAGGCAAATACATTCCAGGTATTAGTGAATTGGATGTTAGATTATGTGATATGCCTTGAAATGCAGGCTTAGGAGTGTGTGATTTGGGGCTTATTAATGGTACATTTATTACTGTCTCACTGGCTGGAAAAGGACGGTTTATGGTCAGTGGTCAATCTGAAGAAAATGCTTAATTAATTGTTAAAAAGGGAAGTAAGTGGATGGGAAAAGAGAAACAGAAGTAGAAAATCATTATGACAATAAATGCATCCATACTGCTCTCAGAACTTGAATATACCTAGCAGCTCTTGCTCTACCCAACTTTGTGATCAAAAGATAGATCCTGTGTTCCGTTTTGGGGAAAGAATAGGGCATTTTCACTTTAAAAAGATGAGAAACGTCTAAAATCAAACGTGGCATGGACAAAGGAAACAATTAGTTGGTGGTTCCTGTGTGCAGCTTTCAAGGTTGAAACAAACCCTCCATAATGCAGCTCTAAGGCTCTGGATGTGCTTTACCAGAGAGCATGTAATCCTGAACATGCTGTCACAAGATGCTACGAAGGCTGAAAGTATAAAGTGATAGACAACACCAGCAAGTGAATTTGTGGGGAAGAAGTCTACCAGAGGCCCTTTTAATAATAGCTCTTGTATTTTTGTGTGTGTTTGTGGGGTTGGTGGGTTTGGGGGTTGGTGTCTCTCCCCCACCCCTTCTGGCACACACATCTCTCTAAGCAGGGGATTTGATGGAAGCTGAGGGCATACCAGGAGAACTATTATTGCAGGACAAGCGTAGAGCTGTTAGTTTTTTTCTTGTTAAAATGTGGTCTTTCCTGTTGAAATAGGATGCAAGTCTACATGGATTTGTAGTGTGATAACTTAGCATACATGGAAGGTGATAGATCACCTCCTGGTTTGTTTTTTGATGACAGTTCACATGATAACGTGACTGTGCCCTTAGCTTGCCATATCTGCTTCACTGAGGGAGCAGCATAGCTTTGACACCAAACTAGAAGTGAGTCAGACTGTCCAACGCTAGACTCCTGTTTCTTTTCTGATGTGTTATACTAACAGCTGCTTGCAATACTGAACTGATCAAAATGAGGACAGATCACAATGTTCAGTAGGTATGAGTGAGGAAACAGTAATACAGAACAGATTGCTTAAGGGATACTTATGATCATTACTGATCATAAGACATTGTTGATGTCTTAGGTCTAACTATACTAATACAACTAATTTACAACACTGGTAGGATTTTTTTTTTGTTACCAAACAAATCAGTAACACATCTTCACCTAAGATAGGGACTAATGTGACTTCTAACAATGGGGGAAAAAATGCAAGAGATTTAGTGGCATTTCCTATAATTTTTGATAGATTTCTTTCCCAATGTGCTTTTTGCTTCTAGATTGCTAGTACAGAATTTAAGAGTTTGTTGTGAGACTAGAGTTTAGATCTTCTTTTTTTTCCTCATAGGCTGCAAACCCAGAGGAAGATGGCATACTAACTGATGTAAATTCAAAGCCAAAAGAAGAAATGGATGTTGTTACAAGAATGGAGGGACTAGGTCCTCCTGTTCCTTCAGAACAGGATGTACAGCAGGCTCTTTGCGGCCAGAGTGAGATGGCGCATATTTATAGATCCGTAACTCCAGGAACTAAAGAGAGTTCTTCTGCTACAGAAGATGAGAAAACTAGTTCCAGTTTAGTTGATCGGACTAAAAGTGATATGCCTGTTAGTCCTTCAAGTTACAGAGCACTTTGTGGTGTTGAGAACTCTGTCCGTAGAGAAATCAGCCTTGTTCCTGATGGTGACAAACTCCCACCACTTTTGCTTGCAGTGGGTGAAAAAGGAAAAGGTAAAATTCAGATAAGTTGTACTGTATCACCAGATGCAAAATTTCTAAATATTACCATTTATGTATATAACTTATAATACTACTTTAACTCTCATCTGTGCACATTGGATTGATTGTTTGTTAATTGAACATGAGTTATTAAAATGTCAAAATGTTATGAAAATAGCGCTTCACCACTTAAATGCATTATAGTAGTGACAGTTCTCATCGTCTGTAATTGGCAGTACCAGCATACGGATTGAGAAAACAGCATACACAATTTATCAGTAATCAACAAATGAGTGGCAGCCCTAGTTCACACCTTTGTTAGAAGTTACTGCTTTATTTTTGTATGGCCTTTGAATCTTAGGATAAGCTCTTGAATAGAATAGCTGGTTGATCCTCAGCTGATCTAAGTTTGAGAATAATTACCACCCATTTAACATGGGAAGATAGGACAGTCATATGCTACGATCTGTAGTTCTTATTTTAAACATTTGGCTGACATTGAACTAAATCAGATGTTTATTTAGATCCTCTAGTGGAAGAACATCCGTCTCACCAACAGGTCACCTTGCTTCTTGCGGAAGGAGGTCCCAATCCATTAACATTTATCCTAAATGCAAACTTGCTTGTGAATGTCAAGTTAATATCTTGTAAGTACTGCACATTTCATTTTCCATTAAATCTGTATTTCCTCTTCTGATTATATAAAGCAGTATCTTTATTACTGTGGTATCTATCTTTGATTAAAGATTCTTCAGAAAAATGCTGGTACTTCTCAACAAACGGACTACATGGTTTGGGTCAGGCAGAAATTATCATTCTGTTGCAGTGTTTGCCAGATGAGGAGACTTTTCCTAATGAGATGCTCAAATTATTTATTAACATCTATAAGGATGCACTGAAAGGTATGTAACTATGATGATCTAACTTTGTAATATAATATCTTCTTACTTGTCTTTTAAAGTTGGAGGTTTACGTAATTTTTATTGCAGTTTTTGTAGGTATCTGGTTTGGTGGAAAAAAACTTACAGTGTTAGCCTTGGGTTCTCTAAGTAAAAAAAATGGGAGGGAAAGAATTTAAGTTCCTCAGTTGTAAACATCTGGTTTGCTTGTTTGTTGTTGTTCTTCATATGGTCTTAGAGATTCTGGGTATAAGACCCTATGCCATAGGCTCAAGGAATCTGAACTTCATTTGTAGAAGTACAATACTCAGATGTGTGTAAATATGAGGTCTGTTAATTGAAGTTCATCAGTCAATATGTACCAGAACACTGTACACTTCAAAGTTTTTTTATTTGTTTGGAAAAAAAATAGTTTTCATCTAGTTAATAAATAAGACTATAGAGCACTTAGTTTATGGGTGTAGGTGCCTCAAATTTTCAGCAAGATTTGAGATATGTACCTTACAGTTTACAAGATTGTGGTAGAGCAATGACGTTAGAGTAGGTACTAGTTTTCTTGGCAATAGCGTGTTACTTTTAAAGATGTATAAAGATTCTCTGTCCCTCTTTCAACAGGAAAATTTATAAGAAACATGGAAAACATTACGTTTACTGAAAACTTTCTCGATAACAAAGATCACGGAGGATTCCTGTTTGTTTCACCAACTTTTCAGAAACTTGATGATTTAATTCTACCAGATAACCCTTTTCTCTGTGGCATTCTAATCCATAAGATGGAAATACCCTGGGCAAAAGTTTTTCCAATCCGTTTGATGTTGAGATTGGGAGCAGAATATGGGGGTAAGTTTTAACACTTCTATTGGCAAATAGATATGAAATTCCCCTTGAAAAACGTAACTTTAACACTGCTCCAGATTCACTGGAAGAAAATACTTTCACAAATTGTCATTGACTTGAAGAGACAAAGCCAGCTTGCACAGGACCTGAAGGCAGATACTGTCCTAAATGACATCTAGAGTTGCTCTTTGAATAACACAGGCACTAATCTAGAGGTGTAGGTGCTGCTTTATTTCCTGTCACACTGTTCCTTACTTGGAGACAGTTCAGATAAGGAGTTTAGGTAAGTTGCAGCATGGAGCTGTTACTTGAGTGGAATAGATTTCAAAGATACATAAACTCTTTCCAACTTGGATGGTTTTTAATAAACAAGCCTGTCATTTTAGAGATTTTAAGCCTATAAATGTGCATCACTCAGTTGTTCATGCATTTGAGTCAGTAGTGGAGTTCTACTTTCTGCCTGGGTGTTGGCAAGGGTGGTAGCTTTGGTGTTACTCTTTCTCAACAAATTTATGGTCATTTTTGTATCAACCATGCACCTTCTTTGATCTCAATCCTGACTTCATAATGCAATTTGCTTTGTTTTCAGATTACTTTATGTTGTCTGTGGTCTCCTGCATCTCCTTGCTTTCCCTTGGTTTCCATCTGCACCTTTTCTGTTCCAACCATAGAACTTCAAAGCACTTAAAACCTTGTTACCTTGTATGAACCTCTTCAATCATTTTGTTCGTTGCCTACCGATACTAAATGGTACTTCGTATTAGAAGTTACCTGCATGGTATTCATATTCAAGCAACCATTGAATCCTTGCATCTCCTCTTATGACTCATAACCCAAAGACTGAACACAGGGCGTTTCCTTCCAGCCCACCTATTGCAAGAAGCGTAGCTGATAAAGCATGTGAACGGCATCAGGTCTCTCAGAAGACTTCTGCTGCTGGGGGAGACATGCAGACATTGCAGTAGGATTTAACCGTGGGCGAGGAAACCATGCAGTGGGATGAAGTGAGGGAGAGTAAGGGAGAACACAATGGCTATAGTTCACTTGGCAGTTTGGATAATGAAATTAAGAAACATAGGCTATAGCTGAAAATATTTATATTAGTGAGTTTTACAATTGTTGGTAAGTAAACATGACCTTTTTTATTTCCTCCACTCCAGCATATCCAACTCCTCTAGTAAGTTTCAGACACCGAAACCCACTCTTTGGAGAAATAGGACACACAGTAATGAATCTACTTGTTGTGAGTAATTGTTCTCTTCCCTTCCTGTTGTAATCTATTTTATATAAATATCCTCAGAACTAAGATTCTTTAAAGCTGAATTACTTTTGGCAACGTTAAAGAGCTAACGTTTTTGTTTTTCAGAGCTAACTGGGAAATTCCTTACCAAAGACTATTTAGATGTCAGTTAGGAAAGCTGAATCTTTGTGGTGGGTTGATCTTGCCTGGCTGACAGGTGCTCACCAAGATGCTTTCTCTCTGCCTCCTCTTCATGATACAGGGAGGAAATATGAGATGAAAGATCTTTGTGGATTGAACTAAGGACAGGGAAGTTGATCACATTACCATCCCATTCAAAACAGGCTTGGCTTGGGGAAGATTAAATTTGTTGCCAATAGATAACGAAGTGAGAACTGAAATAAAAACAAACTAAGCCCACCTTTCTTCACCCACCCCACCCCTCTTTCTTACCACGCTCAACTTCATTCCCAGTTCTTTTACTTTCTCCACACCTGAGTGGCACAGAGGGAAGGGAAATGGGGTTGCAGTCAGCCCATAACACTTCATCTCTGCTGCTCGTTCCTCCTCACTCTCTTCCTCTGCTTCATTGTGGAGTCCCTACCATGGGATTACAGCCCTTTGCCAGCTGCTCCAACATGGGTGTTCACCACAGGGTGCAGTCCTTCAGGAACAGACCGCTCCAGCGTGAGCTGTTCTCCACAGGGAGAGCTGTTCATGCCAGCAGCCTGCTCCTGTGTGGGTTCTCCGTGGGCTGCAGCTTCCTTCAGGCCACATCCATCTGCTGTGACGTGGTGTTCTTCACGGGCTGCAGTCTGGAGATCTGCTCTGATGTCCTCGCTCACCACAGGGCATCTTCTGCTCTGGGACCTGGAGCACCTTCCCCCCCCTCCCCCTTCACTGACCTTGGTGTCTGCAGGGCTGGTTCTCTGTTTCTTGCTCCTCTCTCCCAGCTGCTGTTTTTCCCCCTTTCTTCAGTCTGCTCTCCCAGAGGCCCACCCAGCATCGCTCATGGCCATGCCCTGGCCAGCAGCAGGTCCCTTTTGGCGCTGGCTGGAGCTGGCTCTGCTCTGACATGGGGCACTTACTGGGCTCTGCTCGCAGAGCAGCCCTGCAGCCCCACTGCTACCGAAACTTCATCAGTTAAACCTGGTATAATCTTTCATGTCATGCTTCTGTTAGCACAGTCTGTGGTAGTAAGAAATAGCTTTAACTAACTGGGAAAAATGTTGAAATTTACAGTAAAGCTGATAGTAATCACTGTTCAGTTACATCTTTCTTTTACAAGGACTGCTCTGGCACAAGAACTCTAGTCTTAAATCTGACATCTCATTAAATTTGAAAAAGCAAACTTGACAGGCAGATTCTCTATTCTAAGTGTAACATTAATTACATTGATACAAAAAATTAACTTTGTTAAGGTTAATCAGTCTGACTGTCTTACATGAAAGACTTGACTGACTTCAAGTCAATAATTTTTCCTTTGTTACCCAAATAGTTTGATGTAAACTTCTAGTAAACCTGTATTTCTGACTGGTAACTTCCTCTTCTAACACTTACGTAGAACTTATCCTTAAGGCTTTAAGTAAAAGTACTGGAAAGGTTACAGACAGTTGCATACACCCAGGTGATTGCTAAATCCTCTCTAGTCTAGAAACCATTACAGCTTAGATGAAGTGGCGGTCTTTGGCTCTCTGTTTTTGCTATCATTGATTTCCATGTTACATAGAGAATCAATCTCAGGAATTAAGCCATATGAAAATAGTGATTCCTCCATCAAGAAAAAAAAAAAAAGAATATTAAGTTTCAATTCCATGAGGCTGCTCCCTGCCTGATTGGCCATGGACCAGTACCAGCGTGGGGGCAGAGGGCAGAAGAGTACGTTAAGAGAATCAAGATTCACTTAATTGGCTTAAGCCACAGCCTTTGTGTTATTCAAGTACTAAGGCCACGGATTGTTAAGGTCTGGAAGAGTAGCCCGGGAAGGACATACAGGCACATAAGGAGTAGCATAAACTCATCAGTGTTCACTCTCTGTCGCTGTCACGCAGGGGATATTGAACCGGATTTGTCTTAGTATCTGATGTGGTATACCCATTCCTTTCTTTAGCCTGCTGTGGAATTACACCGTTGGACTTAAAGGAGTCTTAATGTTGCACTGGTGACAGGAGGGCTTCTATAGAACCCGTTTTCAGTTGGATTACAGTTGCTGTGATTCTCCTTTATAGCTGTGTTCAGTGGCATCTGTTCAGTGGCATCAGCTCAAAACACTGAGAACATGTGCTTCTTGGCAGGGTTACTTCTTTTGATACAGCAGGAGTTTGAGTCACGGGAAGATGACTGCAAAATGTTCTTGTTAGATTTTTAACTACAGGCGGTGCAAGCTCAACAGTTAAAGATCACAAAATCTAGTACCACACAAGTGACTGAGGTGGTGGTGAATGATGAAGGCAAAGGGAGTCTGTGATGCATATCCTTGCTGCTGCTAGACAGTGTCAGTTCAGCTGAAACTTGCAGTGCAGTGAGATCTGTGACGCCATGACAGCGTTGTCCAAACCCTCCCTGAAAACCAACGCTCTTGGGGCTGGATGTAAAATACTTTGTTCTGATGAGAAGTACTCTCAAATGTAAGGAAATTATACTTAAACTGTCTGCTGACATTAAATTTTTGTCTGTTATAGGATCTTAGAAACTATCAATATACTTTGCATACCATAGACAACCTATTTGTTCATGTGGAAATGGGTAGAAGCTGTATTAAAATACCCCTAAGGAAGTATAATGAGGTGAGTAAAAGTAATCCAAACCCCTTTAATCTTCATTTTTGTATAACACCAGTTACGTCTTTTATGTGAGGTCTTTTATTTTTTTAAAAAAGGCAGGAGGGAGGAAGTGATTCTTGGAGGCAGTAATGCTTTATTCTCAAATCAATTTCCAGGGAGTTCTGCAAGTGATTTCTCCACCTGATTGCAGCTCTCTAGTTTGCTGTGCAGTAGACTCTTTGAACTTTAAAATGGTATAAGCATGTGATGTCTGGGGAGAGGGCATGAAATCGTCAGAATGCACGTTTCTGTCTTCATGGCTGTGTTAGAAGATGGATGATGAGTGAAAAATTGAGGCCTAGGGTAGCCTGCTAAAGGTGAAAGATCAACAATTTCTGTAAAGTCTTTTAGCATATGTTTCCAAGGAGAATCTCCTATATATTTTGTGAAAGGGCTGTTTTGCGTAAAACTTCAAAATACAATACAATTTCTAAAAAATATTTCGTCAGTGTAGTTTGTATTACAGTTTAACTGACCTTTAGCAACAACAAAAAAGAGGAGTAAACTGCATGATGCTTAATGCGTCGCCTCATAACCAACAAAATCCCTACAGCTCTGATACTCTGCGTTATCAGTAGTCAGACATCGCTCTCAACTGAAGTAGAATTTTTAATCATGTTTAGTTTTCCTCGAACTAGTCATGGCAAATCAAGTTGTTCAGCCTTTCCGGAATTAAGTGAATAATCCTTGGGATTTGTTTCGAGACCTGGATTTTTCTAATGTCTTTGTATTTAAAACAAGTACTGCAAAAAAAGATTTGTCACTTTAATGACAAACTTTATGTTGACAGGTGATGAAGGTGGTAAATTCTTCTAATGACCATGTAATTAGTATTGGAGCCAGTTTCAATACTGAAGCAGATTCTCACTTGGTGTGTGTGCAGAATAAGCATGGCCACTATCATACACAAGCAAACAGCGCTACTGAACATCCTAGGAAAGGTAAGCTGTCTAGTGTGGCA
Organism: Aythya marila; assembly: GCF_965140915.1. Classification (NCBI taxonomy): domain Eukaryota; kingdom Metazoa; phylum Chordata; class Aves; order Anseriformes; family Anatidae; genus Aythya; species Aythya marila. Next base: position 79,681,268 of record NC_139080.1, on the reverse strand, counting down.
TGTGAGGAACAATCACAGAGCAGAAATCACGGAACCATAGAATGGGTTGGAAGGGACCTTAAAGATCACACAGTTCCAACCCCCCTGCCATGGGCAGGGACCCCTCCCACCAGACCAGGTTGCCCGAAGCCCCATCCAGCCTGGCCTTGAGCACCCCCAAGGATGGGGCATCCACAGCTTCTCTGGGCAGCCTGTGCCAGGGCCTCACCGCCCTCTGAGTGAAGAATTTCACAGTGCAAATAAAATGTATGTTCACTGACTCATGCTGCAAGGAAAGTGTGTATTCCCAGTAGCTTATTTAGGCAAAAAGTTCAGGCATTCAAGTAGCAGAGTAAGTGCAAAATAAAATATTGCTATTTGGTTTCAGCTGTTAGTTACCTTTTAGAAATGATAAGTGAAGATTCAAATTGTTTTCTGCTTGTTTTTAGATTTTTTTTATTATAGCTTGCATTTTTAGGCATGATTTTTTTTACATCTTTCAAAATCCAAGTTTAATATTAGTGTGAACTGTGCAATATGTTTACAGACTAAACAGCCTGAGTAACTGAGTGTATGGAAGTACAGTATGAGTGAATCACTCTATACAGCACCTAGCAAACTGATGAAACCACGTGTAGTGAAGAGTGTAGAGGTACCTTTTGAGGTTTTGCAAAAAGTACATTTACATTGCAGAGCAGTGTATCCAGGCTGATTATTTGTGCTTCTCAAGAGTCATTAGTTGCAGGGGAATTCCAGATTGGTAAGGCTTTACTCTTGCCATCTCTGGCATGAATTACAAATACTGTTTTGTGCTTCATTAAGCATATCTATTAAGCGTGCTTTTGTTTGAAGTGCTGTACTTGGGTTGACTGAGCCCAAAAACACCATAAAACACCACAGCACAACACTGTACCAGTGACTGTCTCCCCTTTGTATTTTGAGCTTTGCCAGCTTGCCTCTTACCTATCTGCCAGTATCTTACAAGAATACTTCATGCACTCATAATGTAGCTTGACAAAGGTTTTTTGCCAAGGTCCAGTGTTTTGTACCAGCCTGTGTCTAAGTGATTGCTAGTAATACTTTTCTTTGTTTGCTCTCTTAAAACAACAACAAAAGTAAATTAAATGTTGGTAATGACAAACTTCAGAGATACGTAGTGATATTTACTTTTTTCTACTTTTTCTAGTTACAGGTGCAAGTTTTGTAGTGTTTAATGGAGCCTTAAAGACATCTTCAGGATTTCTAGCTAAATCCAGTATAGTTGAAGGTAGGAATTTTGTCCTATGTGTCTTTTTCTTTTTTTTTTTCCTTTTTTTTCCCCAGAGGATCCTAAAGGGGGGGGAGGGGGGAAAGGAGGAGGGAGAGGGGAAAAGAAGGCAGTTTTATGCAAGATCTTTATTCCACAGTAAGTAAAACTTTTTCAGGACTTGTAACTTTTAGAAAACCTCTTACAAACAAGTCATGCTCTATAAAAATACATGCTAGTTCATCTGTCGGTTTTATTACATATCTCGGTTATATCTCTCTTCATGTTAGCCAATATTTGAATTTCCTTTATGGCTGCGTGTATCTAGAACTATTTTGATTTCATGTACTGATGAAATGCATGTATTGACACACAAATGCCAGCTACTTGTAAGATTAGTCTATTGGTCTTTGCTCTGTTGACTAGAAAAGCTTTAATTACTACTTCTGTCATGTGGCATTTGATGCTGTTGTTGGGTATAGTGTCCAATTAGGATTTGACATCTGTTTATTAGGGAGCTGAGGGAGAGAGGGCTGGTCTCATCAGATGTTAAGCTAAGACTCTACTTTAAAGCTATGCTACTCTTTCTGTAGATAAATGATAATCTTAACTGATTTTCTTTTAGATGGACTAATGGTACAAATAACACCGGAAACGATGGAAAGCCTACGCCAGGCATTAAGAAACAAGAAGGACTTTAAAATAACTTGTGGCAAAGTGGATGCAGAAGGCCTAAAGGAATATGTAGATATTTGCTGGGTAGAAAATGAAGAAAAAACAAACGAAGGGTAAATGTATTACCAAAACAAAGCATCTTACAGAATTCTCTTGTTCCCTGCTTGAAAATATCCACCTTTTATTTCTTGAAATAAATCTAACATATTTTTATTCAAAGGAAGTGTTCTACTAAAAGCTGTAAGGGAATAGGACAGTGAAGTACCTGCTAGCCTCTAGATGTCACTAGCAGAACAGCTTAGCTTGTGTTCACCGAAATTAATACTGTTTTCAATGTTCAGGAATTTGACAGGAAGTGTGTGTGTGAACCTTTGGAAGTCCTCTATCGAATCAGTTATCAATGTAAGGATGCAGTTAATCTCTTTATGTCTCGGGGAGGTGAGGTGGCTTGTGAGCACACAGTACTGCTCTTTGCCACTCACTGCTTTGAATGTCAGCGTTTAGTGAAACAAAGTAAGGTGCAAGACATCCTTACTTAATGTGTTTTGAACGGTTGTTTATACATCTTCAAACTTTAATTGTACGCTGCTAACTCAAAAACTTGCTTTTTATTAACAGAGTTATTTCTCAGGCCCTGGGCTTGACTTAGTATGCCTTTTTCTGTGGTTTCACTGACCAATTAAAGCAGAAAGGTGCCTTACCTATGATGGTTTATAGTTTCTTAAACCCATATGATGAGGCTTTTATTGAGTAAGTGTTGTTTGTTCCCTGTGTAGGATACTTTTTCTGTAGCTTTTATGTTGACGTGATGCAAATCCTGTAGGCTGTTTAAGGCTGTTTAAAAAGCCTTTAAGGATAACTAAACATTATTTTGTAGATTGGAAAAAGTTGTATGAAATAAAATGTTTTTTGAAATTATTAACAACACTATTATCTTCCACAGAATTCTAAGTCCAGTAGATGGAAAAGCAATGGAAGGAACTCAGAGTGAAAAAGCGCCACACAGCAGAGACTTTGAAAGAGAAGGAAAAGTTCTAAAGTGCACTGAAGTTAGTAAACTACATTGTACTTCAGCCTTTTTACTACCACTTAAAGTATTGTAGTGTTAAAGAAGGGGGTATTAAATGTTACTATTAAAGAATCTAACTTACCTGCTATATAGCCATACTGATTTGCAAACTGTTCTCTATGATTCCTTGATAAGCTTACATACTTTATCTTCCTCTGAAAAGAAGTACATTGTAAAAGTCTATTATCGTTGCTAATTAATGTCTGGATTAATGTATAATCCAGATACACCTATGGTCACTTAAGTATTATGACTGAACATGAAGTGTTAGAATAATATGCCAACAAACAAGCATTGATATTTATAGCTCACTTTGTTCTGCATACTCATTTTCTTACTTTTGTCATGTAACCGGGCTATTGTCTGTCCTTATCCTTTCTGTGATTTCAGGTGTACTATTTTCTGAAGGACCATGAACTATCCAGTCCTGTTCCTCTTCAGTTTGCTAAAGAGATTGCGATTGCCTGCAGCGCTGCTCTTTGCCCACACCTTAAAACCTTGAAAAATAATGGGATGAATAAGATAGGCCTAAGAGTTTCTGTTGACTCAGATATGGTAATCTTTCAACTTTTATTGCAGACACTCCATTTCAATTGAAATCTTTCTTGTGAAGACCTTGGATCTCTTTCTGAATGGTTCTATTTTTTGTGTCCTACCCCAGATCCAGACTGAGGATGAAATTTCATTTAGAAGCTGACTTAATGCCTAGTGGTTCATGAAAGGAATAGCCTCATTGTCGTTTCCGCCCCATTCCCTAGTAGCTGCTTGCTATAGGTTATCAGTTCTTCTCTGGTTCTGACTCTCTCTGGCACTCATTTGCCTCCAGGGTGAGTCAGTTTAGAGAGTTACAGAATTAACTTTCTGATGCTTTTCTTTAAGTATGTAGTTTTCTGCTGCATTAGCTCCCAACTCAGGAAGAGATATTTGCTCCAATATTTCTACAGCAGAAGAGAACAGGTTTGCCTAGTTCTGTCCAATATGGATGTCCCTCAAAAGCCTGCGTAACTCCAGTATTGAAATAAATTTCTTTGTATCTGAAGGTCTTATTCTCTGTTACCCTTCCTTATCTATTTTGAGGGAAGCTGTAAATGTACTGCTTAAATTCTAATTTTCAGCAATCTATTTTGAAATTTATCTATTAGTATCTGATCCCAGAATAAAATCAGATAATTCTTGGACAGAAGTCTGAAGCAATCCAGGATGCTGAGGATTTGTGGCCTGGTAAACCTAGGTAGAATGTTGCATGTTCCTCTGGCAAACCTAATAGTTTGTGATCAACCTGAAAACCTACCCAGTTCCCAGTGTTTCAATGTTACTTTATGTCACTTCATGCTACCTGAACTACTGTTTTACCAAGATACTACGCATTTGTGTCATCTTATTAGTTACAAAAAATGTTAAAATAGATGTGTTCTCATTCTAGGTTGAGTACTTGGCAGGATCCGGAGGTCAACTTCTTCCACAGTACTATCTGAATGAATTGGACAGTGCTCTGATTCCTGTGATCCATGGTGGGATGTCAGATCCTACAAGTTTACCATTGAAAATGGAATTAGTATTTTTCATTATAGAACATCTGTTTTGATGAGGCCAGTTACTGGCAAGATACTGATTTGCTAGCTCTGAATACCAAAGTTGTGATGCGTCAAACACTAAAAATGAGAAAAGTTTTTAAGACTGGTTTTGTTTTAATGGATTTTCATTAATGGATTTTCAAACTGTTTAAGAAAAAAAGCACCAACTCTTGCTGGTTACTTTATGAGAAAAGAATTGTAATTTGTAATGTTTCCTAAACTTCTGAAATTTTACACTTAATACAGTTGATGAAGAGGGCAGTCTTTGTTACCTCTTTACACAATTGTAGCGTTTACTTTGTGTAGTGTAACTTTAAGCCATATTATCTTGCCTCTTAACCTCAGATAAGTATTAGAGAAATTGCTGTGGTTAGGTCTAATCTCAATCTGAAGCATGTGCTTTCCATGTGCAGATGAGCTAAACACTGAAGTATACTTAGCTGGCACAAAACTGTTTTCTTGCCATTTGAGATTCAAATATGTGATCTGTAGCTGACTGCAAGCTTCACGTGTCAGTGCAAATATAAGTGCACACTTTTTGACACTCGTCTATGATCAGCACAAGGAAGAATTTTGCAGGTATGTTTATGAAGACTTTGTAGTTGAAGTCCTGAATTACTAGGATATTATGCTGGTGCTTCAGGAACATATGCTTCTGAATTCCTTTTTATAGAAAACTGATTTCATTCTGGTATTTATAAGGACTTATCTAACTTAAATGGATGCTATTTTTATAAATACTGATACTTTTTTTCCTTTACTCTGTGTTCAGAAGTCCTGATGCAATTTGACCTTTCAAGGATTAATAAAAAGCCAGATTACCTTTGCAGTAATCTACATGTAGCAATAAGTAAGACAAGGTTTCTGCAATACTTTTTCTGCTTCCATTTACTGCTTTTGTCACCTCTTGGTAGCCACCTTTATTTTCAGGGACAATAAATGTATTGTGTGAATTTTCATGAACAGATCGCTTTAGTATACTTGCGGTTCTTGTATAGGATGTATTTTTGATATTGGGTCATTAAAATCTATTTATGTACTTGTGATGCATGTGATTTGTACCAAGGTTCAGTGAACCAAGGTTTGATAACTGTCACAACTGTTTACCAGGAACAGAACCAAAACAAAATCTGTCCAAGGTCTGTATTGTTTTCAGTAAAAATGTTGGTACAGTTTTATGCGACTATTAGAACTTTGATGCCTTCTTGATGCTCATAGGGGATATTTCATGTTTTTGTATCAAAAACAGTTTGTAACTTTAACCTAATCAGCTCTGCTGTTAACCGTGCTTTAAAAGGCAAGTTTTTGGAAGGTTTCAGGCTTCATCAAGATCTTGCTGTGGAGGATACTGGGGATACTTTCGAGCTGATTCTTCAGAGGAGCTGACTCTGGAGAGGAGCTGAAGACCACAGGAGGAGCACTTGGGTGCAAGCAAAGCCACGCATGGACCGTGAAAGAAACAGCAGTGTAGACACACAGTTACCGGCTATTTAAATAAACACAGCCCTCTTACTCATGTGAAGCCTCGTCTTTCTTCCCCTCAGGGGGGCTCCGGGACCCTTCACACCCCCCTCAAGCCCTGTGCTGTGGCCGCCCTCCCGCCCCCCTGCAGCCGGGGCAGCCTCCGCCTCTGTCGGGGCGGGCCCGGGCCAGGCGATGGCGGCGCCGCTGGGTGCTGGAGGCTGGGGCGAGGCGGCGGTGGAGCACTTCCAGCGGGGCGGGCGGCTGGCACACCGCGACGGGGCCGGGGTCCGCTGGTGGCATGCGGCCAACAGCAGGCGGAGAGCCCGGGAGGCCGCCAGCAGTGAGTGCCGGGGCGGGTGGTGGAGATGGCGGAGGGCAAGGAGGAGAGGAGAGGAGGGGAGAGAGAGGAGGCGCCGGGGTTTGCTCAGCCCACAGGGCGGGCGTCATGGCGGCACGCTGCTGCCTCATGAGGGGAGCGGGGGCAGGCGCTGAGCTCTGCTCGCTGGGGACAGCGACAGGACCCGAGGGGACGGCACTCCCGTCTGTGGATAACACACATCTGTTTGTAAACATCAGAAAATTAAAACATCGCCTTCAAGCTGGATGTGCTTTGGGCGCCTCCCCATCCAGCAGCAGCCGAAGTGCTGGGGGACGAGTGCTTGTGGCAGCTTTGTCAGGGATATGCAGCAAATTTTGCCCCTCTTCTAGAAGCAGTTAGGGTTCACAAGCAGTTTTGGCCTTGTATATTCTCTTCTAGGTCTTTTCAGGATGGTTTGAAATTAGGTACTGCTCCAACACACACAGTAAGATGTACTGGATTCAACAGGACAATTTATTTACTACTTTTCCATTTTTTTTGGTTCCAGGTAATTACATACTTCAAGTCATTTATGAGCAGTATGTTGTAGTGAATTTTAACCTATGTGAACATCAAAATATATGTGATACTTTTGATTTGCTTTTTATCAGCAATATCTTTTTTTTGAGCTTGTCAAGCTTATCATCATCTTTTTTTTTTTTTGGTACTATTTCCATCTAAGTAACCGTTTTTATTGAATTCACTGCAAAGCTGTTAGCACTGTCCAAGCTCTCAGATACCTCTCACTATAGGAAGCTGTTATCAAAAGCTTTTAGCTTTCCTAAGATTTCCACTCATTTGTGTTGAGCTTCAGCTACCATTTTCTTGAAGTTCTGGCTCAAGTGAGTTCACCAGCCTGGGGAGTGAAACAATTTAGCAAGAGTGGATCCACGTTTGGGATATTCATTTTGCTGTTCACATGGCTAAATGTGCATTCAAAAATCAATTTGCACTTGCTTGTAGATTTATGAAGTGCCTACTGACTGAACTACCCCAAAAATGCATCTCTGTTGCTTCACACAGAGCAACTCATAGTCACTGAGCTTTGCGGGGAGGGCGTGCACAGTCTTCCCAATAGTTGTGATTCTGAAGCAGACACGAGCTGTTGGATTTGCTTTCTCTTACAGCACTCATCTTTTTATAACAGGTGAGGCTCACATGATAGAAGCAGATGTCCTTCTCCGTGGTGGCAAGGGAGACCCCATCATGGCTCATCCGCCTGAAACAGACAGTGACATCACATTGCAGGAATGGCTGGATGTCATTGTCAACACAGATAAAGGCATCAAGTTGGATTTTAAGAGGTATTTCAAGACAAAAACATTTGTATATACTATATATACATATATATTTATATATATATATCATTCTTACTTATTAGCAATTAACAGTTTTACAGGTAGTGCTATCTTTTGGTGATCGTAAACCAAACCATTTCTGATTGTGCAATTTAGAGTTATTCCTTCCTTACTGAACAGTAACTGTAGTGAATCATACTCAGAATTACTGAATGTGTTTCAAGAGTAAAAGCTTTAAAGTGTTTTTAATCACACATGATGATTTCATGTTCAGTCAACTTGTTTCCGAGTTGCCACTGAGCAAAATTCTCCCATTGGGAAAATTGACTTGGTAGTGCCTACCTGGAAAACTCCCACCAGTTTTCTGCTTGGGCAAATAAATTAGGAAAGACGGCCTCTCGGCTGGAAGTCAGTGCGGCTGCCAGGCTGCAGATGGGGCTGAGCACGCTGGGTCTCTCTCTGCCCAGCAGCATGCATGTCACTCCTGCTGTTCTGCAGGTTTCTCAGTGGTGTTCTCTACTCTGGAAAGGGAATGAACGTGTCAAGGCTGTTTAAGGAGCTTCTGAACAGCTTGTTGAAAAGCTAGCTTTATTCCAGGCTTGCTGAAGGTCATTGATTAAAAAAATAAATAAATAAAAGTCATCCCCTATCAGCATATTTATCTTTTTTCCAGAACTCTTTTTACTTTTTTATTTATTTTAAAGGAGAGGACTTCTGTTCCCTCATCATCTCCAATATTAACAGTCTGTTGGGAATTTCTCAGTTCATGAATGAAATGCATTCTTTTGAATGTCTGATCTCTCACCATGCATGGTGCAATTTTTGAGTGTGATTTGTAATACAGTAAAGCTTTATTACTGTCAGTATGGTAAGTTGCATGTATATTGAAGTAAATTCAATTTCTTTGGTCTAACTTCTCACTTTCAGCTTTCAATTTTAACCATGCTGTTTCCTTAGCTTTATTGGAAAATGCACCTGAAAAGCTCGTAGAATTGCTTGGAAAAGTTTGAAATTGTATTCAAAGTGAGCTGTGATTTTCAGACATAATCTCTGCAATTCCTGTCTTCAGCTTTGTCTGATGATCAGTGTACATCAGTTTTTGCAGCAGATGGAGAATCCAGCCGCACTTTTAAAGGAGCCTTGGTATGTTATAGACACACAAAAATTGCTAGGTAGCTATAAAATTTGTACCTGTTTTTCTGTGTAATGTAATCACAGTTTTCATGTAAAAATTCATGAGAATACAGAAATTGGGGGCAGGCTTTTATTGTTACAGAGTCTCTAAAAGTCAGCTTAGACAGCAAAGAAAAATGATAAGAGAAGTAGAGAGGTTTTCATTTTTTTTTCAGTTCAGTCTTAATTATTCCTGAAATTAATTTAAAAACTGTTGCTTCCTTTTTTTTCTACAAGGAATTTCTGTCCAAATGCAATGATTTTTTTAAAAGCTTTAAAAATTATATTGCATGATAAAAGTCTGATTGTACAAAAGCATTTAAAAAATACAAGCACACAGTGCAGATACATTCAAATGAGTGACACAGAAGTTGGTGTTCATTTGGATAATATTTCTTTGGGTACCATTGCTGAAGTTTTGAAGGTTATTCCAGTGGTGCTTAAAAAGAAATATTTTCTGTATTTCTACTCTGTGAGCTTGATTAATCACATAATCACATTTCCTGTTCGAATTAATGTATTCTGCAACAGGACTTCAGAGTCACATTTCAAAAATGCCAGAATCATCTAAAGTGGAGTCAACAATACATTTTAATTTGTTCAGATTTACTCAGTGCTGTGGAGTAAAAATAGGGCTGTTGGTTCTTTTTTGTGTGTTTGTCTTGTTTTCGAGAGATGCTGCTTTGTTTGTTTGTTTCTCTTTACATTGTAATGCAATTTACAGCAAAAATGAAGGCAGTCTGCTGATTTGGAGAATCACCTGCATATTAGTTCTGGGAACATGTGAAGTGTTCTGGCTTCATAAGATGTGAAAAATACTTAAACCAATAATGTTAATTCAAGCCATTACTAGCTTTTCTCTGGGACAAAAAAAAAATGAGCCAGTGGAGCCAGTACTTAATAACTGAAAGTGCTGGGTGGAATTCCTGACAATATGCAGTTTTCTCAACAACATAGAAGTTAAAATGTACAAAATGACTTTTCACAGTAAGTAACACAGGCAGCTCAGGGTACACAGCTGGCTGCTGTTCTCATGTCTGGCTGAACATCCTGACATGATTCATCTGACCTCATCCTGAGCTGGGTTTGGGAATAGCTTGTTCCAGAACTAACCTTACAAAATGGTGAGAAGGACTCACAGGAGAAAACACAGGTCCTTGCTATTAATAAGGAAAGCACGACTCTGACCATAACAATTTCAAATTCCTGAATGTTATGTGGAATGTTCATTAATTTGCTGAGTGAGAAAAATTATCTGTTTTCTTGGCATCCAGTCCCTTTCCCCATTATTCTACATTTCTTTTTTTTTTTTTTTTTTTTTCCTACAAAACTTCTGAAAGTTTTGTTAGGATGGGGAAAGGATATAGCTTGCTTTCTAGCTATGCTCTTTATTTTGATTTAAGAGAGTAGCAAATGTTGTATGACTTACAACGTTTTGTTAAATGCTTACAGGAGGTTTCTACGTCGGTTGCTCAAGTGACGGCATCGCGTACTTAATAATTATCTATAGGATGAGCATCTGATGTGCAGACTTCATGCTGCCGCTGGTATGCCACACTTCTGAGCTATGGGAGTAACCACTACCAGGGTTAAAATGTTCAGATGAGTGCCCTTTCACCCTGTTAGTTGCCCAAAATGCTCAGTTTTTGTCTTTTTATTGTTCTAATACAGGTGCATCGTCTTGCACAGATGTGAAGGTAATTTTTTTCTGTCAGCAGGATTTGAAATAGCTAGTTGTTGACAAAATATGTACCATTTTAAGCTAGGTTGAGAGAGACTACTTTCAGCCTTCAGGTAGTATATAAGCCTCAGGAACATACTCGAATAGAAGAAATAAATTTAGATTTATGACAGCACTTGTGGCTTTCAGGTACTGTCAGCCCAGTTGTCTGATCTGATTACAAGTGTTAGCCAGAGCCTGCTGTGGCTTCCTTTACTAAAGTCCTTACCAAGCATCCGATAAAGTCCAAGTCTTACAAAGCCTGATGTTAGAAGTGCCATGAAGTACGAGCCATGAAGCAGTTCATTTTGGGCATGTCACCCTGTGGTAGAAAGGCTCTTCACCATCTGCTCAGATGCTGCCTGGGTTACGTGGGGAGTTTTCATCAACTTCCCCACCTGTACACGCACGGTGCCTTTCCCATCCTCGGTCTGGTAAGGCGTCTCACCTCCTCTGCATGTCGCTGGCACAGTCTAGATGCCGTACAGCCTTCCCTGGAGCTTCTCGAGCGTGTGAAGCCGCAGCTGAGGCGACCTGTTTGGCTCAACGCAGACATCCTGCCAGGACCGAACGGGAGCAGCAGCGCCGTGGATGCGAAAGGATTCCTTGACACCGTCACTTCGGTTTTCCTGGACGTAACCTTGTCGCTGGGGTGGACGACTGGGTGGCACCCTGACCAGCAAAATAAAGGTAAAGGTAGAAAATTTAATTCACATGCTGTATAGCCTACTCCCTCCAAATTAATTTCATAGTTGATTCAAAATAAATCGAATGCCATCTTGTCAGTTTGAAAACAGTAGTGAGTATAAGAAGAATTGTTTTCTTTCTTGATGTATATTTGCTAGTGTGTTGCATAGCTATTAGTTCTGTCTTTGAGTTGCAACAGAACTGTGTGAAAATCCAGTGTTTCAGTCAAAATAAGCAGTACTTTGTTCTTCTCATTCTCACGTACTGCAGAATTTCTTGGGGACAAAGTGCCTGAGTTCTGTTTCAGGTGGTCTGCTCCCTGAATCCTGGCAGGATCGGAATGGTAATCAGAACTCTGGCACAGTTCCTAAGGAAAAACTGATTAGCTGGAAGTTTTAAAACCTATGATTTTGCTCTTTCATTAGACAACTGAAATCCAATTGCTGGTCAGCATTGTTTTCAACATTTCTATTGAAGAATTGAATTTGTGCTATAGATTTTCCAAGTTATTGATATTAATAATTTTTGGAAATCTCAGTTTTGTGAATCTAGTTGCAGTTTGTTATTGTTAATCCCTAACTAAAGTTTAAATCTATAATGTGTAAACATTATTTTAGGATCTTTTCTACAGGCATCCTCTCACAGTTCTCAGAGCTGCTTTGTAGGGATTTTTTACTCCAGGGCCCATGCATTTGTGTGCAATGACACAATTCCCACTAGTATCATCTGGAACTACAGTGACAAAATTATAAACCATTCCAAATTGCTTATTATTTATTAGCAAGATTTAGAATTTTGTTATGATGATTGTGTTGTATGTTATAGAGGGTTTTTTTTGGCTTGTATTTTCTCCAAAGTATTATCAGTCAAGTAAGAAGTTGTTGGAAATGCTCATAGGAAATATTGTACTGAATAATCTTTTTTAATACATGTAACTTTATGTTGTTCATTCAAAACTTCAGTTTATGATGATGCTAATGATGGATGTACTGTAAGACAAAAGAGAAACAACTTACTTGAACGCTTACAACTGCAAGTTACTGTTTGCCCAACAAAACCTTTATTTAAAATTTTGTGCTTTTGTAGGCTTTGCAGTACCTACATTGCAGTAGAGTAATTGAGCAACAAATGATTAACTGATGTTACTGAAGTTAAGATTTTCATAGCCTTTAGAAGTAAGAGGGAAGTTAAACAGCATTTTATCTCCAGTGCTTGTAAAAATCTCAGCAGCAAGCACTGCAAGTGTTTTAGATTGCTTCTTTTCTAGCATTTAGTGGGTTTTGTTTCTTTGTTTGTTGTTGTTTTTGTTTGTTTGTTTGTTGTTTTCTTTGTAATTTTTCTGTTTTTTTTAGGGCCCCAGTCATGTTAAAACTAGTACATACAGAAGTCAGTGGCAACGCATTTTTAAAGAAAGAGTAAAGATACAGTTTCCTGCACATTAAAAATTTTACATTCTGTACCTTTATCCAAGATAACACTACAGTTAGTGTAAATAAGTTTCTTTTTTCCATGTTAGTATTGAGACATGGACATTTTTTATTTATAATCATTTGTTGATTTCTTTTTTGATTTATCTGATTTTCACAAAACCATTGTTTGCTCTTGTTCTGTCTTGCAAGCTTACTGTTCTATAAATCATCATGTCTTTATTTTAAATGGCCTTTGTTGTAGGCTATGACTGGACGATGGTGAAAGAGATGGCTCACATATGCAGTGCACTTTCCCAGCCTGTTACCTTCCCTGTAAGAGCAGCATTAGTACGACAGTCCATGTCTGAGCTTTGTTGGTTAATACAACAGTCAGACAGGTAAGTTTGAGGGGCTTGCTTCAATTTTAGCAGTCCTTATTATAAAGGTACATATTTGTTATATTAAGTACAGTGCATCTATATGTACATGCTTATCCCAATTAAATTGAAAATATTTTCTTTTAGCTTATTCCTTTAGTTTCTCAACTCCATCAGTTCTTCAATTGTTTTATCACACATGACTAGTCAGTATTCACTTCAAAAGCCTCTTTTAAAATTACTTTTTATAGTTAATGAATCTTTTATAGGATTAATTAGATTTATAGGTAATCCAATTCCATTACATATATTTCATAAGACTAATGTAGTTACACAGACGAAGCAGTTTGATGTTGCAATTTAGAATTAATGAGGCTTAATACTGACATTTTATATATTCCTTGCATTAGGTTACTTGTATGCTATGTAATAATGTGCCATAAAAACATCAAAGGTGATTTTTGAGCTGGAATTTGTTAACCTCGGTAGGAAGCTGGGCATCACCCCAGCAGGACTGGAAAGAGAAGCATAAGGGCAAAAGTGAGAAAACTCATCAGCTAAGATAAAGACAGTTTTCTAGGTAAGAGGAGGGACAAAATAAAGCAAAACCAAGAAAAACAAGCAATGCAAAAGCGATTGCTCACCACTAACCCACTGATGCCCAGCCAGTGCCTTATCAACAGCAACCCTGGCAAACTTCCTTCCACTCCCACAAGTTTTTACTGCTGTGCATGATGTTGTGTAATGAACACTGTTTTGATCGCAATTCCAAAACTTATCCCATACTGATCTGCTATGAAGAAAATTAATTCCATCCCAGCCAAACCCAGTGCTACAGAAGTTAGTAAGTTTGCTGCACACTTGTTTGGATTAGGAACTTGAAATATATTAAGTGGTTTCCAAACACCAACTTATATTTCCTTTTAAAAACTGTTCTTATAAACCCGTAACAATTTCATAGCCAACATGTATTTGCCTATTATAGAAGAAGAATAAAATCTGCTTTTTACACACTGCCATTTACTCATTTTTTTCACCTACTCTGCTTACCTACACTTCGATAAAGTTGTTCCTTAAGCACTAACCAAGGTCAAAGCACAAACCAGAGAATTTAATACAAAAAGTTTCCTGAAAAATTTCTAAGTAATTAGTGAAAAAAAGGCAGAAAAATTAAGCGTTCATGTTAACAGTGGAGAATTGAGAGAGACGTGTTGATTATTGTAAACTGGGAAAATCATTTCTAAATACCATTATGTTAAGAATATCTTTGTTGATTTGTGTCATTCTCAAATATTTCTTCAGTGTATAAAAGCATAATTCCCACTGAAATAGTAGGATTTTCTCTTCACCTCATCCTTAAATTCTCAATTTTTTAGTGGCATTAGAAGTCAGAAAGTCCTGAGCTGGCTTTGCTGACATACAGCTACATTCTTGATTTACCTCTGTTTTAAATTAATACAGTTTTAATAAAGAGAAAAAAAAAAAAGTTTGTTATGTGGATATTATGGACAGTAATGCTTTTTTTTTTTTTTTGAAAAAAAAAGTTATAATAAAGTCTGTGCAATTAATGAGAAAAGCATGCATGATATGGTATGGAAGATACATCCAGTTAATCAGATGTCATCACTATATGTGAGAAAATGTGAGACTGATATCACCAATTATTAAGATTGCCTCCTGTTTGCTGTTATAATGCTCTGTAACTATTGCTCTGTAGCTCTGTAACTATTTATTATTTTATCAAACATAATGTTTAGCTTGAAATTTCTTTGCTGGATATCTGCCATGCATTGCTTATTTTATTCCTTGAAAATTCCTTGAACAGTTCATACAAGAACCAGGCTCGGTATAAATTGTGTTGGGTAATGGACAACTGTCCATCTTTAAAAATTTGCAGTCCTCCTCCTTGGGAAGTTCTAACAAATTTAGTTGTAGTTGCAAGAACTTCAATTTTACTAGAACCAAACTGTGTGATTTTCTTCATCTCTAAGTTAAAAAAAATGTGGCCTTTGCAAATTGTCATTCACCTTCATCAAATAGAGGTTTATTTAGAGGCTTGCAATCATGTTCTTATGCTAGCCTGTCTGTGCTAAGCATTCAGTAGGCTCCCTGTGCAAACTACTTTGAGCATGTGTTGGAACATGCCCGTTTTTGGAGTAGCATTTTCAAGAATTGATTTTCCTGGTAATTGTAAGTCATTGTGGTAATAAGACAAGTAGAGAGACCATCAGCACAGTTCCTTGTAGCACAAATGCAGGGTGGGGGAAGATGATTTTCCTGGATGTGAATGGGTAAAGAGGATAGGGATGTTTAATTCGGGTAGTTCATAAATTTTTGTTGCTTAACTATGAAATCTAAAGGAGATAATTTTTTGGTATGTAATTTCATTGCTAAAATTAAGATACCATAGACCTGACTAATTTTAAAAGCATATTAGTGCAATGTCTTTCTGTCTTATATCCTTTAAATTACTCTCTATTTTCTCTCTCTCTCTTTTTTTTTTTTTTTATAGGTACAGCCTCACCATTTGGACAGGGAAAGAAGACGTGTATTCTGTAGAAGATTTGCTTTACATCCGAAAAAACTTTGATAAAAGTAGGGTTTACTATGACATCTTAGAACCACAAAATTCCGAATTCAAAAAAGCCATAGGAATAGAATGCTAACTATGAAGCCCATGAGCTGAGACCTTGTAATACTTCGCCTCTTTAAACATGAAAACTTCTCGTTCAGTGGACATACCCGTGGTTATTGAGGAAGTTTTTGTGTAACTTTCTTAAAAGTTTTCCCAAATAGGTAATGCCTCTTTGATAGGTCAGAATTGTTACTTGCTCATCATATGCATCTCCCCTCTCCTTCTAGCACTTGTTCCCTGCAAGCATATAAAGAGGAGGGTGGCCTCAGTGCGTAGCTGTGGACCATGGTAATTTGCTACTAACTGCTTTTGTGTAAGCCAGTTATGGGACACCTGATGTCTACCAAGGAAAACAGTTCACACTTTATACAGGTGGACAAGAATTGAGGTTGTAGTACGTACAGAGATACACAGTTTCTGAAAGGTTTTATTTTGTAGCTCAACCTGATACACTCCATTTTTACTGCTATCATAATAGAAAATTTTCTCAGTCCTAGTGAATAGACGATTCTGATTGCTGGGTGTGGGATGCGTGATGCTACATGTCCCGGGCAGATAAAATAGTTATTTTTCCTGAATTAAAACTAATCAAGTTCATTGAAGTGTGGCAGTCATACATTTCATGGCTTTCCTCCATGCATTCCAAGCCGTCAGCAGCATGCACTGTGTCCCTGGACTGTGAAAAGCTGGAGTTGTAGCTGTAGCTGAAAGAGGCACTGGGGCAGAGAGAGATGGTGAAATGAACTGTAATTCTGACCTGTACTTAAAGCACATGGATGGATTGCAGTGAAGTATGTATCAGCTACAGTATTAAAAAGACCTACAGTGGTTTATAAGATAGAGAAGTGCTGATTGTTCTTTCAAGAGTCTTAAACTAAATTTTAAGTGTAAGAGTAGCTATGTAAAATGCTCTGTTGTAGTCTTTTTGAAAGCCAGAGGGTTTAAGAGTAAAATAGCTGTACAGTAATTGGTGCTTACCACAAAAACTGTACATTTCTGTGATTGTACAGTTATTTTCTACATTCCCCTGTACTGGATGTCTTTTTGACTCACAGAATGCAATTTCAAAAATTTTCGGAAGTTAAACTTTCCCTTCAGAAAAAATAAACTCATTGTAACCTTCTTTGTCATCTGCAGGAAAAGGCCTAATTTAAGCATTTTTTTTGCCTCTCTTCTGCCTGCATTTATTAAAATGAATGGCAGCAACCACCAAAAGGTCAACTTTGTCAGTGTGATTCCTTTTAATGAATTGGGAGAAAAGATGTGTTGTTTAGTTAACTATGCCAACACGAGCAGGTTTGAACAGATTTATCTTCTCTATTCTTTGTAGCATCTGTTTCTATTGGCTTTGTGGGCACACTGCTATTGCACTGGAAGAAGAGTCATTAACTATTTCCTTCCTTGCCATAACTATGGTGAATAGTTTAAGTACTTTAAGGACCATTTTCTAATCAGATCATTTTGACCAACCCAGGTTTCAGGAGCTATTACCTGAACAGGAATGAAAACAGATCTGATCATGTAGGAACACTCTTGGATAATGACCTTTTCCCCTTACTCCTTTCCAGGGAGAACAGGACGTTTGACTGACCAAAGGTCCCATTAACCAAAGTTCTGGATGTTGCTTTGAGTCTACAGTACATACAGCAAGCTAGTATGAAATAGTATAGTTCAGGTTTTTTAATACCCGAAGTATTAGGAGTTGTTAAAACTGATTAAACTATTAAGTAATAAAACATTATCAGCAATTGCCAGAAGTACTTTTAAGCATACAGACATCGTAGAAGAAATATCACTGACTAATATATGAATAAACAGAGATAGTCAGATGCAATTAAATGAAGACACAGTCTGATTACCAGAAAAATCAATTAAGGTAACAAGACGTGTGAAAGTAGATTAAACAAAGTGCTGGAGTGAGTTCTATGAAGCATTCTTGCAGTGACAGAAGGGTTTGACAATACTCTGAAGTTGATTATTCTTTATGGGTTATCTTTTAAATCTGAATTTCTCTCTGTTTTCTTTTTTTACCCATGTATCTCTGTTAGTTTCCTGCAGGAACCAGGGCTTGGGTCCTGGTCTGACTTGCATAAAAATAAATTAATTTGACTTTGTTTCTCTGTTTTCATGCTGTAATATCTCCTTGTAATACCAGATGTGTTAACTGTGGGGCTAGCAGTAAGACAGTAAAGATGAGATGAAAGCCAGTTGTTTATTCTGTTGGAAACAGCTATCTGTGAGAGTTTTGTGTTGCTCTAGCTGTTGATGTCTCCTTTTTTTCTCCTGCAAATGATCTATTCCTTGTCCTTAAAACTTTATTTAGGAGTTTTGCCTTCTGCTTGTGGATTTTTTTTTTTTTCTCCAGCAGTGTTACTTAGTCTGTTATCTTTCAGCCAAGTTTTTAGACATACTTGTCATTGTTACATAACAAACCCGGTTGTCTTTAATGGATTAGGTCTTGTTCTGGATATCCAGGTGAATTAATTGATTAATAAAACATTTGAAATTTACTTCAGATGTAGCTCAAGTCATATATTTTTCTGCGAATTTGATGGAACTTACTAAACAGATAATATAATGTCACAGAAGAGAGGTGGCGTCATTAATCCTCCATAACTACTCAATGAAATTCAGAAGCAATGTGTGTAATGACTAAACCAAAACAGAAGCTAGTTTTCTGAGGTGTGTGTTTTTCAAATGTACCGTGAATTCAAAGAAAATTCTTTAAAAACAGTTGAATTATTCAGTGTTGGCCTACTCTGACTGAAAACAAACAAGCACAAAAAGCAACTGTCTTTTTCTTCAAGATAGATTAAAACCTTTTACGTTTTATTTACCGGTCGGCTGTCTGTGATTAAGCCATTTGCTAATGTTGTCTCAAATTTATTTTGCATTTAACTTTCCATGAAAGCCTATTTAATGTTATTGACCTCAAGCACTTGTGATTTTTATTGTGCTGCATGGAGACAGAAGAATTTGATTCCAGCACCTGGTGCATGTTATCTTTTGTCTATCAGTAGGGATTGTGCAATAGCTGCAGGAAAGTATGTCAAACTTCTGAGTCCCCTTGTGCTAATCGGTGTTTCTGGTACAGATAAGAAGATAGAGAGTGAATTATGGAGAAAGTTTTTGTACTTCATTGAATAATTTGGCAACAAAATAGTCCCTTCCTTTCCTTCCTTTTTTTCTTTAAGCAAAACTATAGTAATAGCAGTTAGCAGTGCTGTGAAGTTCAAAATGTTTCAGCTGTTTTTCTTTTCTTTTTTGTTGTTTTTTTTTTTGTTGTTGTTGTTGTTTTAAAGAAACGTTTTTCATAAAGCTTTGTTAATTAGAAGTTGTTTTCTACCATGAAACAATATTATACATCATGAAATTTCAATTGAAAAGTAATATTGATAGATTTTTGATGCTGTGTTTTGATGTTTGTAGATTATTATTCTTTAGTCTGTATGTTTATGCAATGTGATTCCCTAATGCCTAGGATTATCATTTATTAGTTTGGTGTATTTACTGACAGTTTTTACCAAGAGTTTTATGTACAAATCTTGTACGGACCTATGTGCAAAAGCTCCTAAATAAATCCCAAGCCAGAGTGTTGTGTGAGTCTCTACTTCTTTGCCTCTCTTCTAGGGCTTTGCTGGTTGAGCTCTGACAGCTGTCTTTGCAGTGAAGTAAGATGGTGATACTTTCTTCTGGATACTGTTACTCCTGACTTGTCTTTTTTCCTGCAGATCACTGTAATTATTGCATTATTACCCTTTCAGTGTGGATATATAAAGAAAATACTCACTACGTACTGCAGTTACTCCTAATTGCAGTAGGACAGTAAGGTCCACGTTCCCTTCTGCAGGAGCAGTAACTTCTGGCAGATTGGTGCAAGAGGATGCTGGGGATAACAACATCTTACACTGCTGTAGCTAAGGGTATTCATTAAAATCCACAATAAAGAACTACCATTTTTTATTTTGCTTCCAGTAAAATTGAAACTGTGCTACTCTTATCTTCTGAATTTTGAACATCTGAATTTTCAAGGCAAATAAATTTGTTTTTAAATATACTGATATTTTGGGTTTGTTCCCTTGAATTTTTCAGTGGTCCTTGTATCATCACAGCTGTTGCCTTTGACACCCAGTTGCCACTCCTGGCATTGTTGTAACATAAAAGTTGCACCTGCACATTTGTAATCTCAGTGGGGATCTGTCCGAGCAGAATTAAAATATATTTTTAAAAGGTGTTCCAGTTGCTGTGTTTTCTAAATGTATGCTCAGGTCAAGTGTTTTATTTTAAAATGGACTAACTTTTTCAGAGAGAAGACTGTAACCCATGCCATTTTTGGCAACTTGTAGAAGTGTTCAAATTGCTAACTGATGCCTTCAGGGGAAAAAATACAGGAATTAATTACAGTCCATCAACATGCAGCTGCATCTGGAGTTCAGAAATTTGGGAATAACCTGGACCATATGCAATTTTAAAAAAATTCACTCTTCAGTCTGAGATTGTAGTGTATTTTTTTAAACAGCACTTAAACCCAGCTGAACATAAAGTCACTTTTTTCCTACTTGGGCCCAAACCCCTGAATTAATCTTAGACCTCCAGAGTGGAGCTAGACAGAGCCCTGCGCTACAGGAGGTACCATCTTCATGGTTATATTTAAAACAGTAATTTCGGCTTCACACAGACTCTCAGAGTCCTTGGGTACTTTCTTAAGTGTAGAAATGTTAACACCTGAGCTTCCTAAATCCCAGTTTAAGTGAATGACGTACTGTCTAAATTTATCCTTCCGTTTCTGCTTGTTACAGCACTCGCTGATCGTGTTTAGTACTCCAGAGGAGCAAGGGAGCAATACAGGTGGAGTAAGCCCTGATTTGGGGATGAACTTTCAGGCATTCCTTTCAGAATACTTTTTTTTTTTTTTCTTTAAATAATTTAAAGGCACTTTTCGCCTACTACGTAGTAAATATTAGCACAGAGAACTAATGCAGGTGCAAAATTAGTTTTAAGTAATTATTTGCAATTCCTCTAGTTCTGTTCCTATAAACTTTCTTTGTTGCATTTTAACAGATGTGTGCAAGGAATGTGTTTAAATGAAGACTTTGCACAAAGTAACTCAAATGGTTGTATCAGTAGAGTGATTCAGCCCCCTAGTCAAGGTCCTCAGGTTTTGTTGTCTGTTTTGTGTAAACATAAACAAGCAAGCTTGTGTTTTGCTTGTGTAAAATGCTAAAACCAAGGATGTTCCTAGGAGATGTGCTCTCTTTCAGCTACAGACATTGTCCAGGCAGACAGCTTTCTCAGATAACCTGTATACTTTGAAGAACAGGAATATTGGATGAATATTAAAATCAGGCTAATTTATCTGAGGGACTGTAAGACCTGCCATCTTTTTAAAAAGGATTTACAGGTGGGGAGTTTTATCAGAGCAATTAGCCATAAAAATTGGCATTTTATCCCTTTTACTCTAGAAAAATAGTCTTCGTAAGATGCCTCCATATCAAAACTGATCATTTTGAAGGTATTGCAGTGCCAGTATTTAAACTTGAAGGAGAAAATACCATGCTGGCAAACAGTGGGAAATATTTTAAAACAAGTATTCTTCCTTCTAACTCTGAGTTTTAAATTAAAAGTGAAAAAAAGCTTGTACCTCTTATGAGAAAAGTATGAGTGTTTTTATTAGGATCATTACTTGTGACTAACATTAACCTTTCTATAGCAAGCCTTGTTCTTGTTACATGAATAAAATAGTAAACTAATGGAGTCATGGTTTACTAGTAAAAGAATCCATTTTATTATAAATATCTTGTTTTAGAAAAAAGTAGTTGGAAAGTTGATCGGTTGTATTACATGCACTAAGAAGTCTTACTAAGGACTGATGAGGGAAAAAGACTTTTTTTTTTTTTTTTAATGACATTTAGTTTACTATTTTTCCTGTGTAGCTGCATCAAATGCTCTTGGAAGAGTTTCATTCTTTTTCTTAATTGTAAAAAGACAAAAAGCAAGTGGGAACAATTCCTCCAAATGACTTTCTCCTTACTGCGAAAACAAACAAAACGAGCAGGGAAGGATGTTTTCAAAGCTGTACTTTGAACGCATTACCTTAAGTACAACTTTGAACAGTGTTTTTTTTTTTGTTTTTGTAGTATTTTCATGTGGCGACTTACTGTTCTTGTATTTAATGAACCAAGCTATAAAATACTGAAGTTGGATGCATTTTTTTTAGATGATCACTATTTTTGTGAGGCCACCAGTATTTGTCTAGAAGGTACTTTGTATGGTTTCACAGTATTTTCCAGACAAAATTGAAACCAAAGATAAAAAAGATTTTTTGCCTTTCTAAATTCTTAGATGGTCTGCAAAAATATTATCACAGGGGTTCAAAACCAATAATCTTATAGCTAGTGTATATTCCTGAAAGCTGTAATTTGCATTGACAAGAATGCTTACTCACAGGGGTATCGCTTCCATTTTTTAAAATAGTTTAGTATAGGACTGTTTAATAATTTATACCATTCATCTTTTTAGAAGTTGGAGTGGATGAGCCTCACTGATTTTTTGCTGTCAGGTGTGTGAAATAAGCCACTCCCTGTGGCGTGGGAAGCAATGGTTCTTGAAGGAAAACTGGAAAGGAAGAAGTTTCAGCTTGTGATATTTTCTTTATCGAGATACATAAAGAACACCTGAAAGGTCTTTTGTTGGTTTTAAACTTTTAAGCTTTGGGGGGAATTTAACATTAGAAATCAGGTCTTGTTTCCCATTCTTTGCTTAAGAGACTTTAAGGACAATTGGAAAACAACTAGGATTAAGACTTCAAAAATGGCAGAAGTGTATCCTCACTGAAACTAAACATTAAAAAAAAAGGCTACTGATAGACGCTCTCTCACACATTGCTTTGTACAAATTCAGCTATGGTTG
The DNA here is from genome assembly GCF_965140915.1 of Aythya marila. NCBI lineage: Eukaryota > Metazoa > Chordata > Aves > Anseriformes > Anatidae > Aythya > Aythya marila. The sequence goes on along the minus strand of NC_139080.1, from coordinate 79,658,695 downwards.
ATTAAATCTAATTAACTGTTCCAGTTTTCCAGTGTAGAGACAGCCTGAGAAACACTTAAAAGTGGGTACCTTTGACAGTGACTCAGCCTCTCCTAAATGGCGAATAAATGGATGCCTATTTCCATGTTCTTTGAATGGAGGAAAAAAAAATAACTTTTATTTATGCATCAGAACAACAGCAAGTCAACACGACTGGAATGCTTTCCCACCTAAGGTCACTTGTAACACTGATGCAACAATAAACACTGATGTTAGCTTTTCACATTACTTCTGCATTAAAGTTAGGCACAAAATACTGGCAACATGACAAAAAGACTTCACTTCTCAAGACATTTAGCATTTCCTTCCGTCATCCGAGTAGCTTGGAAAAAATTACTATTTCTGTTCAGGAAGCAGTAACACCCCCACACGTAATTATAACAGTGACACATCAGAAATCAGGTTTCTAACAGGTTTTACACGTACTCCTTGTATCTACCATGTACATGCTGAGGTTGATCCAACAGCATCTGAAGTGCAATGCTGTTTTCCAGACTGAAAGGAACCAAAGGCTCCTCCAGTTTCACCACCTCCTCCAGCAGCCAGTAGCTGTTACTAAGCGAAGCCTAACTCCTCAGGTTTGAATGTTTAGCTATGCAAACTCACCTGGATTTTAGTGTTTTGGTTTTGGTTTTTGTTTTAGGGGGGTGTTTTTTGTTTGTTGGTTGGTTCGTTGGTGATGGTGTTTTGTTTGCTTGAAACCCAGAGAACACTTGTTGCTTATGTGCAGAGACTAGGGTTGGCCACACAGCCCGTAAATGAGCAAGTCTTCCAGCAGATGAATAGTCCTTCTCAACTAACTAACCAATGAATAAAAAAAGTAAATTGTAAAATACCCCACTTGCCATCAAATTTTTGTGACTTGAAGTGGTTACTCCTGATGGGCAAGAAACTAAACGAGTGTGACAGTCACAACTGATTACGTAAAATGTGGTGGGATTGTGCAGTTACTCTGGGGCTCCTCTGCTGTCACCAGTGCTCTGCATCCCAGGTTAGAGCTGTAAGGGAAGGACAGCAAAGGACATGATGTCTTTCAAGACCTGTATTTTGTGTAGAAGAATTAATTTTGACAATAGTGATGCAGATTTGCATGTTTGCTTATTCCCTAGAATCTAGATGTCTGAAGGGTTTGGTGTTGCAAAATTGATTTTAAGATTTAAATTTGTAGTTTCAGACCAGCACTTTACATAAAGTGGTGTAAGAGTAGAGCTATAATCCATGCTTCCTTCTTCAAAATGTGCACATTATGAACTTTAGGACGTTTTCATATTTTCACATCCAAAGGTTCTTACAGAGACAATACATTTATCATCTTACTTGAAATTGTCTTATACTAAGAACAAAACTAAACAACATCACAGCTACTTATTAGGCAACATCACAGACCAGGTGAATTTTGACTGAAGTGGCAAGAAGGCAGATAACACCCACTGACTATTTTCAGAAAAGAGTATGTCATTTCATTACACAGAAATTCACATTATACAGACATCAATACTATATATATGTAAATACATATATATATAGGTAAATTTTGGCAAAACAGAGCACATTAAATACTTCTCAATCTTTAGAAGACAAGCTATAAAATGCTACATGTGACACCAGAAACCAAGCTTCCACAGAATATGCACAAATACAAGGCAGATGTGTGGAACCACAAAACTCTAGATGGGAAGGAAAAACACCTTTTAGATAGAGACACTTAAAAACAGAGATATATACAATACCTCGGAGGTAAAAGTACATTTCTGGTTTGCAACAAATTCAGGCTTTTGCTTCAAATTAGGTAAAATGAGGACTTTGAATGCCCAGGCAAGTACCTGAGCTGCTGGATGGATTTCTCTAGCAATGTCTGAGCAGCAAGACAGAGCTTGTCCCAGGCAGGGGTTGTGCGACCATAAGCACAGAGCAAGACAAAAATCTGTCTCCAACCATCTGTATCCTGTCTTGAAAAGACACCTAGACCTGTGGCTGGGGAGAAGGATGATGTGCGTGTTCTGGAGATCAGGTTGTTGAGTCTGGAACTGCAGAAAGTAACAGAACCAACCCAGTTCTCATACCATACACACTCTGCCTTCTCCCTCTCCCCCCCACTTTTTTTTTTTTTTTTTTTTTTAATGCGCAAATTCCAGTGCTCAAGTAGCTCGATACACCCAAATTGTTTGACATGCCTCTCTGAGGCTGCAAGCAGGGTTTGGTCATTGTACACCAGATGAGAGGGAACCCGACCCCTGCAGGGCTCCGCGCTGGATCGCGGCCAGGTGTCGTGAAGTCCAGCTCTCAGGCTCCGCGCTGCTGACTCCCGGCGGGCAGCAAGGCACCTCCAGTGGGCCCCCAGTTTTTGGGATTTCATGGGTGAAGCTACATATGCAACAGTACTCTGTGAGTTTTTTCTTAGTCTTTGAATTGCCTGTGAGCAAGATGCAGTGAGGCCACTGGAGCCAGAAGATGCTGCCGGCAGAGACTTGCCCATGCACGGGCGTGACACTGTCAGTGTCTGGGGTCTGTGGATACCACACAGTTTGGCCACAGCCACCCTTTGATGTCCAGCATCACAGCCAAATGCTTCAAGTTCCCAAAATTCACTTGTACAACGTTTTTGGGTGGAGAAAGAGCCTATGTATTTGGGGAAATCTTGCAGGAACAGTATCTCCAACCCAAAAATGAGAACTTCAGTGCCTAACGTCCTTTGTAGATTCATCCTGTTGTGGGTAAGGTTTCAATGCTCAAGTTGAAAATATTATGAAAACAATGTAATAAACACTCCTCCATTTACAGAAAACAGTGTCACTTAGTTAGACAGGTAGTTAATCCTATCTTTTTACGCAGTATCTAAGATATTTAACTCACTCCAAGACAGTAAGCCTTATGTTACAGACCTGCTATCTTTTCAGAAGTGTAACAGCTAAATAGGTAGGCAAGTATGTACATAATGTAAGGATGTTATAAACCTTCATTTCTCCTGTTAAAAATTCAGTAATTGCCTTATCTGCTCAGTTTGCAAGGACTGCCTCCTTAGTAGCGTTTTTTTACTTTTGGTCTCCCTAGAGGAAGCAGCTACTGCTGGTAGTAAGTGTTTCTGCCCATAAGAAATCACCCCAGAAACCTTATTTAGGAAACTAATATCTGGAACTGGGGGGTGAGGATTCATATTCAGTGGTGGAAGAAAACCTGGCCTTGTCTGAGAAAAGTTATCCAACAACAAAGCCCCTGAACCCCGTCTTTCTAGAACAGTCTGATTTCTTCTGCTCAGGGGAAGAGGAGGCATGCTCTCAAATAATTCTCTAGAGCTTGGTAACAAAGAGTGAGATGCAGAGCTGATCTTCTTCTTTCCTATCACTGACTTCATGTCTTCCGCAGCAGCAGGACGTAGACTAGTAGTTAACTGAGAATCTGAGCTGTAATGATTTGCTCCTAAGTTTCTTTTCTGGATAATACTGCTCAGGTCTGAAATGAAGCTGATCTGTCCTAAACTGGAATCCTTACCCACAGGAATCCCACTGGGGAAAAACTTCTCTTCGCCGTAAAGAGTCTGAGAGTTTAACTCATCATATGATGATTTCTTCGATGCAGTTTGATCAATAGCTTTCAGTAAATGAGCAGTGTCTTTTATGTCAATACTTTGGTGTCTGGTAATGAACCTCTTTGACAAGGCAAGGCCATTGATTTTAAAAGAGAGCTCTTCTGGAGTTACATCCTGGATCTCTCCATGTAAAGAGGCAATTTTACTCTGGTGGAACAGCGGAGAGCTCTTCATCCAAGGTTCGGGATGCAGCTGCTGCACTTGTGCCAGCTTGGAGACTGCATTGGTTGGGCTGGAGTTTCTCAGTGAGACTGACTGAGACGGGTTGTCTGTGCTTCGGGGATGGTCCAGATCCTGAAAGCTGAAGAGTGCACTTTTAGTCTCATTCAAGCTTGAAAGTGGGGGTGGAGATGTTTTCAGTTCTATTTCGGATGGGGACGTGCAGGCATCTGGGGAACAGTGCTCACTGAGGTCCACAGGAGGCACGTTTAAGTATTGTTTCGTTGTTTGCCTTCCTGATGGAGATTTGTCTGTTGTGATTATGATTACCTCTTTTCCTCTGTCTTTGCAGGCATTGAGAAGAACTTCCAGGGTCTCTTTGTCTTCTGAGTTTATTGCGTACACCAGCGCAGAGCTGTTGGAGTGATCTTGTAGGCTCGGGTCAGCTCCGCTTTTCAGCAGCAGAGAGACCACCTCAGGCCCTGCTTTTTCTAAGCAGGCATGCATCAAGGCTGTCTTTCCAGACTTGTCCTGTATGTTTGGATCTGCGTTGTTTTCCAGCAGGTATTTAACCATCTTTGCCTTGCTGACACTCTGGGCGTCCACGTGTTTCGTCTTACAAGCAACCATTAAAGGGGTTTCACCCCTGTCGTTGCTTTCGTTGATGTAGGCCCCCCCTTCCAGTAGCAGCCTGGTGAGGCGCAGTCGGCTCTGGTAGACAGCTCTGATCAGGGAGTTCCCCTCTGTCGGCAGCTCCACGGTCTCATTCATGGCACTTGTCTCTCAATCACACCTTCCTAGCTGCTGGAAAGAACACCTGGCGCTCAAAGAAGACAAGGAGGCACAAAAAGAAGGACAAAAAAGGGGGGAGGGAGTGTGTCAGCTTTTTGAATTGCTCCTGTAAACTCACCGCTACTCTGTGACGAGAGGGAAGATAAGAAGGAAAAAAAAAAAAAAAAAGGGTAGTCTTGCCTCCTAAACTTCAAGAAACGCGCTAAAAATTTTAAACAATATTTGGCTACACTTAAAATATTTATGGATGCTTAATACACAGCTGTCACTTTTTATTTTTCAGGCTGCTGTTGCTTCTGTCACAGCCTGACAAACAAGCTGCAAAAAAAGTCGAATTCTCCACACTGTGATGGCTTTATACTTACTATACACAAGTGGCTCTGCTGCAGTTGTACCGCTCCTGATTTGCGCCCTTGGAAGCAAGAACTGAATGAGCCCTGCAGCACATTTTTCACTGATATGAGTTACTCTGTCACATTCACTTTTTCTTTCTCATAAAATGACAGTGCTAAACATCTAGAAATTCGTGAGGAAAACCAAATTCCAAGGTATAACAAATAAGAAAAGCACAAGCACTCTTTGTTTGTTTATCTATGAAATAACCGTTAAATAGTCAGAAGATAAATACTAATGTCTTTTATAAAAAGTGGTAATATTTGGGGAAGCACGCTACCTTCCTTAGGCGGATTGGAAAACATACTAGTTTGAGTGAAACGGCATAAATGAAGTGACGCAGGGGCTATTGCATTTGTCACGAGGATCAGTAGGCTGAGAGGTGTCCACTGCCTGGGCACAAAGTATCAGCTCTAAAAGAAAAGAAGTATTTGATAGCATCAAAGAAAATCTGAAGGTTTCGCTTGAAAAAAAAAATATGAGCTCAATGTGATGCAAATAATGAAAGGTCTCGTATGAATATACACTCACACACATGAAAACAAACAAAAAAATGCTTTTATTTATGTGATTGTTTACCTATGTGGAGGGAAAATCTTCAGAGCCAAAATAAAAATCAGTATTTAACAATGGGCAGAGCACTATAACACCAAGACAGGATACACATGGACATGAAAACTACTTGTTTATTTACAAGGTATAGCTAGAGAAATAAAAACATTTAATTGGCTTAACTGCAAAGAAAATGAACATATGCACTGTTATTTACCATTGAAAGCACTAGCAATATTTTGCTGAATAACTGAAAAGAAGCAACTTCATTCTGGTTTTCTTCAATATTGGAGTTTCACTTCGATTTCCAAAATCAAAGAAGAGTATCAACGTAGTTTGTTCTAAAAGTCCAATAAACAAAAAAAGTTAATTGAAGTACATAGACATGAGACTTTTATCCCAGATTCCCCCCACCATGCAGTTTCACTCCACAGCAACATGCTCCACAGGCAGAGGGGCGCTTGTTCAGTTGTAGTTTGTCAGCCACAATGTGAACAGTTAGCTCCGGGGCTTCACACTTACCGTGTGTTAATAAAACACTCAGCTATTATTGATATAGTCATTAGTTGTTGATGTGGTGTAATAAAGGTCATATACAGCAAGTATTTTAATAAGATACCACTAAATATTTGGAATTTCAGGGAAAAAAAAAAAAACAAAAAACAAAAAACATACACAAATGCATGTGATGGAGCAGTTTGAGTTTGATGGCATTCATTACTTTCTGGGCTTATGGTGGACACAAAGACTGATCATTATCTACACAGGACCAAAATCCTATCCTGAGAAATTAAGGGGGACCAAAGAGGGCCAGAATTTCTCTGTCCATTCTCAGGGGAGAAGATGTCCCACTACTGATCACTGGTGAGAATGGGGACGCCACTGTGGTACTATCACTTTTATTTATTTATTTTATTTTTATTGATAAAACACCTTTTAAAGTAATTGCACTCAAATTACTTTAAGGATTCATTCTATTATACTGGAAGTGCATGATTCAGTATTGTCTATCTCAGCTTTTGTTGATGTGCAAATCACTATTATGCAATGTACGTTTTTGACACATAAAACATTCAAGATTATTATTAGGTCTTTTTTATAAAAGTATCCAATACATTGGTGCATTTAGGTGTCCAGAAACAAATTAAACAGAAATCACTTTTAGATAGCACACATGCTGGAATTCTGATGTGCTCTCCCTTATTTTTTACATATCTGTAAGTCATTGGCAATTTTGCATTTCTTTCATGTTTATCTAAGACTTTTCTGATACCTACCTGCTTGTGCTACCTAAGTGATGGTATGAAGCACTTACAGAAGTCTTTTCATCTACAGAAGTTCTTCTAAGGTGACTGGTCAATGCTAAGCCAAAAATGAGACTGTTTTTCTGGTGTCTGACCAAATATCACCACCTGCTTAGCTGTCTCCATAGGCTTTACCTGGACTATTAATGTAAGAGGCATTAGAGTAAGAATAGCCTAAACCAATGGAATTTCAATGTTTGGAGTAGATTTTGCACTTGGAAGACCCTGTTTTGCCATAGCCCTCCTGCAGGGTCATTTAAAGCTCAATTTCTAAGCACCTTTTAATGTCTTCAATAAACTGAGATCTGCAGAAGCTAGAAAAAGCATCCAAGACTCATTTTCCCATCCACGCTTAGACAGAATTGCTGTTAGAAAAAATGCAAAACAGAGTGTGAGGTGCTTACATCTTGTTATGATGGGATGATGCAAGTACCTAAATACAGACAGGATGCAGAACGCAGCATTGAAAGGAAAAAATCATTTGTAAGAGACTGCTTCTACCACTACCACCCCACTCCTGCTGTAAAGTAGGTAACTACACATACATAGACATACGCACGCCCAGACGAAAACTGATCAAGATTCATCTTTAAGCATCTCTTGACTTCACGGTGAGGAAGAAACGACTACAAGTCAGGCAGCATGTGTTCCCAGGACGCTGTATGAACCTGGTCTGGGGAAAGTCCAAAACAACAAAAAGAAAGTGTTACAGATTTGTAAGCGGAACAGTATAAAGCAGAATACATTCTTGAATGCTAGGTGAAATAACCACGACTTCACCCGGAGAATCCATCCACTGCAGGATAATGTGCTCAGAGCTGTGTCATCCCAAAATTGCCACTCTGGGAACAAAATGTAGCTGGACTTCTCTAAGACCCGGAGTGACACTGGCTCAATGGAAATGCATGTGCCACACCTGGACAGGGTACACCCCGCTCCAAAACAAACAAACAAACAAACAAACAACAAACAACCCACCCACAACACTTACAACTAGTTAAGTAGTTGAAGTGAAAGAACACTGTTCAAGCAATCTCCCGAAAATATTTAATCACTTGATAATCTATCACAGACTGATGCTAAACAAATTGGGACTACACATTCCTCAATCGTAATTATCTGTGATGCCAGGAACAACTGCATATGTTACCGAGATCTCAGGAGTGGCACAGCTGCTTTTCAGCTGTGGAGATAACCTTGTGCCAAGCTGGCTGTTCAATGAATGATGAACTGTGCGACCTAGTTTATGACAGCAAATCACAGGCTGGTCTGTCGGATTATTCACAAATTCCTGGTGTTCTTGTGCAAATCGTATTCCAGGAACACTCCTTCTGTCTGGGAAGAGATTTGTTCTGTTTTCAAAGAGCAAAGTTGTCCTGGAGACTGTTCTGAGATGAAGTAGCACAAAGCACCTTTCAGAATGAAAATCGATTTTCGAAAGCAATGATGGTTTGTACCCAAGGAGGGGCGAGGCAGTATTGTGGATTTGTTTTGGGTCCTATCCCAAGGTCTGGCTGGCAGATAACAAGCAATGATAATCTAGAGCCCTATTCTGATAAAGGCGTTGCTGCCATCAGAGCGGGAAAAGCCACTACAACATCTAAGTTTTAGCACTTGTACTCCTGTACGCCTTGCTTATTGGATCTGTAGGCAGCACTTAATTACTAGGAGAAACTCTGGCAGTGTTTCGTTACAGGCAACAGCAGAAACACTCACAAAGTTAAGGGGACAAAAGGCTCAGTGTTGAAACAAGCATACACACCAGCATTTCCACTAAGCAAAGGAGTGCTATGAAACAAGGCTATTGCAAAGCTATTCCTTCTTCTTCTTCTTTTTTTTTTTTTTTTTCAAAGTTAAAGCCAAATTTTCTCAGTGTGCCCCAGCACTCTCTGAATCACGCGTGAGCTTTCTCAGCAGTCCTCAGGGCATCGAAACCCCTCCAGTGACAGGAAGGGCATCGGTCCTCTGGAAAAGATGGGCTTGGAGGCTGGAAGAGCACAAACCTATATCTGTGATTCCCACACCCATCCTAACTTTGTGGGCTCTCTGGGCCAGCACGACAAGCACCCTGATCTCCTACACCGTGCTGAGAGTTTATCCCGGCTGGAAATTACTTCTGAGTGGAAAAAAATCACCCCCACGACACCGCCACCCCCCTCCCTGAGCGCCACCACGCCTGCCGCCCTCCCAAGCGCTATGTCCCACCGCGAGACCTGGAAGGAAATAAAAATAAAAATAAAAACATAAAAACAACCTGTGGGACGAGCAACTTCTCCGCAGAGCCGGCAGGGAGAGCGCACCCGTAACACGCCGAAAGCTCCCGTCCAGAGCCGGCCGCGGGAGCCCCCCCGGCCCCGCTCCCCTCGTTACCTGCCCCCGCCGCCGCTCCTCGGGCGGGCCCCCAGCGCCGTCCCATCCCCTCCCAGCCCAGCCGGGTGGCAGGAAGGCGCAGAGCCGAGAGATTTATTATTATTTTTTTTTTTTTAAAAAGGTGCGGGTCCCGCCCGCTTTATAAACCGGCTGGCTGCCGGCAGAAAGCCCCGCGGGCATGGCGCAGGGCGGAGCGAGCTCCCCGCCGCCGAGCTGCCCGCCCTGCCCAGCCCAGCCCAGCCCAGCCCAGTCCGGCTTGTCCCGGCCCGGTCTCCTCATGGCGATGTCTTCCCTCCTTCCTTCCCTCCCTCCTCAGCCCCACAGCCTCTGCCAAGCGGCTTGCCCCACGGCACAGGGCACCCCGCCATGCCCGGGACCCCCCGGCCCCACCACAGTGCAGGCGGGAGGAGAACATGGCCGGCACCCCTGTGGTGACGCCTTCAGCTGTGGTTACCCGTCCCCTCGTGTGTGAGGAAGAAAAGAAACAAGAAGCAACCCTCCGTAAACATTTCACCCCCTTGACGCTTACTACTGCCCTACTTACTACATGAGTTGATTGGTGTTTAATAATTTGACAGGTTTCATAATTTGCGGGCTGCCCATGGCTAGCTTCCAAGGCGGGCTCAAGGGGCAACCTTCAGCCACCCCACCTGGAGCTATGCCCAGATCCTGATGGAAACGCTACAGCTTTTGATGCCAAAAGGCATCAAAATGCATCAAATTTTGATGCATTTCGAACATAAGTCTGTCCCTAGAGTACCATTAAGTGAAAATGATCACCTAGAGATGAACAAGAAATGGAGAAATTTGTCTGAGGTCTTTTTTGTTGCAGCCTGAAGAGATTCTTCCTTTGAGTGTACTCAACTTTTACTCTGCAATAATCACCAGCTACTTCAAATGGCAAAACTGCTGAAGGAAAAAGGGGTTTGGCTGCTATTTGTTTGTGGGAGGTCTAAGAGTTTTGTGATTTCATAAATTGCCTTACTTATCTCACACAGCTTCTTCAATATTAAGCAAGCCCAAATCCAACCAGAGGGTTATATATTTCATGACATTTTTTTTTTTTTTTGCTTCTGCAGAAACTTGTGGACACAGTTGGAGATGAAGGCCACCGTGTCAATATGGGTTTACCTTGTATCACGGATTTTCTCTCTGCTGCTTGCTCTTTGCCAGAAGCAATCTAGTCAAAGCATGCCAGGAAAGACGTCTTCTTTTACTGATACTTGGTGTTGCCTAACAATCAATGAACCTCAAAGCAAATAAGCCCCAGTGGTTGGGATTGTCTTGGGTTGCAGGCAAACTAAAAAGTTAGTCTGCAACTCCACTTCCGTGCAACATTACTTTATACAGATTTGTCTCCTGACAGGTAGGCTACGTTATATTTTCCAGAGTGGCTAGGACAGCCAGAGCACCAGAGAAGCCTCAGTAAGAAACAGTTATTCCAGCAAAATCAATGTGTGATTTCTTTAATACAAACTCAGAAAAAAAAAAAAAAGTTACAAAACAAAAAATTCCTATCAAATAGAATGCATTCTCACAGCTACAATGTATTTTTCTGAGGTTATTTGAGGATATAAGATACCAGAATGTGTCCAGAGGAGGGCAACAAAGAGTGTGAATGGGCCTGACTAAGGAGGAGTGCCTGAGTTCCTTTGGTTTGTTCAGCTTAGATGAGACAGAGGTGACCTCACGGCAGCTTACAGCTTCCTCACCAGAGGGAGCAGAAGGGGAGGCAAGGTACTGAGCTCCTCTCTCTGGTGATTGTTACAGAATCACAAAATGGATGGGACTGGAAGGGACCTCTGGAGGCCAGCTGGTCCTACCCACCTGCAGGGCAACCTGCTCAAGGTGGGCAATCTACACCAGTGCTCAGTCACCTGCACAGTAAATAACTAGTTCTTGATGTTCAGATATAATCTACTGTCTTTCAATTTGTGAACATTGCCTCTTGTCCTGTCCTTTGGCACCACTGAGAAGAGCCAGGCTCTGCCTTCTCTGCACTCTCCCTTGGTGTATTTGTATACATCAATACAAATGAACCCCCAAATCTTCTCTTCTCTAGACTGAAGAGCCTCAGTTCTCTTAGCTTTTCCTCCTAGGACAGATGCTTCAGGCCCTTTATCATCTTCATGGCCCTTTGTTGGAATCTCTCCTGGACACAGCATTCCAGGTGCAAAGGAGAAGGGAAGGAACACCCCCCTTGACCCGCTGCAATGCTTTGCCTAATGCAGCCCAGATACCTTTTGTCTTCTTTCCTTCAAGGGCACAGTGCTGGTTTGTGGTCAGCTTGGTGTCCACCCAGTTCCTTTTCTGCCAAGCTGCTTCCCAGATGGGTGGCCCCTAATATATATATTTTTGATCCTCCTTAGGCAGTGCAGAACATTACACTTATAGGATCATGGAATCACCTAGGTTGAAAAAGACCTTCAAGACCATCAAGTTTGACCGTCTGCCTGACCTATTGACCTCCCATCACTGAACCATGTCCCTTAGTACCTCATCCACGTCTCTTAAATACCTTCGGGGACGGGGACTCCACCATTTCCATGGGTGGCCTGTTCCAATGCTTGACTACCCTATGCATGAAGAAATTCTTCTTAATGTCCAATATAAAACTCCCCTGGCACGAATTTAAACTGTTTAATGGAATCATAGATCAGTTTGGGTTGGAAAGGACCTTAAAGACCATCTAGTTCCAACTCCCTGACATAGGCAAGGATGCCCCAGATGTGGACGCAGTACTCCAGGTGGGACCTCACGAGGGCAGAGCAGCGAGAAACAATCACCTCCCTCAGCTTTCTGGCCTCTCCTCTGTTGATGCAGCCCACGATGCAGATGGCCTTCTGGGCTGCAAGCGTGCACTGCTGGCTCATGTCAAAAGTTTTTGCCCTCCAGAACCCCCAGGTCCTTCTTCACAGGGCTGCTCTCAAGGAGTTCTTCTCCCAGTCCGTGCTGATGTCTGGGATTGCCCCAGCCAAGTGCAGCACATTGCACTTGGGTTTGAATCTCATTAGGTTCACCATGTCTCCAGCCTGTCCAGGTCCCTTTGGATGGCATCTCTTCCTTCTGTTATATCAACTGCACCACTCAGCTTGGTGTCATCTGCAAACTTGCTGAGGATCTGCTCAATCCCATCACCTGTGTCATTGATGAAGATATTGAAACGCACCAATCCCAAGACAGACCCCGAGGGACTCTGCTAGTCGCCAGCCTCCACCTGGACATAGAGCCATTAATTGCCACTCTCTGGGTGTGGCCACCACGCCAAGTCTTAATCCACCAGACGGTCTACCCTTCCAATCCACGTCTTTGCAATTTGGAGATCAGGATGTTGTATGGGACCGTGTCAAAGGCCTTACAGAAGTCCAAGCAGACGACATCAGTCGGTCTTCCCTTGTCGACTGATGCAGTCACTCCATCACAGAAAGCCACCAGATTGGTTGGGCACAATTTGCCCTTGGTGAAGCTATGCTGTCTGTCTCAGATCACCTCTTTGTCTTGCATGCACGCTAACACTGATTCCAGGAGGATCTGTTGAATGATCTTGCCAGGTATATAGGTGAGATTCACCGGTCTGTAGTTCCCTGGGTCCTCCTTTCTACTCTTTTTATAAATGTGAGTGATGTTTCCCTTTTTCCAGTCACCAGGGCTCCTCTTGATCGAGCAGCCTGTAGTAGACTCCAGCCACAAGATGTCCTTTGTTGGTCCAGTCCTTAATTTTTACCCACAGGCTCTCAACCTGCTCTTGGCTGTTTCTTAGAGGGAACTCTTCATAATTTCTCCATTTCTTAACACAGAGGGCAAATACCCCCCTCTTCATTCGCTGTCTGTCTCTCCTGTAAAGCTTGCAGCCCTCTGTCCCCATGTTCCAGCTGTGTGATTTATCCCACCATGTTGCCATGATAGCAATGAGGTTATAGTTTTCTAATTGCACTGCGGCTTCCAGCTCCCCCTGCTTGTTTCCCATGCTGCGTGCATTGGTGTAGAGGCACTTCAGCTGGGCTATGGGCTGCGTCCAGTCTCCTTCTCCTGATTATTCGTGAAAAAGTTAAACAAATTCGGCCACAAGATTGAGCCCCAGCTCATGCCCCTGGTGACCAGCCACCAGCTGAGCTGAACTCATCGCTAGGACTCTCTGAGCCAGACCATCCAGCCAGCCCTTCATCCAGCAAGCTGCCCATCTGTCCGAGTCATGAGCAGCCAGTTCCTCCAGGAGAATACTGTGAGAAATGATGTCAAACATCTTCACCTTGCTGAAGCCGTGCTGACTACTCCTTACCACCTTACCGGACTAGTTTATCTGCTGGGTGTCCCCAGTGATGCTTAGGGACTGCTCTTAAGAGGATTTCCTGCAGTTATCCCTGATATTCCACGGGTATTTTCTTGGAGTGCCGACTATCACAAAAGCCCACTGCGACGGTTTCACGCAACGCTGTGGGGAAGTTTTGGCTGCCTTTCGTCACTGCGACTTTCTGCAGTGAGGACACGACAGCTGTCTCCCCTGCAAACAGTGTTAATTGTGGGGTCTGTAGTGCCTTATTGTGCAAGATCCTGTACTCATCTGTTTAAAAAGGCAGCTGCTGCCTCAAAGACTTTGTCATCTTGGCATATAAAAGACAACAGGTGAATGCAGTAAACAAATAGGGGAGCTGAGGGCAAAGTAACAGCGAAACAATCAGGCATGTTCTGTATAATAAGCGGCAGTCACAGGGCACCAGCAGCCTTGATGCTATGAAGGGCTTTTTTAGGCATCACAGGAGATAAGTTTCCAGGAGGAATGTGAAGGAGATTTGTACCGTTCTACTTTTCAGAGGACATGACAGGATTGGTTAGGCACAGGCATGACTAAGAGCTGGGTGAATTGTAAGAATAAGCTACTAAAACAAACAGCATCCCAAGGGCAGCTTCTTCAGTTACTCTTTAACCTCGTCTTTCAAAAACTAAGCTGGGAGACTGTCCACAGATTTTTTTTATTTTATTTTATTTCTTTTCCCCCCTGTGTTGTGATTCTAATTATCTTTGTTTTCTTTTATTCTCTGCACCTCACCCACATTGTTAATACTCTTTCCATACCAAGCAGCCTGAGATGGGCATGTATATCGAACACCCACTCTTCAGGAAGGTTACTGCTCTTCTCAGACCTGCTATTGTGTGAATTATATAAGGTACGGAGGCGGTGTGCGCTGGTGTATGGTTCATCAATTCTGCTGCTTGGGCATCTTCGCTTGTGTGGTTTCTGCAGCTCTCATGTACACTTTCTTATTGTGCCTCCTGTCCTTGCTCGCATTGTATTGTTGTGCTTATGATAGCCAGCATAAATCTTCTGCAAAGAGAGTGTGTCACACCCATTCTTAGAAGAGCACTTTTAGAAAGATAATTAGATATATTTTTTTTTAAATGCATGTCACAACTTCCTCAATTTTGCTACTTTTAATTAGGTATAAAAACAAGTATTGATATCAAGAAGTTAATTTTTATGTTAACAGTGAAGATGGGTGGAAAGCCAGAGTAGGGAATACAGCAATGCAGTCCAAGGTTTATTCAAAAGTGCAGAAGATGTTTGCATATGCACATGACATATTAGCCTGCTACACTTTTTCATATCTCTCTCAGGATTTCTATCTACCCAGACCTTTTTTAATATTTCACTGACATTTGGGCTAGCTACATATCTACCAGGGGAAAGTTTTATGGTCATAGCATACTAATATTCGTTTTAATTAACCAAAATGTTCCACTGCATTGATTCTTGATAAACTTTTGTTCAAATACAGGCAGGTAGACAGTAGAACTAAAGGAACACACTTCATCTTATGGTAGCCTGCTCAACAAGCTGCTGGAAAGCCAGAGCTGGTATGCAGACCTCGAGCCCAGGATCTTTGTTTTGGGAAGGTGGCTTCAGACCTTCAGTCCAGGCTGTGCAGCCGGGAGTCTGGGCACAACAGTGAGACCTGGCGGGGTTTCTGAGCACCACTGAGGTTTGGGGGAAGGTGGCTGCTTCATCGTGTTCGGGTGTGGAGAGGAGAATGGAAATATCCTCATCTGAAACAAAAAATATCGTGGATTTTTATTTCCATGGGAAACTGTAAGCACTTTGGTTGTCACATCTATTTGGAGAACTCATTAAAACCATCCTGTGCTGACCAACCTTAGCCTACACCAGAAAAATCAATTAAAACGAAGAAGGGCCTATACATGCTTACTGTATATAATTAAATCTATATTGATGCGTTACTGTGTAAATCATTGAACAGTACCATATAAGTCACTCTACTATTTTGTAATATATTGGTACTTTTTTTTTCCTTTTTTTTTTCTTTTCACTAAACTGTGAACAAATGACAAAATAGAAAGAGTACCTTACTAGGTTTGGTTTTGGTGAATAAAAAAAAACACCAATAACAACACTGAAATTAATGTAATCGTAATTTGGTACCTAAGTTAGTGCATTTTAAAACATGTACAGAGACAGCTGTTTACCGTGCAGGAACTGTTTGCTGAGAGGAATGCAATGATACTTTGTAAGTAATAGGATTTCTTAAAAATTCTTTCATTAATTTCAGCAGGTACAGCTGCTTGCTGGTTTAAAATAATGAAAAGGAATTATGTTCGTGATCTAGAGATGTCACTGTAGTGGCTTACAAGCCAAGAAAGGGGGCAGAGGCAGGAGGCAGGGTACAGAGGAATGCTGTTTTGTTTCAACAGTAATAAGCAAAAACAAACAAAGAAATTAGGGCTCCACTAGCCACACAAAGTGGGGCTCACACAAAGCCACAACTCTGCGCATTGTACAAAATCTAGAGTAAAATGTTATTGCTTTATTGGTTCCTTTACTTGGCTAATTTTGACTTTGAGGTGTACTTTATGCTGTACTTTCTTTGCTAGATCAGTCGCTTGGAGTGATCACACCAGGCAAGAGCTCCAAGACAGGTCCTTTTGACCTGGTCTGGTGTGACCTCTTCAGCTTCAGTGAGTCAGCACCAGAAGTGATACTTCTGATTTCTTTCAGGCACGTTTTAATTAGGTAGTTATGACATGGAAGCTTCGTTCTCAAACAATATGCTCTCTGAAGTGTTTGGTGTATTTTGGCTAATTACTTCAATTAAAAAAAATAATAATGACTATGCATGGGAATTTGTCATGTGGTACTGGCAGGAATAATTATCACTGGTGAGGTAGCAGAAGTCCTTAAAACAATTTGAGAGACTACATTGCACTGAAATGTCCGGTTCCACAGGTGCATCCATTTGCAACACTGTGCAACACACGTGCTGGACTCCTAATCGCTGTAAGTCAGCAGGTCTGTAGGACAACCCTCTTTTGGCAGGGTTATTTCTTTGTGTATGAACCAGATGCTACTAATCCATGCACATGTCCACAGAGCTGGTACTTTCTTATAAATGTGTTCAGAAAAATTGAAAATACATTGTGAAAGAAGTATTTTTAAATGTTTTGACACAATAATGTTAGGCATATTGGTAAAGTAAAATGGTGCAAAACATGCTTTTTACTATATAATAAGGACTTATTTCTATATTGTGATTCTAGTTAGAAGGAAAAATCAAATAATGGTTCAAGACATCAACTGCTAGTTTCTATGTTTACGGGCCTGTTTGAAATTCATGTACTAGTGATTTTCAATTCCATCTGAATCTTTTACACTATGATAAGGAAAACTGTACACTCACTGTTTGATTTCCAATTTTTTTTTTTTTTTATCTTCCAAGAGCTTATTTATCTTTTATCTATTTATCTATCTATCTATTTATTTATTTATTTTAGCAGTCCAAGCAGTAATTTGTCCATTACATGAAGAATCTAGACTTCCTTCATATGAGGATAAATAAGTTACTCAAAGAAAGTCACAAGTACTTTCATTACAGGAGAAAGTTTTCTGTACCCTATGTGAACTGCAGAAGTTCCTATGGGTACTTGGAATTTCATACTAGTATTAATACATAATGGATTATGCAGTAGAGAACAGTAGAACTGCTGTATGACAAAAGCAACAGCATCTACATGATCCCATCCGAAAGAGAACCAT
Organism: Aythya marila; assembly: GCF_965140915.1. Lineage (NCBI taxonomy): Eukaryota > Metazoa > Chordata > Aves > Anseriformes > Anatidae > Aythya > Aythya marila. Next base: position 79,641,456 of record NC_139080.1, on the reverse strand, counting down.
AATTTGATGGACACTGGGACTCAATACTTTAAAGACATCGATTTTAAGTGACAGAATTAGCAATATGCACAGCAGGACTTGGTGAGGAAAGAACTCAACTACAGAATGCCTTCTTAATTGGCTAAATAGCAAAGACAAATAAAGAAAATTTAAATCAAAATCAAGAAAATCAATTCTTTCAGAACTAAGTATGCTAAAGTCATGACCTTTTCCACCTAGGATTCTTGATTCAAATTTTAACCTTTCTGAACAAAACCAAAGAAGATCAAACAGAGTGATCAAAACTCACTTCTTCCACTTACGAAAATGAAGCTCTCTTTCAAGCTAATTTCACAAGAAATAGTTTTCAGGAGATTTTGTTTTATTTTATTTATTTTTTATTTTATTTATTTTTTATTTTATTTTATTTTATTTTATTTTATTTTATTTTATTTTATTTTATTTTATTTTATTTTATTTTATTTTATTTTATTTTATTTATTTTATTTTAATTTTATTTTTCCTGTGCTTTGTAACCTACTGTTACATTGCAGAAAAACTTCTGGACTAATGTGTTCCTTAGCGCAAAGTCCAAGTGCACAAGCTTCAGTGGAATTAGTGGTGAGGTTAATTTTGTTTTCAGCTAATTATTCTTACTTGTGAGGTATATCTTAATATTTGTCTCTTTTCTATTTTTAATTACTGCATGGATACATGCAGTATTTTCAAATACTGCACAGAGGGGAATGAGAAGTAGAAACCAGCTGAGATGTTCATGGCTGGGAGCAGGCATCCTCCATGAGCATGTTCCAGATATGCTCCTCCATGGCATGTGTCCACAGGAAGTTAATGTCAAATTATTCAAGGTTTTAAAGCTGCTCAGAGGAATGAGACAGTTTCCATCAACCTGACATTGTCCTCAGTTAATCATGGATCCCATGGTGGTGCAGTTTTATAGCTGAGGAATACAGGTATGATCCTGGAGACAAATAATCCTCCTGTGCTTCCACAGCTTATGTAGCAGTTCTCTTCTGTGAGCATGTTGAATGGCCCAGCCTGGAGCCAGAGAGAGCATGTCCGAATTTCTGGGGCATTTAGGACACTGGTGGACATCTCATCCAGGTCTAGCTGAAGACTGATGATATTACGGCTCCTGTTTGGTCATCACTAGGAGCTGCTGGCCCAGCTGTACCAGTAGAAAGGACCACTTGAGTATTTCCTGAAAAACAGTCTCAAGAGTGTAACCAGGAGAAAGACTCAGAGTTTGAAAGCTTGTCTGTTCTCTTTCTGACCATGTCAGTTAATCTAATAAAAGACATCTTACAAACTTTGCTTACATAGAACCACAGAATCACAGAGTCATTAAGGTTAGAAAAAACCTCCAAGCTCATCTGGTCCAACCATCCCCCTACCACCAATGTCACCCACTAAATCATGTCCCCAGGCACCACGTCCAACCTCTCCTTGAACACCCCCAGGGATGGTGGCTCCACTCCAATGCCTGACTGCTCTTTCTGAGCAGAAATGTTCCTCATTGCCAACCTGAACCTCCCCTGGTGCAACTTGAGGCCATTCCCTCTAGTTCTATTGATGGTTACCTGTGAGGAGAGGCTGATCCCCAGCTGCCCACACCTTCCTTTCAGGCAGCTGTAGACAGCAATGAGGTCTCCCCTGAGCCTCCTCTTCTCCAGACCAAACACCCCCAGCTCCCCCAGCCACTCCTCACAGGCCTTGAGTCCCACGCCCTTCACCAGCTCCGTAGCCCTGCTCTGGACACGCTCCAGGGCCTTGATGTCCTTCCTGTAGTGAGGGGTCCAAAGCTGAACACAGCACTCGAGGTGTGGCCTCACCAGAGCAGAAAAGAAAAGGCCAAGAAAAGCTAGTAGGTTCCTCATGTGGAGCTACAGAAACGTCTGCTTTCCACCAAGAGGAGCAGAAGGCCAGCCTGGGCACAGTGCTAAGTTGTAGGCTACTGGATACTCAGGGATAGGACTTGTGCTTTCAGATGTAGCTTGGGCACCTCAGGATAAGATTTTGTATCTTAGGATTTCAGTGTGGCTGACAAATGCAGTTACTGAAACATCCAAATTCCGAAAATTCTTCACTTCTCAAGTTCTTTGTCACATCATCTCACAAGTGCTGTACCCAGGGGCAGTTTGAAAATGTTCCCACTGTAATAATTTTACTTAGAGAGCAAACTAACACAAGAAACTGTGTAATCCTTCTAGAAAAAAAAAATCCTTTTTTTTTTTTTTTTTCCCTACCTCTCTTTCCCCATTTTCACTCTTTTGTTCCACGACCTGCCTCTTCAGAAAATTTTTGTGAGTGCACCTTGACTTGGTAGGCTTTATCCCCACAGGCCTGCTGGGCAAGCAGATACAGCTAAAGCACGACTGTATAATAAGGCAAGTGCCTTCTAGTTTTCTTCTAGACTCCTCTTAGCCACCTCATTTTCTGCACTGATGGACAATCAACCTTTTCCGTAGCCTTTTCCCCCTCTCCAAATCAGCTGATATCAGCTCCAAATCAGCTCATATCTTCCTTTTCCATTAGCACTGCTTTTAAGCCCTTCAGAATTATTTTGGTTTTAGGTTTAAGCCTTCAACAAATTTGCTGCAGTCTGATGAAGACAACATGGTTATCTGGTCCCAATTAGGAGCTCATGTCAAATGCTCTTGATGCTTTCCTTAGATAACATGCATAAGCTAATAATTGCCATTTTTCCTTTCGCGATTTCTCCTTGTGTTCTGTGTATATACTAATAATATTCTGCTGTCTAAATTAGGAAACTCATATTACTTAGTACGTACCATTTTTTTTTTTTTTTCTCCATAGATTGTTCTTCATGACAGAGATTTGTTGTTGGAATGTTCCCAGTTCTGTCCTTGAATACACCCGGGCTGTAACAATACTAGTGAGCTACTTAAAACATTAGCTTTCTACTACCAAATGGAAATTGCCATCCACTTTCAGATAAGAGAGATAATGAATAAAAGACAAGTAACAGAAACACTAATGGTTTGTTTTTCACCTCTTATGCAGACTCTCTGGTTTTGGCTATCTTGTTAAAACTACTATTATCCTTAAAAATTATTTTTTTAATCTGTTTAGAACACTTTGTTCCTGGGAAAGCATGAATGAGGTGGATTAAATTATATCTGTACTATACCTTTCCTGGTGATTGGTAATTTCATTGTCACTCATGACGCTGTTCATTGCACTTAGCTGCATGGAAATGGAGGAAAACATGACGTTTCCCCATGCACTAGGCATAATGGGAACCCGTGGCTTTTCACAGCATCACACATCACTGAGGTATGGGAGTAAACAAAACATGGGAAAGCTGTATTTGGAACAAAAGATCTTTATTTATTTATTTATTTATTTATTTTTTTCCCCAGCAGTAATATAGAATACTCATATATGGGGAGGTGACAGGAACAATGCCCGGTTTAGGTGAGCAGCAAACAATCGGCCTGTGTCGTGCTTTTTCAACCCACCTGCCAGCCAGTGAAGCACTGCTTTTGAACAAGGCGCCACACCAATGCCAGCTAGTAGCTCTGGCCTTGTGTTTCTTGTTCGTTTTTGCATTAACAATCTAAGGTATCTATAAAAGGGGCACAGGAAAAATAAGATCTGCAGAGTGATCATCCTCTGGAAATGATACACCTGCCAGCAAACTGTCCCATGTGCTTCCGACACGTACGGAGGCCTACACCCTTCCGTCGGTCTGCCTGTCTTTAGGATGAATGCGTTTCTTTTGGACCTAATTTCTCTGCACACATATTCACAATTCGTAATTGAAGCTTGTAAGGTGTATCAAAAAGATCTAATGCACAAGGTGCCGTCTAAATGCAGCATCGTGACAGAACAAATGAAAACAAAACTTGCATGTTGTTGGCAGGGTGGCGTACCAACAGGCCTCTCATGAACATGCTACGAACAGTTGTAAGTAGAAACTGCAGTATTGTTCCAAAAATTCTCATTTCCTGAAAACACACACCAATCTCATTTCTTGTAGAATTTGACAAGTGAGGGTAGCTAATCTGGGGACAAATTAGACAAATTAGCTACTCCAAAGACACAGAGAAACTATGTACGTTCCTTGCAGAATTGCTTGTATCCAAGCAAAAGTTCAACGAAACCAGAGTGGTTCTGCAAACTTTTGACACTATCTCATCCAATACACGCTTAGGCAGAAACTTTCTAATCTATGTTCACGAGAATATCACTGTGCAATCTAACATTGCCTAAAGTGTTTGCTTCCACTTTAAATAAATGTCAGTTGCTGTAAATACAGTACTTTGCAGATAAGCTGTGCAGAGCTTTTAACATTGACCTGTTTTTTGATATTAACTGGCACATAATAAATGCTTTTGGGAGGTTATTTTCTCTTGTCAGGGTCACTGTGACTTACATTACAAAATATAAAAAAATACCGAAAAAAACACACAATCTCCTTGGTAACAGTGTTTTTCCTTCCCTTTTGCTGTATGTTAGCAAATTAAAAAACAGTATTACTCCTATATAACGCAACCATATAACGTTGATGTTTAATTCTTTATTGATTGATGTAAAGTCAGCACATCCAGAACAAGAAGATCAACATAGAAAAGTACTTACAATTTTAACATTTTGGAAGAAACAGAGTAAACTAAGACAATTTGGTACAGATACTGCAAAAATTATTCTTTGCATCAGTTTATTGCTTTGTATCAATTTATTATAAAGAATTCAAGGGGTATCCATAGCTGATATTCTAAGTGTTTTTCTCTTATACATGAAACTTGGTTTTTGCTTTTCAAAAGCTCACCAAATCAACTTTTAATCTTCTCTTAGAAAGCGGGCCACTGTTATGCTGTGCTGTACAGACAAGCTGTAAAACTTGTCAATGTCCAGTGCAATTCTCACTGATGTTAGAACTGGGACTTACTGCAACATTAAGGTCAATGTTACTTGTATATCCCATAAGAATGCTTCATAACACAATGCTTTTAAAATGCTTTGGGGAAGAAGTCATCACAGTTTTTAGGGTTACTTTTTTTTCTTTTTTTCTTTTTTCCTGCTCACAGACTGATCTGCAATGAAAGGGTGGTAGGGATCTGTGCTTGTAGGCTCTCAGTGTCAGGGTTGGAGCTGCAGCTGCTGCTGACCACCCTCGTATTTCCCCTGCAGGACGTATATTTGTGATGTGGGGTGTGTTTTCTGGAATCTTTCACCGTTGAACTATTGTACTGTCAAGTAGGATTTTCTCACAGTGATGCAATATATATTTCCACTCAATTAGATTTTATAATTTAAAATGCCTGCCCTTATGTAGAAGTACAGAAAGACTCATTTATTGTGCCAAGACAGTTTTTTCATACACTTCAAATTTGTACTGGATGCCATTCTCTTCCTGTACTTCAGCAGGAACACCTGGGTATCTAGAGAAAGGGAAAGAGAAAAAGCAAATGACAAAAAGTAGATAATAATATCATTGCAAGTCACCACTAATTTATCCAATTAATTGGAATAGAGAGTTGTCTGGTCAAAAGGAGATGGAAATTAATCCTTACCACACATATGTGTATATTAGCTACAACCTATGTTTGGTAAACATGTCACATGTGATTCATGCTACTATCAGCAACTTGTATGTACATCTTTTTAAATTGAGAAAGTAGATATGCAAAGCAAACAAGACAAATAAAAAACAAACAAAATTTTGATTGGAGCCTCCCATATTACTTAAAATGATGGTAAAGGCAGAGGTGACATAGACACTTTTGTATTTTTTTGTTTGCTTTTGTCTAGATGGTCTAGAGGAAATGCTATGGTAAAGGCTTTCTACAGGTCTATGAGAGCTTCTTAAAGCCGGTGATTGTTACCTGCTACAAAGTGTTCCCCTCTATTCCAAAGTTACTAAAACAATTTTTATTAATAGATACTCTTAAAATCTCTTCCGTTCCCTGTGACAGAGTAAGGGTTTTGTATGAGTAATGTTGACATTGAGGGAGAAAGAAATTTTAAATTGTATTTGCTGGGTCAGCCTCTGTTAGGCTTCCATTTCAGTAGGCGAATTATCTGCTACTTCATAATTAATGTTTTAAGACCAAATTCTGATTTCAGTTCATCGACCAAAACTAATATATACCTAGGAAACAACCAAGAGAAAGAGGAAAAAACTTTGGGTCAGAGATAATTACATTACACTAGACTAGGATATTACACATCACAGAGCACTTCAGAATATGTTAAAGTTGAGAAAGGTGACTCATGCTTCCCACTCTCTTTGCCTCTCCTGCATCCTTCTGTGCTGCCCCCACCTATTCTCTGCCAACTCAGTGCAAATCCACTCCTGTGCCCTGGGCTGTGAGCAGAGAGCCTGGCTTGCCATTTGTTCTGTCTGCTGCTGGTCTGTCATTAGCTGGAAACCAAAATGGGAGCAGCAAGATGAAGAAGGGTTCCTGTCCTTGTGTTGCTTTTGGAGGCATCTATTTGTACTTTTGGTACCTCCCCACTGCCTGTTGGATGTGATCTTGTTTGAAAGAACATAAAAGCATGACTAGAATGTGACAAAGATAACATATAAGAAACTGTAGTGAATGGCAGAAACTTAGCTGTTTAATACTTGTTCTTACTAAGTTTGTTAGTAAAAAGTAAATTTTCACAAGAGAAAGGAAAAACCTTAGAAATCTATAAAGGTCCAACCTACCCTGTTCTTTGTCTTAGATGGTTCACTGAAGAAATTCAGAGGCTAAAATACCACTAACAGTATACTGAGAGATACAAAGCTTAGTAAATATTTGAGTAATTCTACAGTGAGAGACAATAAGTAAGCTGTTTTTCAAGCATCTTCAAACTGAGAAATGCAATCCTTTACTGTAAAGGTTATGGGAGGCTGAAGAATCAAAAAAATTCAAAAATTCTGTCTGTTCTGAGTGTGGTATAAATTCCAAGATCTATGTAAAATACAACTTTTAATACAACTAAAATACAACAAAGAAAAATACAGTGAAAAGCACCCCTAACTTAAAACAGAACATGGCCTCAGTAGGATCCATACACATTCAGAATAAGTGATTATTAAGTCTCCCTTCTGATACCTACTCCGTGAGAAGTTTGTAGACATTGTAGTCAATTTCTGGAAAAAACGTGTCACTTTCAAATTCCTGCAAAATTCTTGTCACAAACAATCGATGATTAATTGGCTTCTCCATTGCTGCCTTTGAAAGCAAAGAAAAAAATAATTAAAATTCCATTGCTCCACCTAAAACAGCTCAACTATTCATGAAGTATTATTCTTGTTTAATGACATTTTTAATAATCTTGTGTTAAAGCACTATTTGAAGTAAGACAATATCAAATATACATTCTCATTTGAAATGCTATTTTCTTTAACAATTATTTGAATTCTTATTGTCTGCTCCAGACATCACCACAGCAGCATGCAAAACAAACAAAAAGATGAGGCTTAGGGATAGTTTCTACTTATATTTTGCACACTAAAATTATGTTATCTAGAACTGAAACTGATCTACTGTTTATATACAAGGTTTAACCAAAGCACTGAAAACTGAACTCTAGATCTCCTCCTCATCATCGCGTTCCAGTTCCACTTGCTAAGTGGCAGCAAGACCTGGTCTCAGAGCTCTGGGCTCTGAAAAAAATAGTTAAATTAATTAAATTAATTAATTAAGAAAAAGTTATGAGGAGTCCTGTGAGAAGAAAGAAGCAGTATGGCCTTGTCTCAACAAATAATGTGTGTATTATATGTCCTTGAAAGACAGTAAATTTCCATTGGTAAGAAGAGGCCTGCACATGACGGTGAGTTTTTACAACATTTTATTAATGTTGCTAAGGATTCATAGGCTACTTCTAGTCTGCATAAGTCTGAAATCCCAGTGATCAAGTTATATATCAATTTAACATCCAGGTTTGATCTCTGGATTATGGCAAAGCAGTAGTATGTTTTGAAAGTCTTGTAACAGCACCAAAGAGGATTTTCAGGTTCCTCGAATGAAAAAGATTGTAAAGACAACTGTAAAGTGAGCTCCTCCCTAACAAATGCACACAAACTCTTGAGTTCAAAAAGCTATCCTGGTGTCTGAGTACAACAAATTTGTTGAAATGCTTACAGCTGTTTCCCTGTTTCCCTTCATGGCAATCAGTAATGCTTTGTTAGAAGTGATTCACCATGCAGCATGCCATTAGGTACAACTTTGACAAGTGCAGGAAGCAAGTAATTGCAAATTTTATCCAATAAAATTAATCAGTAGTGTTGCCAAGAAGCTCATTTCTAGGAAAGCAGCTCTATTACTACAGAATACCTTGAAACGAAAGGGGTAAGTCACAGCATACCAATACCCATCGGCACTGAACTGATGTACAACTAGTTTGCAAACAAATACAATTTACTTTTTGTCTATGGGCAGGCTATAGAAGGAGAAGCATCATGTGGAATGATCGAAGGGTAACTTGCTTCACAAAATTAAAAACAACACCTTGTGAAACGAGACACTTTTCTTTTGCAGCAGGTGGATAAATCCATTTCCTTCTCAGCTTAATGGGAATTTTTCCAGTGCTTCAGCAAGAACTCTCTACCAGCAAGACAGGTCAGGGAAGAAAGCGAGGAGTGCCTGGCCACCGCTGCTGGACGGGCAGCTGAACTTAGCCCAACGGGGACCAGAGAGCGGCCTCTGTTACAGACGAAGGGTAACGTAGGTGGAGTGGATCAAACAGCTGTGCAACTGTCTGCCCCTGAATCAACAGGAAACACCACTTTGCCACGCTGGATCTCAAAGACGTTCTTGGTATGGCTTGCATTGATTTTGCTTTCCCACCACAATCCACTGAATTGTCCTAGGAGTGCGTTTGTTGTACCTGTACTAGCTTCTCTGGGGAGTTCTCTTGTGAGAGTGTTTGCTCTCCTCACAGGCTCGCCCGCCAACGTAGCAGCTACAGAACCGCTTAAGGTATTACAGTTTAATGAAATAAGGAAAGCAAAGTTGATTTTGTCTCATTTTAGAGCACAGTCTATTAAAGCCATAGCTGCTGATCTGTTCCTTCAGAAACACCACAGCCATTCCTCAGAGATGACTTCCCAAAAGAAAGGGAGGACAGGAGAGCTGGTGTTGGGACTGGTCCTCTTGTCCCAGGCAAGTCACCCCCATACGTAGGCCAGAGTCCTTTATTACTCACATAAGCCTTTATATCCCTGTGAAAAGATTTTAGCATACCCTTGTCATTTTGCTCTTTTCTAGGCAACCGTCAATAGACCTGACTCTGAATCATACATCAAGAAGTAGATGACCCAGGAATTATTTTCCCCATAATTTCCAGCTTTATTGGACAGGCAGCCATACAAGATTAGTCTCTGTCTGCACTTAAAGAACCACTACCTTGAATTAGTTGTCCTTGTAGAACACAGGTTAAAACAACCCTAAAGCTCCACAACAAATAGCCGCACATTACGAGCAGTTTTCAAAAGTACTATATAGAAAATTAATCTTTTATAGATTTTATCACCAAACCGCTTGCACACTGGAGGGCATAGCGACCAACTGCTGTAGAAGGGACGAATTAAATCCAGTCATTCAAAGATTTGCTGGTTTTAGAAGGACACATGCACATCGCTTCTGCCTTCCCATCGTCAACTGATTACATAAAGTAGATAAAATAGGGAAAGTAACTATGTGAAGCACTTGTTTTTCAAGTGTCTTTCTGCTTCTAGACAACATTGCCAATCCAAGCAAAATGCGAGAACAACACAAAAGAGAAAATTTCAAAGGAAACGTTCTGTCCACCTGCATTCTGTTTTCCGACTCTTCATATGCATATTGCAAGCTGCATTTCTGAAGCCACGAGAGCAGTAATATACACATCATGCATGAAAAAAGAAATCTCACAGCTAAAGAGCTCCTGCAATTCTAGGTCCCACCTAGGTAAAACTTAAACCTTCTCTGCTGGAAGGGTAGCTGTGATAACCATGATAAGGTTATTCACCACGAAGCACCTTCAAAAACGCTTCCTCCCCATGGACTGCAATTCTGTCTCGTATATTAACCATTTTTAAATTTTTCTCCCCAGAGGAATGTCAAATTCGGTGTTAGTTCAGAACAACAACCAAAGAACGATAGGAACATTACACCTTTCCTTCCAGCATCAAAAACTTTAGTTTCAAGAGTGTATTGGAAAGGCTGGATGTGTCTCTCTTAAGTCTGTGAAAGCATAAAGATGCTAAACTGAAGAAAGTTCTTCAACTTTTACAAGAAATTATTAATTAATCTACTAGTCCATTGCTAACATTGTGGCTGTGTTTCTTCTGATTTTATTTGCAACAAGGTAAGAGAAAGAAGCATTGACTAGAGGCATAACTACATTAGTTATGGATATATTTTTAGAAAACAGATTTCTATAGAAGGGTAGTCCCATCAGCTGTAATGCTTTAACCTTGTCACATTTATATGGAAGAGATGTTAGGGAATTGCTTTATGATGGCTGTAATCTGTTCTCAAAAGACACCTGAAGGTCAAAGGAACAGAGTTAAATTGTCTTTCCATTGCTGCTGTTTTGTTTGTAGAAATACACGTGGGAAAATTATTCTGTAAGGAAGTATTTAGTGGCACTACAGGGACAAAGTTACACTTGCTTACATGCTGGGAAGACAGCAATCTTCTCTGGAAAGACAACTGCCCAGGACTATACGCGTCTGCGTATTAAAGTAAGATTACCATGAGTTTGGTGGGACAGGGAAAGAAAATACAGACGGTACAACCACTCTCCTTCCTTGAAATGTACCGACATTGTCATGGCCAATTGCTGCCTAAGTGGCTCTCTCCATAGGCCAGGAGAACTCTGCCTATCATCCAGCCTGAACCCCTCCATGACACAATTCAGTGTATATCTAGAATTTAGTTTCCATGCAAAGACCTGATGTTGGGATGTTGCCCTTTATTTGTGGCTTAGATTTACTTTGCACGAGGTAATGTTACTAGCTGTTGAGAATTTTAATAGGATTAAGCCATACTGATTAGTCTGAAACAGAAATAACAAAGCAGCCAATGCAGTACTGTGCTTTCTGCACTGATTCCTCGCAGAGCAGAAAATGCTTCAGGCCTTTAGCGTGACGCCCTCCACATCAATGGGTTCACACAGCTCAGGTGAGCCTGCTCTTTGCAGCATGTTCTCGTAGGAAACAACAGCACACTGCACTGCAACATGCAAGAAGGGCACAGCACCTTACCGCAGAAAAATGGGCTACCCGTGTAGCTCCTTCCCAAGTGGTTCTCAGTCCTTGGTCACATCTCAAGAATGACTGAATGCAACTCTTCGAAAAAAACGATGGTAACACACCTGTTAGTCTCTACTTCAGGATGTAGGCAGCTTAAAACCACTTTGTCTTATGTGCAGGGAAGAGATTTCTTTTATGGTCTGTAGGAAATTCAGACATACTAAAATTTAATCCTTAAAATGTGTATCTTAGTATACATGTATTAGTTAGCAAAGTTTGGGCAGGCTTGAAAAAAATCACAGCAAAACTAGTGACTCAAATTACTAAGAAGTGATCTTTATGGTACAAAGATTTGAAGCTTAGCAAATGTGGCATCCACAACCCACTCAGGGCACGCAGAACCCAGTGAAGCGTATATGCTTAGTCAAGAAACTCTGTTTAAGAGGGTAATTAATCATCTGCAAGAGGCTTGCTGCACTAAATATGAATAGCAACTTCATAATTCAATAATTTTGAAGAATGAAAGAGGGTAGATTACCAAACCCAATATGTCAAATACTAATACATAGGAAGACACCTGAGCATGAATATTAGATAACATTTTCCCTCAGAGATTACTGGAAATTTAATTTTCCAGCTCAAGCCTCTTTGTTGAATAATTTCCCCAAACACGATTTATCAGCGGCATCTATTTTCTGCTACGCCCAACCTAGGTATTAACTCAACAGCAAAAATAACAAAACTTATGAAAGGAGAACTTTTTGTTCTGTTATGAAATTACAAGTTCTCCAAATTTAATACATGAATACAATTCTGTACTTCAGCAATATGACCTTGAGTGTCATTGTTTGCTTCCGAGGCACTGAGAAAGCAACAAGCTGAGTAGGAACATATAAATTAGAAGAGACAATTTTAAATGTTTGAGATGCTGTAGAAAAAAATGTTTTATCAAGGTGAAAACCTGTTTGACATATAGCCTGTTTTAGTGTCACTGAAGAGGCCTTGGTTATGAGGACCTGAGTCATACATTTTTTAATTTTTTTAAGTTTTGTTGCTAGCTTTTTCCACTGCTGGGTTCATTCTTTGGAGGTTGTGTTTGGCTATTTTTACAAAATAGGTTTTACATTAAACACTCCAAAAACATTGTATCGTAAGACCATTCCATCCACGCAAGTAGATGTGTTTTCTGTTTTTGTTTTTGTTTTTGTTTTGTTTTTTTTTTTTTTTTTTAAAAAAGCACTGTTTAATATTTGAGGATATGCTGGACTTATAGTTCCTATTCCTAGTAAAATCTCAATGTTGTTCTAAATCAATTCAAAATACCCAGTTTAATCCAATTAAAAAAGACTGATCTAATTTATAATGAGCAGACATCCTTAGGACCTCCAAGCAGCACTATTTTTCAGAGTCAAAGCCAAGTCCTGAACCTCTCAATCAAGAGACAATTGAAGAGACAGTGCTTCCACACAGACTGCATTCACACTGGTGTCTCAGCTCGGAACAGAAATGTGGTTTTGAAATGGATCTTCCAATTGTCTGCCCTTTTGTTGCACCAAGGAGCAATCTTGGTGTGTATGAACTACATTTCTTGGGGCTGAAACCAAGTCAAGAAGTCTGCTTAAGGAACTTATCTGCTATGCTCCAACTGCTAATAGGAACTCAAGGGACAATGAGTGAATCACCACCACAAGTTGTCCGGCACACAAGCGCTCATTGAGCCAGCAGCAGGCTCTCAAAACATCAAGTGCTCACGCAAAACCATGGAGTGCCTCTCATGCCATAAAATGACTTTGTAATTGCTATGACCTGCTAGCCCTCACCGGGCTGCTGCGCTGCTCCTTCTCGTCCATGCAATCAATAGCAGCATCAACACCTTCTGGAACTCGGAAGACCCAGCTTGGCATCAAGCTGAGATCCGAGGTAATTAAACTTCTAAACCCGTGCTGTGAGAAATCCAAAAGCTTCCTCGGAGGCAGCATTACACTTTATGGCTGTACCAGGAGGTTACAAATCTTATGAGGTGATCAGTGTTAAGACGCACTTAAGAAGATGAAGGCTGTCCTTAGCAAGGCCTGGCACAACAAACAGCCACATCAAAAGCTAATCCCTGAGGACGCTTTGAAGCAGGAGGAGGCTTTTGAACCAGTCTCTTCAGTGGACTGTGGAAGCTGTTTTTAATCCCTTCTATTTTTCACTTCCTAATGCCAACACTACTCATCTGTCCCTGCCGCCACCAAAATGCAAAGGACAACAAGTTCCAGAAGAGACAGTTTCCCACAGTAAGCAGCTGAACAGAGTAGGAGTGTAACTTGCATGAGAACATGGGATGGCCACCACGCTCAGAGCTCACCTTCTGTTCTTCACGGGACTTGAGGCAGAAACAAGCTCATGTCAGTACCCCTTTGAGCCTGGAGAAACCTGTGTCCTTGAGAACACAGGGAGGGTGGGCAAGAGGGCCACAAGCCACAGGCAGCTGCGCTGCATCCCTGTAAATGTTCAGAAACAAGCAGGTTGTTTTCCCTCTGTAGTCCTGAGGAAGCAGCTGCAGAAGCAGCAGCGGTGCCTGGCCTCTGTCCCACTCCTTGCACCTCTATTGCTGAGGTCAGGAGGCCAAACTGGAGAGCATCGAGCACTTCTGCGTGCCTGTGCTGGGCAAAGCAGCACAGCAGGCACCAGCAGGTCAGAGAGACAGGCTGGAAACCTGCGTCCCTTCCACACCCAGGCAGCTGGGAACTTGGTCCACCCCAGCACAGCTCTGTAGCTGCAGATAAGCCAGGCTTGTGCAACAAGGGTACACTGAGCTCACCATTCTCTCCTGTAGTGATCCTGGCAGGAAGACCACTGTACATTGAGGAGTTTGTGATCCATCTACGTGGATTTGAGGCTGCACAGCTTGGGGTCCCCAGCATCTAAAGGGATTTAACATTACCTACACTATTCCGTCCTTCTTTAAAGTGTTAGCTCTGATAAAACGGTGTTTTAAATGTCAGGTTAGAGTCTGAGTGCCTTTCTCAATGGGGTCATCATGGACTGGCTCCTCCTGATGCAAAACACCTCTTTGCTGCTCTGTTGCAGAGCTGTATTCAAATGCAAAAGAGGATTTATTCAGCAGGCACCATGGTGTTACTTCCGAATGAGCAGGAGCAGAAGCAACCCAGGTAAGGACTGGAAAAAGGACCTGATGGTGGTTGGGATGATCATTTGCAGGAGAGACGTGGAAATTCAAGTATGGGGCTTTCTAGAGCGGAGTGCTCTCGTCATCAAGGTTTGTCCTCATAAAGATCTACCTATTTTGAAAGATCTGAACTTTGGGCTAAAAGCCCCAAACTGCTACAAGCAGAAATGCCATATGCCCTCAGCACTACCTGCTTCAAACCACTCCTGTTGCACTTTCTAGCTGAAGTAGTTACAGTCACTTTCTCCATCACGGACTTCTACTTACTGAACACAAGCAGTCTTAAATCTTTGAGACATTCAAAGTAGTAAGATCAAAACAATGCTTTAAAAACAAGTACCTACGATTACTGAATAAAATGATTCACTTCAGTTACCAATTGGTGTTTTTACTTCCCACGCTTCTCTACATGATAGAATGGAAATATTCCAGCAATCCATTGTGCATCTTCAATACAAGCACTTAAATATTACATGCTGTTTCAGTAGAAGTGCATGGTTTCCATCAAAACCTCTCAAATAAGATCACAAAGAGAGTTTGGATGCAGGAATCTGCATAAAACTTCAGATTTCTCCCTAATGAACTACAAATTCTTTTGAAACATCCTGAGTAGACACTTGAAGGAGGGAAAACAGCAGAAATTTTAAACCACACTCCTTATGCTGATCATCACAGCAATATGTTGTAAAAGTAGTCCTGATCAAAATTGCCTATTTATAATAAAACTAATGGTTAGTAATGGTATAAAAAATGGCATTGTTTTCTATCATCCAGACACTAGAAAAACAGTTAAATTAAAAGCCGACAACACAGAATTTTCTCTATGAACAAGCAAAAATTATCATTTTTTACAGCACTAGATGAATAAGTGGCTAATGTACAGAAGGAGTAAATGCTTCTGCTCGCATTATGCATCAGGCAGAATTACATACAGAAGCCAAATCCGGTCTCTTGCTCATGATGGGCAATTATGCCCAATATGAAGAGAATCTATCTCCAGAAATAAACTTTCCACTTATTACCAGGAAGCAGGCATTTTAATGCTTGAGAGTGAAGGACAATTTATTGCTATATAATACTTGATTATAGACTGAGTGCATTTAGATATCAAAGGCATGGTGGGCTTCACCACATATGAAACTGACTATAAGACACAGATAAATGAATAGGTAGAGCAGCAACAGTCTTTTACAGGCTATTTGCATATGCATGATATTTTTTTGTATAACTGTAATTACGAATTCTTTTTCCATTTTTTTTTTTCCAAAATTTATATTCCCTAAGATGCAGAGAAGAGATTCACAAAAGGCACAAACTGGAAGAAAGGCAAGAAATACTCCAACATGTATCTTCTCACCCTACATACAAAAAAATATTAACAGCCTAACTTGCTACCAGGAGCACAATGGCACTTTCATCACACACCTGAAGTCCAAGTGCCAGACAAGAAGTGGAGTACATTTCCTGCATACCTGAAATGACCAGAGGACAGGAGATGATTTTCCTTTATTGTAAACATAAAAAGGTTGCTTTACGACTCCTACTTGAGACCTTTTTTTTTTTTTTGTTTAAATTCAGAATAAAGAATGCTTCTCCTGACTGATGTGAAAGGAACTAGGGTTGATGTACGTTATCTTTTCTGTGGTAGTCTTTGATGGTAAGTGCAATTTATATGAGAAACAAACAAAAGAAATCACCTGAGAATTAAATGGCAGACCATACACTGTGTAGGGGCTCAAAGGATGGCTTCAGGGACATGGATGTAGGCATGGAAAGAATGCTAAATTTTGTGTGTGTGTAAGAAAAAAATGAGAGGAAAAGTTTTGGGGAACAGAGAAAGACAGCTGAGGAAATACAGGACAAGAAGAAGGTAGGTTTTACTTTAGACTTTGTTGCACCATCTAATACCTTAATTAAGGAGAGAAGGAACTTTGCTTTTGTAGGAAAACAGGGCTGTTTATACAGGGCTTTGAGAAAAGAATACAGTGGCACACATTGTCTTCTTGGAACATTGTGGTGGTTTCCAGCCAGACCCAGTACAAACATAAACAGACACTAAGAGAAACCTGGGGAGTGGGAACAGTAGAGACAGCTGGTTGCTGGAAGGGAAAAGAGTCAGTTTCACGTTTTATCTTAACTGATCTTCTCTTATTTCTAACGTTTTTACATGCCAGGTCTATTTAAATACTCTTTTCTTATTTGTACACCTGTATATAATGTAATACTTTAGCTTAAAGCACTGTACTGGTTTTCTTTGTTCTTACATCCTCTGCAGAGCCAGTCTACTATGACAGTAAAATAAACAAAACAGCATGGGTCTTGGCATAAAAACCTAGCAATTTAAATAGTTACGAAAAGCTCTCAAAAGCACAATGCCTGTATGACATTCCAAGAGCAACATTTGCTACTTGGACAGGTATTTTAAACTTCTGAGTTGAATCTTACTTTTTAAGACTTGCTCTGCTGGAGTCACTGCAGTTTGCTAGGTCACCTAGAGTTAAAAAAAAAAGACTTACCCCTGTACTTTGTAAAGTGGAAATAACTTTCTCCCATCACAGGAAATTGATAGTTTAAGAGTACTATAACTGTACCTTATAAACCGAAGTGCCTCCAATGATCCAAACCATGTCTACTTTACTCTTTAATTCCGGAGAATCCAGAAGAGCTAAGGCATCATCCAGACTTTTGGAAAGATAATGTGCTCCTTCTGGGGTTTCCCTAGGAAAACCAAAGTTTTATTAAGGGACCATTTGTCACAATAATCAAAACAATCACGGCATACAGTGTATTTCGCTGAATTTACAAGTGACTAAATGTTTCTCAGTAGTTCTTTATTTTGAAATGTCTGTTACTGCTAAGCTGATAGAATTCTCAGCTCACTGCAAGATTGCTTAACAAATCAAAATTTAACCCTAACTGTGACTTAAGAGGCACTATAAATTATAGACCTGAAATTTTTTATCAAGTTTTAAAAAAAGCATAACTGAGGGATGTAGATATCCATATATTAAAACATAGATTTTTACTGGAATTCTAGAATTAATATTCTAGTTAGGAATTAATATTCCATTCAGCAAAACAAGTCAAAAAGTCCTTATCTCCTCCCCCCTCAACCTCTCCTTTCAGCCCCAAACTCACTAACATCTTCCAAAGCAATAAACCATTACAAGTGGACACTTTTATTTAAGAATATTTCGATTGTGGGTGTTGTATTCAGAAAGACAGCTGTGAGAAAGGACAGGTTCATATACATTAAATGTTAATAATAATAAACTTAAAAGAGATGATTGAATTCACCAATCTAACTAGGTACTAGAGAAATATAACTAAATATATGAGTCCAAAGAAATACTGGAAAGTGTCAGATGGTTTGTATGTAGAGCTAGGACTACTATTTATTATGTAAAGTAGTAATCATTGTTTTGTGAAACGATTAAGAAATAAAATAAAAATATTAAAGAAATTAAAGGTAGTGATATCACTCAGAGTCAACAGCAGAGGTGCTTCCTAACCAGATATAGAACACGTTACATTGAGAATTACTTTATGAGGTACTGCTATACGTATCTTTAAGCACAGCTTTGTTATGTTTTACAGGCTTATTGTTCATCATACATACTTGAGCTCCCTGCTGAGCACTATATTAACTCTGTCTTTTAAAGGACGATGCTTCTCAGGAATGGAGAACCAGGTTTTTTTACCCATTATCAGTGCATTCTGTTTACCTGAGTAAAGAGAGAAAGCATTTATTTAAATGGTGTTTTTGCTCTGTACTAAATTTGTTTAGTTGCTTAGTGACATCTGCTGGACTTTCCCTCCCCCTTCCAAAATCAATTTCAGCAGTTAACAAAAGTACATGCTCATGCCCCAATTCTGAAATGAGTCACAGGCACAAAAGAACAAGTTTGTGGCCTCAAAGCGTTGGCAGACAGTTGACACCAATGTAATCTCATTCACACTGAAAACTTGAAAAATTGAAATAAAAAACAAACACAAAACCAATAAAACACAACAACAACAAAGAAAAACACAAAAGGCATGTCACTGTCCATTACATAAACATGGGCTCTGCTAGTTATGACACCACATTCATCTCCATGTGTGGGACCAACTCACAACATCAGAGTTCTCAAAGAATGAATAAACATTTTTGGTCTCTTTTTAAATGCAAAAGTGGCATTCAGTACTTGACTTGGTGTTTGCATGTTCCAGCATTCCAATTATTTGATCAGAAATAGTTACCAGGTTTGAGAGGTATTTAAGAAAAAAAGCAGCCAGATAAAAGGACAACTTTTGGGAGAAGAACCGGCCAAATTAAATTTAAAGCAGGTGTCCAACAGATACTCAATCACACCCTAAAACTCACCCTTCAGTATTATTTCTGACCAAACACAAAGATGCACAGCCCAATTATCTCTCACACACATCCTCTTGAGCAGAGGGCTATCAGAACTTCCCTTCATTATTAGCAAGTGGTGTTGTCAGAGACATAAACGTGGAGGTTGAGACTCACGAAAGGCAGGAGGAAGCTTATTACTGTGCTACAAAGCAGGAGGGATTCTGTTGAAAAGAAAAGAGCATTTTCACACAGCTACATTCTCTGCTCCTTGGCACACCAGAGAAATGATGTTCCGGCTGTCCATGTGCCATGCCTAAACACCCTTGTCCTGCAGATAAGCTGCATGAGCAAATATCCAAAGAGATGTAGAGCACTGTCAAATTTAGTTTTTTTTTTTTTTTTTAGCAGAGACCACTAGCAGGAAACACAAAAGTTCTGAAAAGCATGTTTTTCCTCATAGAGATTCTCAGAGGGACACCCAAGGGGTCAGAACAAATATTTACCTAGATCAATATCTAATTTACAGTAGTCATCAGTGCAGGCACACAAGCAGACTAAAAGCAAGATCAGGTGATACTTCCCCATGGTTTACTTCCCCTTTTGAAAAATCAGTGACTGGTCACTTTTTTGAGCTAAAGGTGGTAGCCTTGCTGTAAAGATTTATGGAAGCATCATCTGTCACAAGGTCTGTTTACAAAGAAACCTAACTGCCTGACGTTTAAGATCATAGCTTATCAAAAGACTTGCAAGCAGGATGAAGCATTTTTTTTATTTGTATTTAAAATATCTTTTTTTTGTTTGTTTGTTTTTGGTAATGGGTTATTTGTGCCAGGTAAGGTGGAAACTGTAGATAAATAAGAAGACTTATGTTCATGGAAATATGTCACTTAAACATGGGCACATGTTAGGCTTCCCAGAAGTTTTGTGAACAAGTACATTTTGCTATATGGTATTTTTTATAGCAGTGTGGGAAAAAGAAAAAAAAAGAACAAACACAGGAGAGTGACCCTATTGACTAACAGAAGCAGCAAAAAAACAGAAGGTAAGCCTGTTGTCTGCCATGGCCCCGATCCCACCAGCTGCAGAGAGCTCACATGGCTCAGAGAGGTCCCAATCTTCCTCTCCCAATTCCTCCTTCCCGCTCCTACTGCGTACCTTGCACTGGCAGCTCCTGCAGATGCCCAACCAGTACGTACCCTGCTGGGTTATAGAATTGAAATGGCTCAAACAAAATTCAAACCAACACTAAAGACATGTGAGAGGGGAGCAGGGATAACGCAGCAAGGCTTCACTCTCCTCCAGCAGAAAAGCAGACAGTCAGAACAAGCTGGCTGTTTCCAGCCCCTGCATTCCTGTACCCACTGGCTGGTGCTGATTTCCACAACCTTTTTGACCCTTCAGTAACTGGCTTTCTTTCACCAAATCATCTGTGATATTACCTTGCTGCAAAGGTCTCATTGGGCCCAAACATTATCGCTACACATTACCAGCACAGATACATATTACTCTGTGCAGACATACAGTATATTGCTGCAGTATTGGTGCTGCATATTGACAGTACACTTCGGGTTTTCTGGCACGCTGGGATGGCTTCAGCACCCAGACAAACAAGCAAAATTAATGTCACAAGGGTCAGAGTGGTGTAATGAACGGCCAAGGCTGAACTATACAGCAAACAAGCCAGATAAGCTATCACAGCCTGAAAAAAGATAATAAATAAAAATAAAAAGCCTGCTAATATTCAGCACATAATAACTTTGCCATTTGGTACTTGTTCAGGGTTAGGGCTGTAGGCAGACCCTTGTTTCTACCCTGTTGGGGTAGCAGGGCTTTGATTGTATTTATTGGACTTGGATTCATCTCCAGTTTCCCCGCTTAGCTGAAACAACCTGCAGATGGCATTTTTATGAAGGGGTAAAGTACTTTTGGGTAAAAAAATATAATTTTCTTTTGTCTTCCTTATATCAAAACACAAACTGGTTCTGTTGAAGCATAAGACATATGAACGAGAAAGTGTGCTAGGTAATTCCCTGCCTGCTTTTATTGTGAAACACGGATGTTGGTGAGGCGTGGGAGGGTGTGGAAGGGCAGGCTGCTTGCAGAGGCTTAACTTTTGAGGTGGCTGAAGCGAAATTACCTGTTCTCTGTGACCGACACCACAGGAACCTAACAACAGGGTGCCCGCGGCACCTCGGAACACGTTACCTTTCACGTGGGACGTGGTGGTCATCCTCTGGAAGTACTTGTACTCGTTCCTGGCGAGAGAACGAGCAGAGGGTTACAAGGATTTAGGATTAAATTGCGTTTCTGCCACTGGCAGCGGCTGCGGGACAGCGCCAGGGGGGCGTGAGGGAGCCGAGGGGCAGGAAGCGGGCCGGGCTCGGCGCCATGCCCGGAGCGGGACCTTTAGCCCCAGCCCTGCCTGTGGGGGACCGCTCTGGGCCGGGACCCCATGGGGACCCTCCCGAGACCCCCCACAGCCCCTCACACAGCCCGGACCCACGGGGAAACCAGCAACACGCCGTGCATTTTTCCCGCCTCCCATCTGAACTACAACTCCCATGGCGCACCGCGCGGCCCCGCAACCCACACGGGCCGGCGGCGCGCCGCGGGGCACGCTGGGACTTGTAGTCCCGTTCCCCCCCCCTCCCCACCACCTCATCACCCCGCAGCGGCGCTCCCCCCCGTACCTCAGCGGCGGCCAGGGCAGCGTGCCGTCCTTGCCGATGCCCATGTTCTGGCACACGGCCACGATGGAGTTGAGCGAGCGCACCATGCCCTCACACCGACACCGACACCGACACCCACAGGCACCGCCACTCACGGGGGCGGGACCGGGGCGGGCGCTCTGAGGGCGCCGCATCCGGCGGGGGGCGGCGCGGCCGGGAGCCGGGCCCAGGCCGAGGCCGCGTCCCAGTCCCCGTTCCCGTCCCCGGTGCCGTGGCCATGCCCCGGGGGCGGCGGCAGGACCGTGGAGGCGGCCGGGGAGGCGGTGGCGGCCGCCAGCCGGTGCTCAGCCGCTTCTTCGGGCCGGCGGCGAGCGGCGCGGAGCCGGTGCGGGGCGGCGGGGGGCTGGGGGCAGCGCAGCTGGAAAACGGTTATAAAAACGGTTAAAAAGCCGTTATAAAACGGTCCTGTTTTATAAACAGCAGCGTAGATCCTTAAAATAGTTAAGGGTTTTGTATATCGTTAGTTAATTCCTATTTTGCATGATCTTACCGTGGAGTTCTCAGGTGTGTTCTTGCCCCTCATAGAGGATTGGTAACGGAAAAATCAAAATCCTACCTGAATTCCTCTCTTTTATTTCTCTTTTCAGGCTGCTGAAGTTGGCGTAAAAAGGAGGACGTCGTCTGAAAACAATGAACCAGGTGAGAAGAAGAGCAAGGCGCGGCAGAGCACCATGGATGACATCTTTAACACACTGAAGGCCCAGGGTAAAAGTGAGTTGACTGTAAATAAACCTTCACGAATTCATATCCAATAAACATTTTTTCACTGTCAAACTTAAAATAAT
The DNA here is from genome assembly GCF_965140915.1 of Aythya marila. Taxonomy (NCBI): domain Eukaryota; kingdom Metazoa; phylum Chordata; class Aves; order Anseriformes; family Anatidae; genus Aythya; species Aythya marila. The sequence continues at coordinate 79,619,234 of NC_139080.1, read as the reverse complement.
TCTCTGCAGATATAAGAAGCATCTGTTGATTGCAAGAAATATTGGAGAGCCATTGTAAGCATACTAGCTGTACTTTCAAAACACGTTTGTGGTTCACAAGCTAGGTGTTTGAGCCTTGCTCTGAAATTATTCTGCAAACCCCCTTCAACTGATTCAGCTTTGACAGGTTGTGTAGTTGGTGAAGTCCTGGCAGAAAGGCTACAGCTTCCTTCTCTGAGTTGGTTTAGCAGCCCGTCTTCTAGACTCGGCCTGCAGGTTGACTGGCACCTGACAGCTGCGTGGAGCCTGGCCTGTGACTGAGGTACCTAAAGGCCACCTCAGAGTAAATAGTTCCAGTGCAGTGCTCTGAGCTGTGAAATGTCAGCTGCTTGAGTACATCAAAAATGCCTGTGTTGCATCTGGCTTTGAACCAAGATTTTAACAAATTATGCTAGCAGAAAAACAGGTCAGCTAATGTAAACTTTATTACACATACAATTCTTGTGAAAGAGTTGTCCTCTACATATTTTTTAAGTAGGTATTATATTCAGTTTTACGGGTGTGATGGTTTGAATTACCATTAAGGGCACCATCATCTAACAACATTGTCTGCATAAAAGCTATGCTGAAAAATATAACTCATCTCCTAGTATTCTTCGCTAGTTTTGTGGCTCTGCAGTTGTCAGTTCAGAAAATAATTTTGCTTCTTTTTCCGTAAATGAAGAAGCATGCAAGTGAGGAACATTGACTCTCCAGAAAACTTAACCAAGTTAATCGCATGCGCAATTGTCAGGTTGGCAGAATGGAAGCCATGGGAGAGGAGAGGGAAGAGAGACACTAAGCAAAAAGTTGGAGTTCCCTACGTATTGATGTCATTCTAATAGATATGTTAGAAAATAATTTGCTAATCTATTTTTTTGTTATGTATTTTTACTGAAGAAGAACCTCAGAAGTGTGAAAAGCCCAGGATATGTTTGCAAACTCTAGACAGACTGAGAGAATTCAGCAGTGATTCAGACCAGCAATGCAACAGAGTCCGGGAGGATGGTTTTCAGGAGAAAAAATCTCTCTATTTGGAAAAGTGTCCCAGTATTATTGGGAGAAGTTCAGAATTGAAAAACCCTCTTCAGAGTGGGGACACTAGCCCAAAGGTTGCTCAGAAGGTATGTAGAGCTTTGGTCCAGTGCTGTGCAGATGACAGAAGTTGTTTTTTTTTTTTTTTTTTTTTTTTTTTTGTGGTTTAAAAAAGAAAGCTTTGGCACAAGATTCCTTTTACATTTTAAGTATTTTGTTTTCTGTCAGTAAATAGTTTAGCACCACAGTAGACCAGTGTTTGTGTGTGGATGTTTGCCTGGAACTCCAGTGAGCAGAATGGCTCTCCCAGTTCTTCAGAGGTATCATTAAACATTGCATTGTGTTAATAAGCAGTGACTAGAGAGTATAAACACTGGCAGCATGTCTCTAGTTACGTGTTAACCTATAATATCGTAGTAACAAATGGTCAGTGTGGTCCTTTGCTTGGCTTTGGCCTTGGTAGTCTTTCAGTTCTACCAGTTCCGACAGGGGCTGTAAAATTCCTGTGAGATGTCTTTGCAAAAATATAATTCAGAGGTTTTGCTGAGGTGTAGCTTAATTCAGTCGCTAGTAGCTCCAACTACTAAATGTGTCAGTGTTTCTTTTCACGTGCAGAAGATTCGGGTAGTTCCCATGAAAACTTACTGTAGTGATACCTAAAATACAAGTCAGTAAGAGTGAAAGAGTTATCTTGCTTCTCCTTTAATTGTGGGTGAGTTGAGTGAACATGTTCAGGGGAGCCTTTGTGTATTTGGTATGTTGGCTACTTGTTTTTTGGGATCACCTTGCTCAGCTTGAAGTATTCAGGCCCTAAAAGGCTGTTCTACACTTACTGCATTGTTGTTGCATTGGGAGTAAACTGTTCCTTAACTGAGCTTTACATCTGGTGGCAGTGCAGAAGGATATATAGCTGATTGACCTTTCCTGTCTCAAGGTTGTAATCTTGAAACTGTGGTGCCTGGGTTGTTTGAACACCAGACCAAAAGAAGAAGAGTGAAATTAATAGCTTGTTGCAATAAATTTATGTTGTGATGAGGGATTATGCAGCTGTGGTCTGATGGTGAATACAGACAAGTGCTTCCTTCTCTCTTTTTCAAACCCTTGTCTGTCTGGCAGTTCTCAATTTCTGACCCGTTGTCCATCCAGTTACACTGACACCAGACGCTGCCTCTGTTAGTTTAATGTGAAGAATATAACTTGGCATCTCTCACAGCTGTGTTGAGAACCAATTCTGGATGCAGGAACTATAAAAATATGTTTTACACATATCGTATATGGAAAAAGCATGTAAAATACTTTTCATCTTTGTGACATTAGAAGCATTGGAGACAGTATGTGATGGCACAGATACACAGTTAAAAATGTGTATGTTACAGTAACTGCAGTAGAGGTGTGTGTTTGGCCAGGAAGGGCAGGTGTAACCCTCCTTCCACCAAGCTGTGGGCATCAGGTGGATGGATGTTTCTGCCGAATCAGGTTTCTGTCTTTGAACAGACGTGTTTGTTAATCTTCCACGTATCAGCTGGTGCAGTACTGCTCCCTTCCCACGCCGGAGTTGGCTTCCAATGCAGTGACACCTGTGTGCTTTTCATAGTGGTCTTGCCACTGCGTATTCATATCCTTGGATGCTGGTAGTCAAACAGCATGTGGTTCCAGTCGATTGGTAGTTGTACATGAAATGATGATTGCAGTTTACCTCTCCCTTCCCAGATGACAAGGCAGCTTCAACCACTTCCAGAGAGACTCTGCAAAGTGTCTGCAAGGTGTATGCAAAGGAAAAGTAAAGAGCAATCATTTATTACTTCATGTGCTCACTAGACAGCGAGGGCTCATGACCTGCCTGGCAAAGCACTGCTGTTGTGTTTCTTTATATGACACACGCTGAGTCTGTGCTGGCCAGGCAGTCAGATGGGGAAGGGCTGTCTTCACTTCCTTGGATTGGCTCATCTTGGACGTTTCTGTTCTGCTTTTTCCTTTGAGTTATCACCTTTTCCTGTTAGCATTTTTCACCCAAATTCCTTGAGCTGCTAACTTAATACCATCGCAACAGCTCAACTTCCACATGTGTTTTTATTTTTCATACCTTCTTTCATGGCTTTATTTCACATGCTTTCTCACAACAATTTTCTCTATAAGACGAGACAAGGTCACACTGCTGTGCTGGCACAGACCTTGGATCGAAGACAGCTGAAGACTGAGGGTCAAAATAGGGCTTGCATTAAAAGGCCAAGGATTATAATCGAGACTTCTAATGCTGTCTGAGTTGTAGGCATAGCACCTGTCTTCTAACACTGGGCTGTGTTGTCTGCTTGTCAAATGGGTGATCTCCTGACTGTGTGCAGTTCCAGGAATTTTGCAATTCACAGCTAACATCAGAGCTAATTGCTCTTTCTTTTCCATTGTTTTGTGACTGTGTCCTTTTATGTTCCCATGACCCAGTGTGTGTGATTTTCATGATCTTTTTTCCCAGTTACTGTTGCTCCTAAACACCTGTTTTACTTTCTTCCTTGAAATCTACCTGGGGTACTTTTTAGAAAATGGAACTTGCCAGGTTTATTTTCAGATACAGACACTCACTGCACAGTCTCATCAATTGTGTTTTGTGCTCTCATGTGCTTAAAAAACTTAAGTGGAGAGGTAGTCTTTGTATTTTATTTATTTTTTAACCAATTTTATTAATATATGAAGTTGTGATGTAATTTAGAAGGAACGTTGATGGAAGTGAAGCTCACCTTATTGGTGGTGTTTGCTGCACTTAATAAAAGGCTGAATCCATCACCGTGCTTGCCATACAGAACTAAACAAATTTGGAAAGGTGAAGTTGTTTGGCTGACATAGGCTACATAATGTTATTCACTTATGTAAGTGATGAACAGTAGAGCAAGTGGGCTCAAAGCCTTAACTGTTAAGGGGTTAGAAATTGTAGTACAGATTTTCTGTTTAAGCATAAATAATTTTGGGATGTTTGCTGTACTTGCATGGTACTGACTGGAGAAGAAACATGGTTTTGGTGCTTGAGACAGCAAACAGACTTGTACTGAGTTGGTTTATTTTTTGATTTACTGTGGATTTTTGGATCATTAATCTGTCTGCACTGCAATTACTCATCAGTAAATTGGAATGGTAATTCTTTTCTTAAAATGTGGCTAGTGTAGACTGCCAGGTTTTTGCAGCCTGGATGTCTCTTGATATGTGCTCATGATACGAGAGGGATTTGTTTCCACCTGAAGTGTCTAAGAACTGTTGGAAGACAAGTTGACGAAGTGATGGAAAATCTTTTTCTTTGGTGACCTTTTAATACCGAATAAACTGTACTATGTATAACTTCTTTAATACTCTTCTTGCAGTTCTGGAGACTATTTACTGCAAGAGCAATCTTTAGCTGTATTGTGAGTCTGAGTCAGGGTCTGAGAGGTGATGAATTTATTTGATGATTCTTAACTATTCCTTTCCATCTTTTATTTACAGGAGGAGTCACGCTGTGATCTTAGTCAGTTTTCTGCATCCCTTAAAAGCTATGAAAATACTTCAGATACAAATCTTAATAAGAGAACCAAAAGCATTTACACTCCGTTGGAACTTCAATTCATAGAAATGAAGAAACAGTATAAAGATGCTGTGTTGTGTGTGGAATGTGGATACAAATACCGCTTCTTTGGAGAAGATGCAGAGGTAATTTTTGTCAGGATTTTGGAAAGATACTTGCATTGTGTCAGTGTCTTAGTAGGTCTATGGCCGCTTCCAGAAGGAGGCTTCCTGGGGACATGAATTGTATGAGTGTTTTTAATACTTGAAAATAAGATGAAAAATCTCTGTATACTTAAATGTAAGACTAGCCATTACACATACACTTTAACCAAAGCAGCGTCTATTATTTTGTAATCATAAGGTTGCATATTGAGAACTTAATTATTGTAGCACCCCAGTGTTTATTACGTGGCAGACTTAAACCTGAAGCAGTTCTACAGATGAATTCATTATCATGGCACAGATCAAGATCTACTAGGAATATTTCAGCTCTGAAGACAGTGAAGCAAATGATGTAGAGTAGATGAATCGATACAGCCTGGGTGCAGAGAATGTCTTGGATGCAAGAAGAGTAGCTCCACAGAAAATAACATAATGTTACATGTGTTCAGTTACGAAACATATTCAGATGCTGCATCCACACATGCCAGATCTATAGGAACTGGAAAGTACTTCACAGCAAACAGCACTTGGAAGTGATGGTTCATAAATAGCTTATGCACATTTTGTTTGTGGTCTGTCCCAAAAAGGTTTACCCTCTGGTCCGTGCTATTTCACTTAAGACCATTGAGAAGCTTCTCTTTGCTTGGTTACTGGGAAATAATTAATTCTTACCAACTTCATACTATTTAATTTGTCTACTCATTTGCTAGTGCACTTACAGTCCAGATGCCCAATTCAGTGTTTAACTGCAGTTTCTGTTTAAGACCACCTTCTCTGTTCCGGGCAACCACCTTCTTGCTGAGGGCAGAAAAGCAAATACAAATCATATATTAAAATGTCGTATTTCAACAACTGTTGCTATTCATTTTCTTAGAAATATTTAGCCACCACTTCTGTTTGATAATGATGTTTCAGTATTTTAGTTGATTAGCGAGCTTAGCATCATTAACATTGTTCTGTCTGTGTTTTTTTAGTATTGTGAAGAATATTTGAAATTTTGTTGAGCTGTATTGCAGAAACCATGAATGCCTTATTTGGGTCATTTATCTCACTGTGGGAAGGGTCAAGGTGCAATGTAATAATCTGTTGTGAAGTCTGTGATACTGAAGCCCCTGTTTGTGACAAGATGTAAAAACAGGAAGGTGAAGGACCCACCATGCTGAGCTTTTTCCTGTCATGTTCTCATTTTGACAGTGGACTTCTAAGTGTAAACGTGAATTGGTATTGTCATAGAAACAAGCTCCTGTACTGCGTTTTGATGTGTTTGTGTTTGCGGGACTTCTGTTGTGACTGCAACTAGTGTGGATGACCTGAACTACTTACTGTCTGACTCTTTTTCTTGTGTGTTGCAGATTGCAGCTAAAGAGCTAAACATTTATTGTCATCAGGATCATAACTTTATGACTGCCAGTATACCAACTCACAGATTGTTTGTCCATGTGCGACGACTTGTAGCAAAAGGATATAAGGTAATCTCTGGCTTTTAATTAAATGCTGTTCAGTATAGGATAGCACTGAAATAACTTGCAGTTATTGTGCCAGAGTCTTATTTGAACTGAGAAGTGGGAAATGTATTAGTACATGTTTCTGCAAGTAAAATGGCTAACTTTTCCTTTGTTGCAATTTATCTATTATAGTGAATGCCATGTAATTCAAATTGATTAAAGCTTCCTCTGCTGTTTTAAAAAACAGTAGCTTAATTTTTTTCTATAACAGTTCTGGAACAGTTCTTTTAGTTATTTTTTTATCCAGCCTTTGCAGTTAGTAAAGGTAAATATGCGTACTTTGTTTGTTTTTCTTCCTCACATCTTACTTTTCCTCATCCCAGACCATACTATTTTTTTCTCTTTCTGTCTGTTGTTCTCTTCCCTATAACTTTGTGGCTTTCTATTGACACCTCCCTCTTTCTGCTTATCAGAAGATGACTTGTTGAATTCAAATTGATTGCAGCAATCATTCTCTGACAAGTGATGAACTCTAGCTAATTTGTTTCAGAATATGGCAGGAAGCACAGAGGAAGAAGTTGAGAGGGCAGTTAGAAAAGGATAGAGAGAATAAAAGAAAAGGCTGTGGCTTCCTAGTCTTGTTGGTAGGATTGATGCTAGCCTCTGCCCTTCCCATTCAGCTTTAGTGATGCACTTGCAGTTTGCACATCTTAAAAAATCACCAAATTTATTAAAAAAACCCAACATTTAAAATCAAGGAGCTAATATCGTTTCTTTCCTGTGTGCCTTTAGGTTGGAGTAATAAAACAAATGGAAACTGCAGCACTGAAGGCTGCAGGAGAAAACAAAAGCTCTCTCTTCAGCCGGAAACTGACTGCTCTCTATACAAAGTCTACACTTATTGGAGAAGATATCCTTTTCGAATGAATTTGTTTCCCGAATCTAATCATAGATGTATGAGGTGCTATAAAGCCAGTGTTATCACCTGGACAGAACATTGGTGCTTAGTGGCTGACAGGGAATAAAACTCCTTTAATTTTATATTGTCATGAAACATCATCCAGACTTTACAAAGAATTTATTCAGGGACTTGGTTTTGTTGTAAAACAGCAGAGCTTGTGTTTTCTGTAGTTGTTTTTAGACTTTCCAAGTCTGCAGTGTTCCTCAAGGTCTCGTCTTCAGCTTTGTGTTTGACCAGATAGAGAACTGCAGCATTAGTAGTTCATAAGGCTGTCAAGGAAGAAGAATTCACTGTTTGGTATCAACAATTTGCTTTAAGTGAAAAGAGGGTACTAAAACCACTAGGCTGTAAAAAAATAAAACTAGGTAATTAACTCCTGGCTGTCGTAACAAAGAAAAAGCAAAAAGGAGATGAAAGCATCTTTTGACCACTGAAGTTGTTTTCCTGACTTCTGCCTTGCCTCTGTCATGTTTTTTTCTGTAATATCTCAAGCTCGTATTTAGTAGATACTGAGAGCTAAAAAGATTGTTAGATTAATGCCTGTCGGGTTGCACTTAGGGCACAGATCATGGAGGCAAATTACACAGTCCCAGGATTTTGACGTAGATTTCCAGTGTACATACAAACTCTCTTGCAGTGACTGGCAAACTGATGAAAGCAGGCTCAGCAGTATGACCCAATGTGGTGGACTGATACGCAACAAATTTTTAATGAAGTTAACCTAATGCTCCTGCTAAGATGTGAACTTTCGTTTAAGTCAGTCTATGCTTGCTTTTCAATTGTTGCATGCTAGTGCATTTCCTTCTCTCTGTTAGGTGCATGTGGTTTGCAGATGTGAAGTTAAGGTGAGCAGCCCATATGCAGCATCTGCTGGTAGTTAAACATTTGACATAACTGCTCCGCCTTGAACAGGGAGACCCACAGACATAGTTGAAGATGGCCTTTGCCTGAGCTGATGAAATCTGCATCGTGTAATTGCATGTAATATGAACACAACCACTGACTTCAGTCCTCCTGCTGACGGTTACCTGAAATTCACTAAAGTGATAGTAGGAGTTAAACTAATAAAAGAAAAATAAACCTTCAGTCTAGCAGGCTATTAAGAAATTTAGTTGAGAAGGACTTAAATCTAGAAGGACTTCTGAATAATCCACACAAATCTGTGTGCAACGTTGTTGTTCTGTTTCTTTTTTTTTTTTAACACTTGATACATGTGAACCCTTTGCTGAAGCTAGATGATTCCGTAGATGTTGAAGAGGTAACAACCGACGTCCCTGATAACTACCTCCTCTGTATTTGTGAAAATGGAGAAAACGTAAAAGACAGAAGGAAAGGTGACATTCTTATAGGCATTATGGTAAGTTTCACAGAGAAATTAGTATTTTATGTTTTTAATATATTTTTTCTTAGGGGTGAATGGTTGTCTTCCTATATTCAGTATTGTACCGTGTTTTGTTTTTTCTAGTTTGTTTGTTTTATAACAGGGTCCAGTATAGGTAAGATATCATCCGTGTTTGAATTGTGATGGCTTAATACCTGAAAACTACCCAGTAGGTTCGGACTTGGTAACTGGATATTCCCAATATCCATACTTTGGGAATAGCAATATACGGGATAGTTTATTGCTGCCATATTGCTTGAAAACATACCTGTGTTTTTTTTAGCAGCCAAACACAAGAAAGCTGTTAGTAAACTAACTTTAGAGTATAAACATTTTTAGAGATAATACTTTAAAGCATGCGAGCAGTTTTTTCCTCTACAAAATAACTTTCTATGGAGGAAGAGACTGTTTCTATTTTTACTGTTTACACTTCACTTTGTATTTTCTATTATGGTAAAGATTGAAACCAGAACTGTTTAATGGGCAAAACGTAGTGATAACTGAAGCCCATTCTGTTGATAGTTCAATAATTTGAAATTATTTTGATTGTAGTTGCATTTGAATGTCACACTGCAGCTGGGAGAGAGCAAAAAAAAGCACGGGCCAAGATGACAATTAGTTTCCATGCTGAATTGCATATACCTTCCATAGGCTTCCAATGATGTAGATTTGCATGCTTCTTGATAGTAGTAAGAGTTGAGCAGTGGCAGACTGACGGTAATGAGAGCACATTTACATTTCCAAGGTATTGTTATGACTTACCAGCACAAAGTTGTGATAGTCTTTCAAACTTGCTGCTTTATAGATTTGAAGAACATAATTGCATTTTTGATCTTCCACTTTCATTAAGTGTGAGGGTGCTATGCAACTTCTGTACTATATACAACTTTTTTTCTTTCTGGCTTAACAATTTGAGTTACTGAAATGTTCCCTGAAACTTTAAATACCCAATGTGTATATATTATTTTATTTGACAGGCAATCCAACCAACTACAGGAGAAGTCGTTTTTGACAGTTTTCGGGATTGTGCATCTCGCTTAGAATTAGAGAGTCGGCTTTTGCGCCTGCAGCCAGTTGAACTAATACTTCCATCCAGCTTGTCAGATCAATCTGAAAAGCTCATCAACAGTATAACCTCCATGAGGTATGTTCTATGGGGATTTTTTTTTTCTTTTGTTTTTAATTAAATCTAAGCTATTGATGGGGTTTATATCCAGAGGTAAGCACTGATGTATAGTTCCCTAAAAGCCATTTTCAGAATGTCTGTAGTTTGCTGCTGGGTCAAAAATCCCCTGGATCCTGCTGAGTTCTGAACACTCATTCTTTACTTGTATTTAGACTGAAATTCAGGGCTTCTGTCTCAGGCCTGTGAAAGATTAGAGGGTCTAAACTTTTTTTGTTTTCATTTAGATCATCTTGATCCCACACTCCCAGTCATGTTTTTGTTGTTTTTTTTTTTTTTTGGCTTTATTTTATCGTTGATGCACCCACCTTTGGGATTTGAAAGTGGTGCTCTGTGTCTGCTGTTGTTTGTCATAGTATTAGTATCTCTAGATGGCATGAAATTTATTTTCTATTAATGTAAATACATATTAAAAAAACTTTGTAACTGGTATTTTATTTTGCTTGTGCTATTACATTATCTTGAAATTGAATACAGGCTTGGAAGTACTGTAAATGATCATCCATTTATATTTTGTGTTCTCTTTGTGTAAAGTGTAAAATGGTTAAATGTTTTCAATTTTTGTTTTACTGTGGTATAAAGCCAAAATAGGACATAATTTGTAGGATGACAGATGAAGGGAATAAAACATTCAAAATATTGCAGATGCAATTTTTGTGGGAAAACAGCTTTGTATTTTTTTAAACCACACAGCTCCTGATTGGAGAGAACCAGAGTAGAGTTTGACATTTCTATTTGGAGTGAAATAATCAGAAGAAGTATGTTTCCTTTTACCTGTTAATACAATAGGAGCTAAAGAAAGTCAAAGAAAAGTGAATGTGTTGCATAGACACAGTTGTGTGTTAGGGGGAAGATACAAATGTCAGCACTTCCCGTATTGTAAAGACAGACAAATGCATCACCATCACACGGGCGGTAACCACCTGACAGATTGTCAGCTTTCTACCGTGACTCCCTCACTTAAACTCTGCCTGTGTCACCATCTCGTAGCTTTCTCTAATGCCCCAGACAGCTGATCAGCTTAATCAGGCTGCTCCACAGGCATTCCTTTCCCACCTGTCAGTGTAATCCTTCTTTGTCTCTTTTTACAAGAAAAAAAAAAAAAAAAAGCTGACATGAAGTAGTGGGTAGGCAATCTGCTTTCATGGCCCATTGTAGGAGTTTGCACAGATGTTGCTGTACTCAGCTCTGAAGCTATCAAGGGCATGAGTGTACCAGAGACCACAGTGGGAAGAGGGACTGAAAGCTTGCAAGTCAGTGTTAGGGATTTTAAGAAAATGTGGCCTGTGAAAGTGTTGTATTCAGCATTGTTCAGTGGCATAGCGATGCTTATCTTTTGTAGTGAAGTGTGCTCTTGTCTTCTCTTCCCTCAGCTCCTGTGTGGACTGCAAAGCCATAAGGAGTTGAAAAGGTCAATGCCTGACTGTAGGTGTACTGGGCAAGCAACATCAGTGTGTTTTCTTGCAGTGCAGTGGTTTGTTAAGACCCGGGCAGATAAAGGAAGTATTTTTCCTGTCAGATTAGGAAGGAGGAAACTTTCCAGTTGCCAACAAATGTTGCAACGTTTTTGCCCTGGTAATCCTTTGATGACATTCCTTTTGTAGATCACTTACAGAGGGGTATGTCCCAAATATTTCTAAATACACCAGGATGAAGACTAAAAACTTCTTTTCATTGCTGTTAGTGTTGTGTACTGAGAATTTAGTGGAATCTGAAAGAAAGCAAAGTTATGTAAAAAGACAGACAAAGCAAGCATGTTTCTCAGAAACAAGTATTTTAGTTGTATGCTAAGGAAGTTCTGATGTAGGTTTGAGACAGCGGTTGTGGTATTTAATTTTTTTGATCATGCACAGCTGAAGGTGTCAGATGGTAACTGTTCGTTTCTATTAAGAACCAAAGATACATCCCAGTACTTGATTTTGTGAGCAGATGTTTATAGGTTTTTTCCCCCCTTATGGTAACTATCCACAAAAACCGACTAGGTGACTCTCTGGTCTAAATGTATTTAATTACATTGGAATGGTAAAAAATAAAACGCATTCCTCCAGTATGCTTTGGTAGTGTCACATCTAAACCAATTGTTTATCGATTTTGTCATGTCAAAGATTTAACCGCTAGAGGGCCCTCAAGTACTTAATTTAAGTGGTTCCAGTATTCTCCTTTCTTCTGCTTTGAACTAGGCTCTGGTTTTTATATAATTGCTGTTATACAGGTATTAGTTTTGTTCTTGCACATACTGAATGGCCTAAAGTATTCGGTTGTAGTTGTGCATTAACTTGTAATTTCATTCTTTGTCTCCATTTTTTTTCTGATAACTTCTTGTAAGAAGCATCTGTTAGCTGGGAGAGGTTTCATTGTGAATTTTTACAAGACCTTTCTGACTAAACCCATTGGAACTGGGATCTTGTATTTCGTGAAGGCATATCATCTCTTAATTTGTTTATAATGTAGTGGAAAACTGGCAAAGTTTAAAAAACAAAACAAAACAATAAAAAAACAACAGGGTATGGAGAGGAGAGAAAATCAGTCCCAGCAGACAGACAGCTTGGAGTGGTGTCAGGAGCAGATAGGAGCAGAGATGAGTCTTTCTGCCTGTATGCAGCTGTCCTGTAAGAGTTGTACCAGGAGTTGTCTGAGTAACTTGGGGGACAGTTTGCTTTTGGATGTTGCGTATTAGATCAACGTGATGTGGGCTAGGTCTCCTGTACAGAGTGTGCTCAAAGATAGCTGGAAAACAAATAAAGAAAAACTCGTCAAGATAAAAGACTGGGCCTTCATGGCAGGAGATGTGGTCAGTTGTAATGCTTAGTTGTACTGACAGAGTTGGAAGTAGCTCCTTGCTTTAAGTGTTGTTTTTTTCCTCCCTCTCTCTTTTTCATAATATAAAAAGACCAAATGTGATGAAGAGTATATAGCAGTGTACTTGTCTGTCTGTCTTTAGTTTTCAAAAATTAAACATACATAACATGCATATTTTTTCTGTAGTGCTGTGCTTCCCTTTTCCTATTCTTCTCTTTTTTGTTGCCACCGCAGCTATGTCCAGACTCAGCTAAATCATTCACAGTATTTACTGGTGCTTCTATTTTGGTATTGTGTAAATTTTCACAGCCAAATTTGCATCAAAAGCACACACATTACAGGAAGAAAAGAACAGCTGAGGAGCAGAGTACCGTTGTTCTAAATTTGTTTCTGTTAGAAACAAGAGCCAAATAAGTCACCAAAAGTGTTTTAGTGTCTTAATATGGTTGACAATCACTGAGATTGTACTTCAGCCTAAGGAATGCTTCGTTATGTTAGAAATTATTTCTATGTATTAATGTAAAATAGGTGAAAAGAATTTTGAGTCAGAAATGAAAGTGTAAATTAAAATACACATTTGAAAGGGGCCTCTTTCTTCACTTTTGAAACTGCACAGAGTACAGCGATAGTAAATGTTTGCTAATACTGCAAATGAGTGGAGAAAATATTTTCACATATTTATATGTGGCTGAAAACAGGGTCTCTCAGTGGGAAGAATTAAACAGATTTTATAGTAGGTTAATAAATGAGTGAGGCAGCAGAAAAAGCTGTTTTAGGAAGAACAATCTCAGAGCAGCTGTTTGAGCTGTACCCAAGAAAGCAGTTTGCAGAGTAAATGGAAGATACAGCCCCAGTTCTGAAGTGCTCCGTGTCCAAGTTACACATAAACATTAATGTAATGAACACTAAGTAAAGTTAAATACTTAGATGTTTGTATGATTTGTTCATAGAGTGGAGCTTTAATTCAGCTAGTACAAAGCCACTTAAACTGCATTCTTGGGGGAGAGGGGGCAGAAATCTCAGCGTTAAAATCAATAGGTTTGAATTACCGCTGGTTTGAAAGAAGCTAAGTTCTTTTTGTAAAGATTCTGCTTAGCCATTTGGATCAAACTTTGGTGTTTGTTTACCAAAATGGTAAGCTTTAAAAAATAGCTTAACTTGTGTTGTAGATTTTTCTTTTTTTTTTTTTTTTTACAAGTTACGTCTTTTTCTGTGTAAACTTTCACCCTTGGTAATTTAAAACTCATGGAAACAAATGCTTTTAAATGTGTGGCGTGGTTCATGTTCATTTTCTTCCAGTTTGTTGCTGTTTCAGGTGGTAAATGAAATGGTCCTCTTGCCAATGTCGTGGGAAACATTGTCCATAAAAAAATAATCACTAGAAAATACTATTCAAGGACACTGAACTTGAGGTCAGCTTTGGTGGTGAGCCTTCCTTCAAAAGCAATCCTTAAGTTAAAAGTAGGCTATGGAAAGTGGTTCAGAACAAACTGTTCTGGCGGGTACTGTTCTGTTCCTGAACCCTTAGTAACATCTGTTTGCGAGAGTTGGCCTGGCTCAAGGAAAATATTTTAATGCTTTTAGTTTTTCTTCTTTCTAGAAAACAAAGAAAAGATTCTTCCCTGCAAATATATGTGTGTGTTTTTACGGGAGAATGCCATGTTTTGCACTCCATGCTCTTCCTTGTCAAGGATCAATTCTTCCTTAACACTGGCTGCCTTAGAAGTTGGTCTGTACTGGTCTTCATGAAATCACTTCCCTTTCAGTCACTCCTGGTCTTCTCAAATAACCGCCTTTTGTTTCTTTGAAAAATGCTCTGCTTCTGTCCAGCAAATCCTAAGATGCTCCAGAGCTTCTCCTTACGTTTTTTCCATTTGGCCTTTTTATGCAAGCATGGGTAATGTTCTCTTGTGTCATTCTTTGAGCTCCAAAGCATCATTCCACCCAAGTCTGCACTGTTTCACAGTTTTTTATTTAAACCTGCTCTGTCAGATAGCTGGCCAACAATATAAAATAGGGATGATATGGTAACTAACTTCTTGTCCATGCCCCCAGATTTTTCATGTTACTCTGCTTGCAGACCATCATGTCTTCTTCCTATTAGGTTGGGCCTGTAGTATGGGAGGCAGTTTTGACACAGGCTTTAATCATTTGCTGCTTAATTTATACTGCAGCTGGATTTGCTATTTGTTGCCCTGTAATACATCTAAGACTTTTTATCTCCTGGTTATGACATTCAGGTTTCTGTTTTTACTTCAGTACTGCAGCATTGCCTTCGGCCTGGAGTTTGCTGCCTGGAATTGCCTCCTCAAATCCATTCAGAAGGAAATTATTCTCCCCATTCACTGATACGATCAAATTACCCTGGGACTGAATCCCTCAAACAGCTGGTCTTCCATCATTACATGCAATACACGTTTTCTTTCTTTTTATTGAAGGACCTCTGTAAGTACAGTTTCAAGCCCTTTCTGCTTACACCGTCAGTGAAGTGCTGAATGTCCCCTCTGATTTGGCAGTCTCTTCTGCCTTTAACTGCGTGTCAGGTGGGGTCACAGCATCACAGAATGGCTGAGGATGGAAGCCACCTCTGGAGCTCATCTGCTCCAGCAGGGCCACCCAGAGCAGGGTGCCTCGGACCATGCCCAGGTGGCTTCTGGAGATCTCCAAGGAGGAGATCTGCAGCCTCCTTGGGCAGCCTGTGCCAGTGCTCAGCCACCTGCACAGTAAAGGGTCACCCACAAGGTGGTCTCTCAGGTACCTGCTCCACAGGGGTTAGTTTCATTCTCTATGTTCAGCCCTGGCACAATTTCTTCTTACCAGCACGGTCATTAGCTGTGGCTTGGTAGAGGGTCGTTGGCTGCTGGCTTGCTGTTCCTTCATCCTGCCTGCCTATTGTAGTATGTCAGTGAAATCTTTGAAACAAATGTACGATGCATTTAATTTTGTGGATCTTCATATGTGGCTGGTAATGAATGGCTCACATCAGAGGATGCTTTCATAAAGTTACTGTCGAGGACTTTTTAAAACAGTGAGCAGTTCTGTGCGTGCATTTCTGTATCTGAGCTCAGAAGGTTTGTAGGTGAGCAAGGGAGGAGAAATCTAGTAGAGGCAAAAACAAGACATCAAATGGTTACAGCAAGAATAAACAGTATTGCAGATGAAATTACTGAGCTAAGGAGTGAAAAGGATCTAAAGAGTGGGTCATCCTAGCGGTTACATGGTTTGTATACTTTGTAATATTCCCACAGATTTTTAAGTGAAAGGCAAGCTGTGACAAACATCTTGAAAATGCTTAGTATAAATGGAAGCTACAGGCAGTGGAATTTGCAGCAGGAAAAAAGCAAGTCAAGTATGAAAACAGCATGTGTGCTATTTTCTGTAAATAAAAAAACACAAACGTATTATTGACCAGATGTTTATGGATTAAAGAGGCCTTTTGCACTGCTAATAACCCAATTCGTGGCTTGGGCAACTCAGCTGTATAGAGAGCTGTTTGAAGAATATCAGTCATGCCATAGCTTACTTGGTTTGAACAGACACGGAAAAAAAACACCAAACCAAACCAAAACAAAAAAAAACAAAAAACCAGCATAATCAAATCAGTGTTGGAGTATGTTTTTCAATTTAATCTTGTTAGAGACATGAAACAGATGCTGTTCTCAGCACTGGAGTTCATTATTGTATTCTGTGACATTGCCAGGTAAGGGAAATGTGTGGTGTAAATTTCTTGACAGATTTCTTATGTGCGAAGATGACTTCTTCACCCCTGCCTACCTTGCTGCCCTTCACAGTTTGGGACACAACACAGGCACGCATCCTTTGGATGAAATTACTATTCTGGTATGAGTCCAGAGTTGTGTCACTGGGAAAACAAAGGAAGGAAGTTTCAAAGCACTTTGTCTGAATGCAGTGCAGGTGCTCTCAGAGAGCTTTTCTCAACCTGGGTGACTAATTAGATAAGAAGTGTTAGCTCCATCAATGGAGTCACGGCAGGCCATTGTGCGCCTTGCCCAGCCCATGTGTTCTTGTAAATTCCTCCAGTCAAAAAGGAAGCCGCGCACACTGATGAGCTTCCTTGGTAGTTCATACCTGGCTTGAAGGTTCATTATTTCTCCTGTAATTGCAAGCTGCATGAAAAAAGGGTTGTGTTCAGGAGCTGTATTTGTGGCGTTCTTGCACTGATTAGTCATATACATGATTTAGTGTTTTGTTTTTATTTCCTGGCACTTGAGCTGGCAGTTGTTAAATTAAAAATGATTAGGTTGATCCGGGTGGTTGTGCAACTTCTCACAATCAAAAAACTTAACTTTTAATTAGAAAAAAGTACCATATTGAAAGAAGCAGGAAAATCAAAATACTCATTTTTCATGTTTTGGCACCTACTTGATTCATTATTATAGGAGAGAACAAAAACTTCAGGAGAAGGTGACAAGTGAGTAGTTCTACTTTTTGTTGTCCTATCAGGTTGTTATGATATTTCTTGCTTATTTCTATCAGTATGTATTTGTATACAGTTGACTTCTCACAGCAGCTTTAGAAGTTTCTCAACCTGGGCAGGATGCTGAAGCTCGTGATTACAAATCCAGATTGGTGCCTGGAGCTCTGCGCCTTGGTCCTCCTGCAGGTGGCACCTCCATCTGCTGGCCCTGTTACTAGGGGGAGGAGAGTGGATGACAGCAACCAATTTATAATAACTAATTTTCCCCAGATATCTGTAAGATAAATAACTGTGGTGTATTAATTGGCTTGGTGGACAATAGTAATAAATTTCCACGTTCAATAATCCTAAATTGAAGGGACAATTTACATTTGAAATTTTGTGAACCTGAGTTGGAGGTCACCGCTCTGATTAAAGTCACCCAAATGGTGTTGTTATTGAAATGTAATTCATGTTAGTAATTTAATTTCCAGTTTTCAGATAGTACAAGTATTGTTTGAAGAAGTGAGCATTTACTGATGGAAGTCTGCTTTGCTGATAAGATAGTAGAGATGTCATACACATCACAGATTTTCTTTGTGGAGCTGGTGGTTGTATCTGACAGGCTTGTGTAAACTGGAGAGTTGCACAATTGTTGCAGTACAGCAACTGTGTGCTGTGCAGAGGTGAGAGGACAGAAGGCACACACCTGTGCACACAGGTGGAAGTTGTTCCACCTGTGTTGAAGTACAGGTAAAAACTACGTGCACAACTGCTGAATGTCTGAGCAATTCAAGTGTACAGACACTGGGAGCACTCAGGTCTTTAGGGTAAGCCAGGCATTTGTTTATGTGTTTTGAGGTGAGTAGAACAAAATTTAAGGGGCTGTTCTTCTTAAAAATACCCGAGTGAATTTTGAATGAATGTAAAATCCTTTTTAAAGGATGCAGTTATGGTAGTACTCAGGTTCTACTCTAGTCCATGCTCTACGCTACCCTGCACGTTGGCTGTTCCGTGGTGACTTCCAGAGTCAGTGTCCTGTGCTTGAAACGTGAAGGTAACGTGACCATTTTCATCGAGTAGTAAGCTGGCTGGACTTCTGCAGGGGTGAACGTGTATGTACAGTTTGGTTGACTGTGGAGGCACTAACATATGGCGAAGCAGCATATATGTAAATGATGCCAACTCGTTCTTATAACCAGAATATGAATTACATGTCTTCATTTGTTCCAGATGTCAGTGGAAGTGTTCCAGTAACCTGAAGCTATAGCTCAGACATTCAAATGGAGAAGGATCCTTAAGCTCTTAAAGCTGTCATGCAAATTTTTATTTTAACAGACTGTGTAAGTTTGTTGGTGTATTTGTTTAAGTCCTAGCATTTTCTTAATAACACCTTCTCTTCTGTTATTTACTCTCCTTAGAAGTTGACTTGGGATGTAAATTTTCAGCTGTGAAACATTGGCATCATTGACACCTAGGATGTGTTAATTCCTCAAGTTTTACTTCTCCTTCCCTGCCATCATTGTTAGTGCTAGGGGTTAGAAATTCAGCAGTTTTAGTCAAAACGATATAGTGATATAAGTGAGGGTAGTGTGGGAGGAAAAAAGACTGAAACTCTGTGCATGTTTGGCATACAGATAGCAGTGACAGTAGAGAGCGATTAAATCCCTTTTTATGCATCCATCATCCTCCCCACCTTAAGTTACAGAAGAGAGAAAAGCTATGAAATGTGTTTATTTTTCGTAACAGAATATATTCATTTTCTTAATTTGAAGAAAATGAAGTTGAAATGGGTTCTCAAGTACCATCAGTCTCCTGAACTGAAAAAAGAAGCAAGCCTTTGTCTACCAGGTTATCTTTAATAGTCCAATTTTGTTCTTGACTGGTTTATAGCATTTGTCTCTCTTAACAGATGTTCATTTGATGTATAGTATAGCTAAGGTACTTTCAGTAAATTAGGGTTATGAACAGTGTACTTTAAAAATGCATGCTTTACCTGGGAATTTGGAATAGTAAAAATGATTGTAAGAAATTCATACTTAAGTTTACTCCTACATTTGCGTGGATATTTTCCTAGTTCTTAATAAAGAATTTGAAATTGTTTTAGTAATTAACTTTGCCAGTAAAAATCTTACTATTACAGTATTTTTTAACGCAGAAAGGTTTTATGTATATATATTTGTTTTGCATTTACATGGAAGGATCGTTTTGCAGAGAAGCAGATGGATCTACTTAAAAACAATTTCTAACAAATATGCCTGAATGCATTGCATTCCTCTTCTTTGTTTATGTTGTGCCTGTCTCTCTTGATTTTTATCAGGTAGGAGACAACTGTCTGCCCCTCCGTTCCTTCATACCATCCCTTCACAACCTATGCTACCTGCCCTTTTGTTTGCTGTCTCTAGGTTGCCTTTTCCCCATCTCCATACAGATTTCATGCACTCCTTGCAATGGGCTGCTTGGCACTGTCATTGTGCTCTACATACCCCATGCAAAGTTGTGTCTGGTACGGACCTTTATGTGGAAGCAGCAGCTCCCCACATAGGGAGGACGTAAGTGAGACCCTTCTACCTTTCTTCGTTCTTCCAAAGCTGGTGAACTGCAGGGTTCTGAGAAGGAAGGGTAACATACCTGGACACCTTCAGTGTTTCTTCTAATTATATTTTTTTTAACTTCAAACCATCTCTCTGCATGCCTTACTCCTCTTGGGCTATGCATTTCACTTTGTACTAAACACCTCTTATCAGGGCTTGAGGAAGGACCAAGAGAACACTGTGAAGAGCAAGATGGTCTTCTCAGGACAGCGTTGCATTTGCTATAAAAGATTTCCTGTTATATCTGAGAGAAAGGGAAGTAGGAAGAGGAAAAGGCTGAAAAATAAGGCCATCTTTTCTGAGGAACACATAATCAGTTGTGCAGCTGTCAAAAATCCTTACTTATGGTATTAATTGACGTGTTAACTGTTCTAATTCTATGAAAAGATTCCACGTGGATTTCTGTCTCTAAGTAGAGAAATTATGCTTTACCATAAAATGTTCCGTATGTATTGCAAATACAGAATGCTTGTTATTCCTCACATCTTTGACCAAAAAAAAACAACCAACTAAACAAACAAAACCCTTCATTTGGCTCTGAAACTTAATAAAAGCACTTGTATTTTCAGTTAGTGGATGTAAAAGTATATGCATGTCATGTACCAGTTTTGCTATCTATATATATGTATGAGCTGTACACAGGTTTGTAAACTCCTTGCCTGTAAAAAAAAAAAAAAAAAAAAAAAAAAAAAAGTCTGCATTTCATGACAGACTCATAGATGTAAAAAGAAAAATAGCCCAGCCAATATTCTTTGGCTTACAAAGAGCTTAAAAAATCCATAGCAAAGGAAAACTGTAAACTGATGACTGGACTTCACTTTTGTTTTCCTTGAATCTGGAGGAATATCCGTTTTCCTAGGCAAGATTTTAATGTACAATTAATTGATTTAAGTTTAGGGTCTCCATCAGAGCTCATGAAAAGTCCAGTTGTGCGTGCAGCAGCATTTTGACAACAGTGGAGAATACTTGCATTTAAATTGGACTGGTGAAAGCTGTCAGTCAACCTAGAAAATGCTACTCCTCTTTTGACTGAGTATTTTATGACCAGATTGACTTAATGACTGTCTGTTCAGGCCAGCTTTGGAATTTGAAGAATAAGAATCGAATGTAGCATGGGGGGCTCTGCTGTCCTTTCTCTAGCCCACACAAGCCAGGGATGCTGCTTTTTTCTGCTAGATTTTTCACATGGGTTTGCAGAGTGAAGGACTCTGATGGGGTCCTCATCTACCAGGGACTGCAATGGTTGCTGACTTGAAGTATGTAGAGGCGTGGAGATGTGGAAAACATTAGAAACTAAGCTGGAAAGGACTGAAAGTAGAGTATGTAGGTGTAAATGTTTGTTTATGTGGTCTGGTTCTGAAAAATAAATTGTTGCTTAGGACTCAGGCACAGAATCAGACTGCAAACTCACTTTGGCATAAAAATTTGCATACTAATACCTTTGGGTTGCCTGAGTAAAAAAATGCTTTCCTAATGGACATAATCAAATGCAGTTATGATGAACTTGCATTAATTTATTTTTTGGAGTGCATACTGTGGAATCATGTACCATTTGTTACTCAAAATCAAAACGTGATTTTTTTGAGCCTTGGCAAAATGGAAACTATCAACTATCAACATTTTTTTTTTTTTAATTTGTAACACTAAGATGTGGATACAGCTGTTGGTTAAGATTCCTGGGTTTATGCCACCTTGGATAATGTAGGATTTTGATTAGACAGATTAAATTCCTCATTTACTTGGTTCTGTGTCTGAGTATGTACATAATGTAGGGTTCTATATCTACATTCGTCATTTTGTACAATCCATCAGAGGGCTACTGGGTTTGAAGTGATGACTTTTGTGGTAATACGGAAGACAGGCAGAAAAGAGCTCTGTAAGTTAGTGCGAGTGTAGGGCCCTTTGAAATACGATGGATCATTTTGAAGTAAGAAGTGCTATAAAAAGCCTAAGTAAGAACTGTGATGAGACAAACACCCTCAGCTCTGACATGAAAAGGTAATTAACTTTTTTTCTTTACTACATCCATCCGTTCAATACCTGACCATAGCCTCAGCAAATCCAGTGGGAGCACTTGTGTAGTGGACCACTGGGAAGTGGATGAGAGTGAGTACTCATTATGTTGCTAGTATCATTGCATGTTGCAATTTGCAAAATAATTCTGTGCTGCTGATACTGTAGATTCAAGGGTGACATGTGCCAGAGTTGTTTCCAGTGGTGTCATGCTCCACAGTGAGGGGAAGGACAGAAGAGAAAGCAAAAAGTGTAAAAATGGCTACCCGGTCAAGGTACATACATCCTTTTTAGGAGTCTTCACCATGCAAATAAAGGGTTACTTACTACAGAGGAGTTATACTTGACTCTTGAAACCCTTTCAGCTGGCTCTGAAAGGGTTTAAAGGAAAAGACAAACTAGTAAATAATTATATTTTTGATGCTTTTTTATGTTAAAAAAGTGAATTGAAATTTACGTGGCAGTTTATTCAATGTGTGATACATAATTGGCATATTAGCAAATGTAATTAAAAAGGAGTATGTTATGGGTAAAACTTTGATACAATCCCATGCAACTTCCTTGTCTCTAAATTGGAGAGGGATGGATTTGATGGATGGACTGTTTGGTAGATGAGGAATTGGCTGGATGGACACATTAAAAGAATAGTGGTCAACAGCTCATTGTCCAGGGGGAGACCAGTGATGAGTGGTGTCCCTTAGGGGTATGTCTTGGGGCCAGTAATGTTTAATATTGTCACTGGTGGCAGGGACAGTGGGAGTGAGTGCACTATCAGAAAGTTTGACGATGACAGAGATGAGTGGTGCAGTCGACACGCTGGAGGGAAGGGATGCCATCCTGAGGGGTGGGCCTGTGCGAACCTCATGGAGTTCAGCAAGGCCAAGGGCAAGGTCCTGCACCCAGTAAAATCACCACAGCCGGGGCAAGATTCAGATCACTTCCAGCCTAAGCCATTCTGTGATTCTCTATTTGATTTTTAACATTCTTTGGAAGGGAACCTCAGAATGGATTTTATTGATCTTCCTTCAGTATGGTGACTTACGAAGGAAAGAAATGCGCTGCTGAGAGAGGACTTTGCCTGAAACTGAAGTCTGTTTTCCATTTTTTGCAGTCTGTATTCAACTAGTATTTCAGATGCAAATCACGTGAAGAATTGGATGTGTATTAAGAGGGATGTTTTTTCAGTTGTGTCTATATATCACAATTTACTGTGAGTACAATGTAGAGATCTACCTTTTATATCATGCTTGTTGAAGGGAATTCCTGTGTTTTTGTTAGGAACATTCTTTATAGACAGATTTCAAAGTACTGTGCCAGCAACTTTTGTGTGTTTTAAAATACAGGATCTGAATAAAAGGAAGCCAATGTGTCTCTTCATTTTCCTCAGTTGTGTACTAAAATCCTTTCTCTGACAAAAATAAACAGAATTACACTTAGTAGTTTTATTTCTCTATTCCTCTGGCATTGTAAACGTTTCATCTGTGGGTAGTAACGTAAATTTTTTTCTTCAGTTTCCCTAAGTCAAGTCTTGACTTATAAAATCTATTAAATAAGAGTAAATCACAATTGCTAGTAGAAGATACTATTTTTTTTTCTTTAATTCTATAATTTAAAAACAAACAAAAACCTCTGTCACTTCCATTTTCAGTTGAGTTCTGCAGAGATGATATGCAGTTGTATGGTATTGAGAATTTTATTTTGGGCTGAACACTTGCCAGAGAGCATTCACTTAAAGTGAAGCTCCTGAAGTGTAAATATGAGATAAATTCAGTTTCAATTTCAAATCCTGATCTCCTTTTTTATTTTTTTCTTTAAAAGTGTACCATTAAAGCTACTTTGCCTTCCTCAGTTTCCTTCAAATGTATTTTCCATTTGTAAAATAATTTAACTAGCTTTTTGCTTTTGGCTCATTGATCACAAATCCTAGCAAAGCACTGATTTGAAAGGTAGATGGTATACAGCACCTGTATGTTATAGACTAAAGTAAGCCATAGGGAAAGATAATTTCTCTGCTTTTTCACTTCTATTAACTTTTCGTAGTAAGTCAAGGTAAGAAGCAATTCGTGGTTAAAATGTGCCATTCTTAATTACAGGAATATGGCAGTGAAAGGAAAATTTGTGTATAGATGGCATAATTATTAACGTTCTCAGTATTTACTGTATTAGGAATGTCAGTGTGTTTAAGCATCTTTGTACATCTCACAGGAAAGCCTGAAATAATTTGTTGAAAAACTAACAAGTTCATCTCATCACATTTAATGGATTCTTAAATCTCTATCAGCTTATCAATGGAAACATTAATTAAAAGTATAATTGACTAGCCAGCTGTTCCGTGTTTTCTGTCCAACAGCCTCTATTAAAAACATTACAAAACATGTAAAGCTCTTTTTCTGAGGCAGATGAGAAGTTCCCTGTGCCAAATTCTCCTCACGCAGTGAGGTTTAAAGTGTAGTTTCTTAGCTGAATGCATGTTGGGTGACCAGAACCTATGGGTATGTACTGCTCTTGTATGGGAGACAAGCTAAGTCCTCAGTAGGCACAGAAAGAAAAAACTTGTATAACATGGCATATGCAGCTAGCACGTCAGAATGCTTTGTTCCCAGAGTGGGGCATTGCATGACTAAAGCTGAATGTGTGGTTGCATTTTCCTTTCTACATAGACAAAGTCCTCTGACAGCAGGGTGGTTCAGAGGCTCAGGTCTTGTATTGGGAGCAGTAAAATAGGCATGTAGTGAAGACAAGCTCCATCTTATATCAAATTGTCTTACCGTAACGCCTAAAAATGTGCAAGTCTTTACTGCATGGGAAGAGTACCTTTTGTCCGCTAGGTTTACAGCTTTCATTCCCAGGGCTGGGAACTATTTTCCCCAAGTACAAGAAGGGCCTCATGGAACCTTTCTTCATTTCACTTTTCCTTTTGTGAGATGGTTGCTAAATGTACATTAGCAACCTCCAGCTGTATCTTCCCTTAAAAAGTATGATAAGGCTTAAAAGGTATAGACCAACTACAAAAGCAAACTCTGTAATAACGTACAGTTTGATTATTGAAGCTTCTTCAAAGCACAGTGGGTTTGATTTGGGGATGGAAATGCTTAGTAGTTTGTTTATGCTCTGTGATTACATCCGTAGTTACAAATGTTGACAGCTGCACGATCTTGTTGCAGCTTATTATTTTTATTTCTGTACTGTTAGAGGAGACTTTAACATGTGAATGTGTCCCGAACATTGATCCTCCAAATAGAGGGGAAAAAGAAGGTAAAGCCTAGTAGACTGAATAGTTATATAATCTATCATGTCCCTTCAGTTGGAGTCAGTTCAAGTGATGCTGTTAGTGGCATGAGAGAAAAATGCAATGTGAATAGCAAGTTATGCATGCCAGAAATGAAAATATAACTTAAAAGACCTTGTGCTACACTCTCAGCAGAAAAAATATGGCTGGATAATGAGCTTAAATAATATTCCCTGTCCGGTTCCATATGAACTTTCCCCACAAAAAATGGGAAAACATATCTCCTTCTCTCCTAGTTACTGGATGGATGACGTTTTCCAAACCAAGATATTTTATTAAAGAGAATTCCTGCATGGAAAATCCCTCTCTTTTTGGAAAAGAGTGTCCACTGCTCAGAGCACTGTTTGAGTTTCTGGGATGTTTGAGAAGGACTTTGTACGAGTAGGTCGTGAGATCATGATGTAGTCACAACCCAATTCTAGAATCATAATTATTCCAGCCTCTGGTCCAGCCTGATGTCATTAGTAGATTGTTATAAACAATAAATTAAATACTCTATGCTCATCTCTTTTGTACAGCCCAGAGGAAACAGTTTGGTAGAACAGTGCTGTAAGGCAAGAAAAGCTATACAGCCAGACTCTATGTTCTTCTTATTTGTGGAGTTAAGCTGCTGATGTTTTATGTTGCCTTTAATAACTTTCACAGTTTTGTATAATCATTGATTTCCTCGAATCCTGGGGAAAAAAAAAAATTACGTCGATGGGATTTCTGGAGGTCATTTTGCTTAACCTCTTGCACAAATGAGGGTTATCTTCAGTTGCACGTAGTTTTGTCCAGTTTGGAAAATCCTCAAGGATGGAAGATCCCCAGGCTGTCTTACCACCTCCTCTGATGTTTAACTGTTTTTTGTGGGGAAGAATTTTTTCATAAAGTCCAAGCAGAGTTTTGAATAAATTGTGACTTGTGACTGTCTGATTTTGTTGTTTCATTGTGCCCCTATGACAAGGGTCTGCTCTAGGCTTTTTTGTATGCCTTTTAGGTAGAAGATGCCCCCTGTGCTTACTCTGTCCTGGAAAACAAAAAAAATAACAACAAAACAAAATGAAGAAGAAAAAACAAAACAACACAACCCAACACTTTCCTTAGTCTGCTGTCATTTGTTGTATTAATTAGCCCACTAATTGTGTTAGAGATACCCCTCTGGATTCCCTCCGGTTTGTTACTGTGTGTCTTGTGATGTGTGACAGGAGGCCCAAACTGGACTCAGTACTCCAGGTACGGTCTTAAGAACATGAAGTGGAGAGGAATAATCCTTTCTCTCAGTCTTATCATACTTGGGCAAATGTGGCCCGGCGTGAGGTTGCCTTCACAATGATTCACAAGAATCATTTGCCTTCTTTGTATTGAAATTATTTTATCCTGGTAAGTTTTCCTGCTTTCTCTTTGCACAAAATTGATACCAACATCCCTTATCTGTGTAGAAAAAGCATGTCTAAGCGACAAGAATAATTAAGGTCTAATTTTAAAGGAAATAGGCAAATGAGCATCAGCAAATACCAGTGGTTATGAAGCTTTGTGCTTCTTTTACTTCTGCTATCTGAATTACAATTAGCATGGTGTAGCCCAGCCATATTGTCCTTCCCGTTGGGTTATGCAGATCTATTTAATATGACTCTGATATGCAGTCTCGTGCTGTATATAAACGCTGTTCTGTTGGTGTGCTTCTCCTCTGCAGCTTGGCTGAATGTATTTCCCACCTTTTTTAAGGATTGGTGATACCTGGAGGAATAGCCACTGAAAAGTTTCAGGTCGGAATATGAATTAGACATTTGTTCTGCGGGTAGTTAAAAGTAATAAATAAATAATAAAAAAAAAGTTGGTTAAGAACATCAAGTCTTGTGGAAAAATACCTGGATAACTTTATCTGAATTGTGAAGACAGATAGTTTGGATGTTTTTTTCCTCCTTCTTTTTGCTATAAATTTTAGAGTAATGTGGTGTTTTACGCAAGGAATTGAAGAATGATTGTAGGTTTTCCTCCTGAGTGCCAGGTTTGACCTGTCAGCATAACTGCAAAACCATAATGTACCTAGCGTCCTTTCAAATGTAAATCAAAGTGAGTTGTTATGGGCTGTATTTTCTTTTCTTCTTCTTTTTTTTTTTTTTTTTTTCTGTTCAATTTCTTTTAAGTTGGTCTGTAATCTTACAGGGCCATGCAAAGTATTAAGAGGATTCAGCCTTTTCTTTTTTTTTCTTTTTTTTTTTTTTTTTTCCTGAAATGGGAGGTTTTCTTCAGGTGCATATTGCTGGGTGACATCTGCCACTTGGAGAACCAGTTAAGTCTCTCCTGACAGGGCATGGCTGAGGAGTGCGTGGGAGAAATGGCAGGCAGTTGTTTGTGCTCTGAACCACGATCTGCACTTTTAGTCAACTGAAAGAAGAAAACTTCCAGTTTCCCCATCGTGTCTCTCCGTTGTATCAGGGCTTCTGCAGCTGTGAACGCCAGGCGATGGATGGATCAGCACGCAGGGTTAGTTACGTGTAGCCGGTTTTGACTGCAGATCGGTTTCCAGATAGGGGTCAGAATATTGCTTTCTGTAATGCAGACGAGGCATAGATAGATTCTTCCTGGAGGCCTTTCAGCTCTTCCATTCCCACATGACATCTGTGTGGAAAGTACAGCCATCTGCTCCCTGGCCTGCTCCCTGCTTCGGGCTGTCCCCGGGGGACCTCCACGTTTTCACTCTTCCTGTAACCCGCCAGTCTCACTCAGCAAAGCAGCCAGGCTGTCGTTTTGTAAGAGTTGCCTTTCGCTTTGCCCTTATCAAGTACGTGCGAGTTCCTTATCAAGGGTTCTGAGCTTCGCTTGCTCAGAGCAGGGCACGGGCAGGTGTGTGCGAGCCAGGCCCCTCCTCGGAGCTGGTAACCTCGATGGCTTCAGCACACTGACGGGTGGAAAATCCGGGTATGGCCTTCCTGCTAGCAGGAGAGATTTGTTTTCTGAGCGTGGTCTGTGTTGCATGTTCAGTGATCCTGGTATATTTCCACAGCAATTCTCATGCTGATTAAAGAAGAGGATTTATGTTTTTGACAGTTCTTGGCAGGTAGAGCTGTGGTAGAAGTGTGGGAGGTTAGTTTAAAATGATTTATAACAGATACATGGACGGACTCTGTCACCATCTCCATTATTTCTTATGTAATTGCTGGAAATAGTGTTTCATAAGCAGATGATGACTTCCATTCAGCTTCACATTTATGCTCTCTAATCTGTGCTAGTCAAATATGCTTTTATCCATAACCTGGGCAAATGCGCAGGTCATAATTCAGCTGCACTCCCCAGAATTGTTGCAAATTCTCTGTATCTGGCATGTTCCACAATATTCAGCACTGATTTGGGTGAAGAAGTGTCTTTAATCCTGTGGAGAAGTTTTAGCTTGAATTTGAGATTCATTCTAGAAACACATTGTCTTGTAGTCATCTGCTTTTAATTCTTGATTATTTTAACAGTGTTACTTTTCCTTTCTTGGACAAACTGCTAAATGTTTTGCATATGTGTGTATAGGTTTCAGATAATTTTGAATGTTTTGAAGGTCAGTGGTACATAATAAATATATTAAACTAGTAATGCCTTAGAGATTTTGCTGGTTCAGACACAGCATAAGGGAAGAGAGATCAGTATAATGTGTGGGAAACTCTGTTAAACATTGAACTGACTTTGCTCAAATTGGATTTGGGCCATTACATTTTGCTGCTAGGGTAAATATGTCTTTGAATAAGTCATATTCTACCAAGTTTTCCTCCATCAGCTTGATCCTAGAATGAGGTTGTAATGCTGAGTTTAATGACAATAGGCAGCGATTTGACACAAGAACAGCAGTTATGACTTTGCTGCAAGATCTGGTAGGTGGGAAATATTTCCAAAAAGATAGGAAGAGAAACAAAGAAAAGTGATTTGGGACAAGGTGATGGTCCAAAATTCACCATACACGTTTGTATTAGAGCTTCAAAACTCATTTTATGTTAAGGTCATTCTGTTGTCTTTTCCTTCGGTCTGCCTGTCCATAATGCTTTGGCATCTGTTAGTTGTAGTTGCTCTCTTCCTGGTGTTTGATTTATTGCTGATGTTACAGAGCACTTGATGTTTTCTTAATTATATAAGGAAAGGTTGTTATACTAGCAGAATATGTGATGCAGAGCTCAGGTTTTCTGCTTCTGTTGTGTGGTGGTGTAGACGTTCTCCGTCAGGTCCCTTTTGGTGTAAAAAGAAAAAGAAAATTTCAATTTTCTTACAATTTTGGGGGAGTTCTGACAGTCAGTTATTACTGCGTTACAGGATAATTTAAAGTAGTATTAATTGGTTGCAGTAGATTTTCTGGGTCAAGTATGAAATTACACTAAGATTCAACAGTGTTTAGAGGTAGGGCATCATATTTGTAAAAGCAAACATTTCAGAATTAATTATACTTGGCTCCTGGGGGGGAAATATATCAGAAACAGATTAGAATGATGATATAAATTCCTGGATCGCATTTCTGGTTTCTTTTCCAAACTTTTGCACGGATGGGACTCTTCATTTTGCCCCTGAGGTTGCTTCTCGAAGTTAAATCGCTTTTCCCGAAGCACTGCTTGTGCCGTGCTTCTCAGAGAACAGCAGATATCTGCATGTTTCCAGTACAGGTCACGTCCTTGAAAATTTTGGCACTTGTCTCCTCGTAGTGGTCTCAGTGAAGGGCAGCTGTAAGTAAAAGCTGTTGTGCTTTTTGTGCTGCAGCATTAGCAGGTACGTGTGCCATCATCCCGTGCTGCTCTTTGTGGGGTGTAGCTCCTGCAGCTGTGGCCGATCCATCCTTTTAAAATTCATTTTGGGCTTGCCCTTACACCCTGCTCCTCGTTTCTGTCAGCTCCTTTGTTACTGCAGTGCCAGAGGCTCGTACGGCCCTGTGAAGTGACCTGATGTTGGCAATGGCCCTGTTTGGGAGGAGGATGGACGACACGACCTGCGGAGGTGCCCCAGTCGGGGCAGTGGGATGCTCAGCTCCGCTCTGCTTGCTGCGGGTGCTGCTGGCACCCAGCGTTAGGAGAACTTATGGGCAGGAGGGGCAGGCAGCAGGTGAGAGGCCCTGAGGGATGAGTGTTCCTGCTGACCAACTGCACACAATGAAACTACTTTTCTGGCCCCAGGGAGGATTGAAGAGCGCTGTGGTACAAGCCTGAGACAACAGCCGGTGCTCCCAAAGCTTGCTGCTGGCAAGCTGGTGCCTCAGAAACAGTGATCAGAGGGAGCTGTTGTGGTCCCTTCACTCACTGTACTTTCACTTCCCTGTTGCTGTGCTGGTTAGCTGGGCTAAGCAAGCAAAAATCTGTTTTTCAGTTTTGTTTTGTTTCTTTGATCCGCACCCTCCCCCATGTGTTTCAAGGCATCTGGGATTTGTTGAACTGTTCCCTGACAGAAAGGCACCACAACACAATCATCTTTCTGAAAGAAACGTGTGCAAGTGCTGATGCTCGAAACTTCCAACCTTAAATTTGTATAACTGATGTCAGAAAATTCAGAGCAGAAATAGTCGCAGACCACTTAAACAGGGCGACAAAATGTGCCCTGCTGTGATGGACTTGCTGCTGTGCAGAAAAGAGAGAGGCAAGCCACAGGGGTCATCCCAAGCTACCACGAGCAATTGATTGGATGTGTCTTCACGTCCTCCTTGCTCACACTTTGATTCAGACAGAGGCATTTTCCATAGTGGGGTGCGATTGTAAGAATATTATTTTGTTAGCGTTAGCGTAGTATGGCAGGTAGTAGGCAGGGTGTTACTATAGTGTGGTTTTGTTTTGTCATTGTGTTGATGTTGTATTGTATTTTTTTAACCTATTTGAAGTCCTGCAAGTAGATTTTTTTTGCTGGTTGGCACGATCACGAATGGAGGATCTGTGGTGCCAGTGGTGACTCTGGGGACAAACCTGCACAGCTGTTTCACGAAGCTGTGTCACCATCAGGCGTGCAGGTGATGGTAAGTTCAACAAGCATGTGGCAGAGGAATCCGGTGTGCTCAGTCCCCTGTTGAGACCACACCTGGGTGCACTACATCCTCCCAGTGTCATGTGCTACGTAACACCTCTAAAATGCAGAGGGGAATATTGCTGGTAGCACGGAGAAAATGCTTTGCTGACTGCGAACAGCAGTTCTGTAAGCTGATACACAACTGCAGAAGGGACTGAAGATCACTTCAAGTAGTGCTAGTCATGGGGTATGAGCTGCTCTCTGTTGTCATTTTGCAAGTAAACAATATATGCTTTGGGTGTTTAATGAACAGAACTCGTACTACGTTAGAAGTTAGAACTTCTTCATGCTCGTTCCCCGTTCTACTTGTGCATGTGTTGTTTATTCGCAGCTACACATGTTGGAGAGAACTCACATTTGTTAGGTAATTTTTCCAGCATGCCAGATTGTTTTGAGTTGGAGTCTAGTTTTCTAACATTCTGTGCAGTCACGTCAGCTTCACAGCAGTGGCAAGTTAACTGGGGTTGTCCTTGTTTCCTTGTCCAAGTGATAACTGGAGTACTGAATGCTACCGTGTGCAGCATCGAGCTCCGCAGAGCTTTGCAGAACACATTCGTCTATTTTGACAGTGAATCCCTGGTACCACACTGAGTATCGTTCTCCAGCCAGTTTTGTGCTCAGTCTGTAGCAAGGGCTTTCATGTAAATCAGGTTTATGAAAAATCGAAATCAGTTATGAGAATGTCATGTGCAATGCTATAAATTAACCTCGCTGTAATCAGCCATGTAGGAAATTGTATGCTTCTTGTCTCTCTGCAGAACCTGTTCCTCTACTGTTGAAGGAAATTAAATTGATTTGATGGGATTTTTGCTTCTCCTTTATAAATCCACCCTGGCTCTTATTAATCTTCTCTTCTTTCCCAGCAGTTCTTGATCTTTTCTATTGGCTTCCAAAACAAGTGTAGTGCATGTCATCCCATTCTTCAGATAGGCAGATGGAAGGAGCCTGGAAAAGATTTGTCTCGTGTCTATGTTGTAGATGTAGTAGCTGCTGGAGCTCAACGGTGTTTGTGCTTTGTCTTGTAGTGCCTAGTTTCGTTCTTACAGAAGGCATAGAGTATCACAGAGTACCTATGGAAAGTGGTCTTTGCTTTTCTGATACTCTGCATCTTTGCCTCTGTACTCAACATCTTTGACAGTGCCTGTCTCCAACTTCTTAAAGCTAGAAGAAACTTTTCTGGAGCTTTTTGGATCCAGGTGCTTTGTTTGGAGATGCTCTGGGGGTTCTGCTCATCTGTAGTTTTGCTAAGGTGACTAGAAGGGAATCAAGACACACACATTAACAAGTGTTGATAATTTGTTGGATTGCAAAAGGTAATCAAGGAGTTTTCCCCAAGTTTGTCCATACGTGTATATATAAATTATATAAGTATGTATTACTGTGTATGTATATGTGTGTATATAATATATATATATGTATTAAAGTGTGTCATTGTTGGTTCCAGGCTTTTCAGCAGCTCCTAGCATTGTAATGGCTTTGGGACAGGATGTTTGAAAAACTGGAGGTTTGTGGGGTGAAGTGTACATACATATAGTGGGATGTAGTGTATGGATAACATGCACATGATAATTATTGTTTGGTTATTACAGGCATCAGTGGTTTATATAATTTTGAGACTGGCAGATGCTCAGAGGAGGTGTCTGTGCTGCCAATCTCCTTGCAGCAGCATTGTCTCCATCTCTGGTATCTGAAGGTTGTTGAGAGCAAATGTGGGAAAGTGCTTTACTGTGGCAGGAGAAAAAAAGCTGTGCTTCTAAAAACGTGTGCAGTCAGTGCCAAAAGAACAGCTGCTTGGAAATGTCATTGAGACTTTGCCAGAGAAGCTACTGGAGCTTCATGCCAAGTTTCACCAAAAAAGGAAGGATGATTGTTCTCCAGCTCTCACAGATCAGTTCAAAGCTACAGCCCCTGAGCTAGAAACAAATTGTATGACAGAGGCAACACAGTGATGAAAAATAGAAGGAATATCATTTCTGCTAAGCACGTTAATAGGAAAAAGCCATTTTGTGTACTTGGATGTTTGAGAGGATTAATGCTTTCAGGTTACCTTGCTCTGCTGTGCAGTGTAGGCATTTCTTCCCGACGGTAACACGCTGGTGATCCCAGCAGAGTGGATTGTGAGAACTGCAGAGAAAACAGCAGCTTTTAAAGTGTATAGGAACATTTAAATAACAGTTATTTGTGCTTAATAAATCTGTGCTTAGCGTCAGTAACAAAAATATCTTACTAAATTTTAGGAGCAGAGATCTGCCTTCTGAAATTCTGTATCATTTATGAACGTGTGTTATGACATGCAGGTATACAAAAAGTGCTGGGTGCCCGCATCCCAGCAGTTAAATACCCCTGAAGTGGAACTGACAGGGCAGGGTGGTAGTTGGAAGGTAAAACTCTGCAATTACTTACTTTTCTCTAGGAAGGCTTCCTGAGCTTTAAGAAAACTTAGTTTTGACGTCTTTGTTTTTGAAGAAGTCTTTACATACTTTTTGCATATTTAGTTTTGAATTGTACAGCAGTAATGAAGTGACTCCCATTTTATTCAGCATGCTGTTGAAAGCTCTGGTCTGTATATACAAGCTCATCCTTACAATATAAATATATATATATATATATATATACACATTTTAAATATCTTGATCCAGATTCTGTACATTAGTTTTGTTTAAGCTGTTCATCATTTTTCCAGCTTCTGCCATTCCTTCAGTCTTCCTCTTAAGATTGTTTTTTCCCCAGATTGAGCGATCTCTTAGTGGTCTCTTTAGTGACTAGCTCCACCAGTGTCATGAGAACATGAGGCTTGTTTCTTTTAAGAAGTGCTAGAAAAGCTATCAATAAAATACTGTATTAGTTTTACAGCACTTCATTGTCAATGCTCTGACAAGAATGATGTTTACAAAAGTTGATGGCAAATTGACTTCTGATGTAAATAGGCATTGGTAGCTGGAGAGATAAAGCATCAACATAAGCATCAACATATCATTCTGGCTATAATCAAGAAAATGGCCTGTGGGTGGGCATGTGGCTAAGTAAAGGACAGACATGAAAACCTTCTGCAGCAAATTTTGTTTTGATACATGCTGATAAAAATTCAGAGTTCTCCATATGTAGAATAGGATTCTAAATCTTCAATTTTTTGGACATTGTCAAGAATATCATATGTATACTTTTAGATAGACAAGATATCAAATATTTGTTTGGCAATACTTGCATCTGGAATAGAAACACTAAAATATGTGTAAGTCTTTAGAAATCACTGAATGGTCTAGTTTTAAAAAGTTTAATGCTTAACAGGTGTTCTTGCAAAATACTGTAGTGAGTTTATTTGCTCTTTTATAAGCAAAATGGATGGATGTGTAAGAGCAGATTGGTCGTGAAAGCTTGAGCAGGTGAAAGATGCAAGGAAGAAAACAGCAGATTGCTACCAGAGGTTGAGAAACATGGACTAATTGTCTTTTACGTAAATCCATTTGCTTTTAAAATGTTTGCATGTTCTGAACAGGGTTGGAGCAGAGGAGAATCCCAGTGGGTCTGAAGAGTGAAAACTTAATTGGATCAGTCAACTAAAACTAAGGCACTTGAAATAAGGAAGGGATCATCTAGGATGTGCTGAGAAAAACCTAAGGCTGCTAGTTTGACATGTGTTATAGGAAAATAACTTTCATGTTTAAGAATTGAGCCTCAGAGATGTATTGATCTTTTCAGAAGAGAATATGTAATGCCGATTTTTTTTTAAATATGTGTGCGTGAAGTTGAAAAGCACTGCAAGAGGGGTATTGATTTATTTCCTTCCTATAACACCTACACATCCCTCTCATTGGCATAATTCCAATGTGCTAGGAGTACTTGGTTAATTCATGTCCCATGGTAATATGAGACTTGTGCTTGGATACTTTGAGTAGGTTTTATATACACCTTTTGCTGGCAGCTTTATACCAGTTGCTTCTTCAGTGCTCAGTCTGGGGATATATAATTATACTCAAAGGTTGCAGGGTTTCTTTTGCATTTTTGTTGTTGTTGTTGTTAGTTTTTGTTTGTTTTTGACCATCACAAATATTAGATGCTGTGTTACTAGCTGTAAAAATTCAGCTAATGTTATGGCATCCAGTTTTAATTTCAGCGAGCAGTTTGTAAGAATAAGCAGTGTAGAAAAGTTGTGTCTCATAAATGTTGCACACACACTTTTCTTGGACTCAGGTGTTGGCATCTCAGATCTCTTGAGCCAGGTACTGAGCAGCTTGGATCTCATGTATGGTGCAATGAATTAAGGTTCTTCCACTGCCTTAATAAGTAGGCTGTGGAAGCAGGGGTCACAAGAAATAGGCTAGATGAATTTCTTACGGGTTCCAAAACTGAATGGAGTCCTCTGCAGGTGTAGTTCTCAATTATTTGCTGTCTGCATGGAAGGATTCATTGAGTAGAGCTCATTTGGCTCAGTGGTGGAACAGTAAGTTTCCTACATTTGTAGATCCTGTTAAGCTGGGAGGAACTGCAGGCATTTTGGGAGGACTAAATTGTTATTTTTAACTCCTTGACAGGCCGGGTGAGTAGCATGACAGAACTGTGGTAATTTCTGTAGTGTAAGATGCTGAATGTTTGCAGCAATGATGACTTTGCAAATATGGGGAAGTGGACAGAATGCAAAGGAACAGTTTTGCAGAAAAGCGAGCTTAACAGACTTCAAGCTGGACAGCAGTCATAAATGTCATGCTAGAAAAAATGAAGTTGTACCAAAGCTGAAGTGCTTTTTGTTGATCCTTTTTCTCAGCTTTGTGCTGAGGAATATGCCAAGTCAGAATTCTGTGTCCATCTTTGGAAGACTTCAAAGATACCAATCAAAAGTAGTGGAGCAAAAGAACAACCGTGGGATGCTGAGAGGCCTAGCATATGTTCTCTGCAAAAAGATTGAACGAAATTGAGTCCTTTAGCACAAGGAAGAGAAGAGTCTTAGATAGTTAGGGAATAAAGCAGAGGAATACTTCTGCTGTGTATAAGGGAAAGTGCAGTAGGTTAATATTGCAGCAAATTGCACAGCAGTGAAGAAAGCCTTTAAAGATAAAGCATAATTAAATATGGTAAAAGATTACATATGAGAATGGCTTAATTGTTTTACCATCATAGGACTTCAAGAACAGATAAAGTAAAAACTTGTTATAACTGATGAGAATATATTTACCTTTTTAAGATAACCTTTTTAATTCTCTTTTGGGCAAGTTTGCTGTTGCTGTCTTGTTGTTGTTTGTTTTTCTTTTGCAGTGGAAAAAGGAAGTTTTAAAACAAAAATAAATCTCAAAATGTTCTCAATCCACCTGAGTAGCTAATCTCATCATTTCTCTACCCATTCTCTTCCTGATATTGGAAAAAGGAAAGAAAGTCCAGCTTTGTAACCTACCTTTGTCCTTTTTGAAAGGAGCAGAAATGTTGAAAGTCAATCTATATTTTGTTTGCAGGTTACGAGATGACAGAATTAGGATAGAAAGAATGGGGAACCACCATTTCGAATATACACATGCTTTCCAACTAATTACAGATTTTTATGCAAAAGAAGTGCCTGATATTACAGGTATGTAATTCAGAATGTCTTTGAAGCATGCATCCCATTAGCTTTTACATAGAGGATGAATACGTGTGGGTGCATCACAGACTTCATGGGCTTGTCTACATCTGGTTTATTTAAATGTTCCTGCCTTGATCCTCCTCTATTAAGGATGAATCTTTGTTGCTCCAGACTTTCTCACTGGTCTCAAAGGCCTGGAATTCTGCAAGGCAAATCTTACTAGCAAAGACCAAGGCCAAAAAGGCATTGAGTTCCTCAGCTTTCTTCCATGTCCTTTGTCACCAGATCCACTTGCCCATTCAGTAGCAGGCCTGTATTTTCCCTTGTCTTACTTCTGCTGCTGATGTACTTGTAGAAGCTCTTGTTGCACTTCATGTATCTTTCCAGTTTCAATCTCAGGTAGGCTCTGGCTTTCCGAAACTGCAAGCTTGAACAGTGTCTCTGTATTCCTCCTGGGTCAACTGTCCCTGCTTCCACCTTTCATTTTCTTACCTTTTATGTTTTTGTCTGGAGCATCTTGTTCATCCATACAGGCCTCCTGCTACTCTTTGCTTCATTTTCTGCACACTGGGACCAGTTCTGAGCTTGGAGGAAGTGATCCTTGAAAACAAATATTATTTACATACAAGTGAATGCAGGGCTAGCATCTCTTTTCTCATGTCTTGAAGAAGTGTGTTTAGATAGATATAAATTCACACATACATTGCAACTGAGGGAAATGATGCATCTGAAATGTTTCTTTAAGTTCTTGTATGTGTTGACACTAAGAACAGAAGAACAGCTTTAAAAATGTCTCTGACAAACCTTCGTTTAAAAAATAAATCCTTTTATATTGAGATATCATGGAGTGAATTTTACTGTTGCATCTGGAACAGGCACTGCGGTAAAGCACTGTCTAGAGACACTGTGATACAAATAGCTGTCTTACCAAGATGGAACCTTATTTGCAAACTTGCTGAGGCAGATAAATCATCAGTACACGTGCCAAGGCCTTTTTATTCCTTTTAACTTGTGCAGATGTTGCCTACAATATTTCAAGATTTCAGAATTCAGTACTTAGTATGTATATTTAGAAATATCTTGTGCCGACAGCTACTCATTTTTGTGAGGAAAAACCTGTGGAGTTGAATGTTTTGAATTTCGTAGTATGTTTGCATTATTGCAGAAGTCTACAATTTTGGGAACCATAAACATTATTTTGGAACCACTTTGTGTTGATCTGTAGATAACATAGAACACTATACACATAATAAAGATTTTTGTTAGATTAAATATTGAAAAATAGATTATACTTTTTCTAAAATGCATTCATGGAAAACAGTAATTTAACATGGAAATTTTTCTTTTTTTAGGTCCTCAAAAACTATCTGTAATACTAAGCTTGGATAAGCCTGTTATTTGTGCTCTGGCAGCAGTAATTGCATACCTCAAGGAATTTAATTTAGAAAAGATGCTTTACAATCCAAGGTAAGTTACCTTTTATAAATTTTCAATTCAAAGCACCAATACCAGGGATATCTTGCAACTTTTAACAGACAACTTCCTTTCAATGAAATGAGCCCACCTGGAGTGATAAACATCATCTTTATAAAATTTAAGCTCTTAATCAGAACTGAAGGAATCAAGTGATTTTGTTTTTCCAAGTGGTGTTTCATGAAGTTCTATATGAAGTATGTTCTTATAGACTTTACTATCATTAATGTAAATGAGCAGCTACTGCAGCCAAGTGTTATTAAAGATGAACAAGGTGCAAAAATAGTAGATACTAGGAGGTAAACTGTACAGTTTGTCAATAAATACCAGCTATCATATCTCAAGCTCAGTTTTACTCTATGAACCAAGGCTTTTTTTGTCAGCTTTTTATGAACTTTCAGTGCCGTAATTTAGTTTTGTGAGATGCTGTTTTATTTTGCCATGGAGGTGTGTAAATCATGTTCCCTCGTTGTAACTTTGGAAGCAGATATAAATGCTAACATTGCAATGTTTAGACAGTACTCAGCAGATCTGTTTAAGTTGGTGAATCCAGTTAACAAGCAAAAAGAAAACAGACAGACAGCACATCCTGGCTCTCTGAAAAATCCCTTGAGTTGGCTTACTGGTATCTAGGAGTAGGGAACCAGTTTTGCAAAAACTTTTTCATAGATCTTTACTATTTGTGCAAGGTTACTAGAAAAACACACAGCCGTGAAAATAAACTTACCTTCCCTTAGGTAGTAACAGCTTGTAGATTTATTAGATATGCTCAAGTGAGTACTCAAAATTATAATAATATACAGGTGGAATCAAAAGAAAATGAAACAATATTGCCACTCAAGCATCTTCTTGTCCTTTTTTTTTTTTTTAATAGAAGTATGAAAGGTTGATATCCAATTTGGCTTAGGTTTGAAAATATCATCAAGGCTTAATAAAGGCTTCATGAAAACAGCTTTCTCTGTCATGGATCCTGTTCAAAATATTCTCTTGGCTGTCTCAGTATGCCTTTGTCCTGTAAATAGCTAGTATTTAAATAAGTAAGCCTGGCTGCAAACTAGGAACTTAGAAATACTTTTTGTTGTCTGTAGCTCATTCACATGTTGCATGATATTCTTAGAATTTCAAGCTGCATTTTGAAGGGTTCCCTACATTATCTTTTTTATTTTAAAATACAATTGCATTAAAAAATGACTGCAGGTATCAGTTTTAAACAATTTTCAAATATTTTCTATAATACTTGGAAATTAAATATAACTGGGCATTCTGGATTTTGGAATGGATTTTCTTCCCTAAGTTGCATTTCTGCTCTTCCCCTCTACAAGTACCATTAAAATGTAAACAGAAACTTTTCTGGGCTTGGAGGTCTAATGAGAAGGCAATTCCTCTGGTGTCTTCTAAGCTTTCTCCCCTGCTTCATCCCCCAAGAAGCACTGTAACCTGTGGTGTCCTAGCACTGTGGTGTTGCTCCCACTCATCTGATGCAATGAACTGTTTGACATCTTGGTAATATGCTATGAAGAAATAAAATACGTTCTTCAAGATAACAGTGTTCCTGTGCTCAGGAGCTTGGATTCTACTGTATTTATTTTAATGCTTTTGCTGCTTGGACTACCCAATACTGACTTCTACTTGATGTTTTTAGTGTGTCATATTTATTGAAATGAGCCAAATATCTTCACATATAGTGAAGTCAGCCAAATGTTGAGCCAGGCTCAACTTAAATACTTTTCTAATGTCAGTGAAATATATAAATGCTGAAAAGGGAGAGGCTTTAAAACAAAGGGTGTCGAGTTTGTGGATTTTCTGTGATTCTGCAGGAAACAGAAGAGAAATAATTTCATTGTACTGTCAAGCAACTTAAAATTCCTAGGAGAATTCAGGTCAGTGAGCATATACTGATGAGTCAGTGAGCATGAAGTCAGAGCTGTGAGATAGTTTTCAGTTTATTGATGTGACACAGATCTGGATGAAAAATACTTATTTGATAGGAAGAATGACAAAAAAAAATTCTTTACACATTTGTACCTTCTTCTGATAAACACCCTAACGCTCTTCTCCCAGTTGAACAGAATTCCATCTGAAACTAATAGTATGATTCCTGAAATATCACGTAAATGATGAGGGATCTTCATTAGTGGGGGGAAATTAATTCTGGTTTAATATTCAGGAGAAGATACGAAATACAGTTTTAAGTTCATAAACAAAACGGTATTTTTATTTTTTAAAGAAAAGTGTTTGTGCCACTGTGGGACCCTACGATTTGGCTAGGCTGCGATGGAACTGCTACATCAAATAAAAGTAGATCGAACAATGAATGAGATAAGCTTTTTTACTGGTATGTTCTAATAACTGCCCGCTAAGACACTGTTACTGGAAAGGTTTTCAAGGACAGCCGAGTAACCAGTTTTGCTTGAAAAATCATCATTTGCATAGCATTTGCTGGGAAATGTGTCTCAGTGCATTGTTGTTTAATGTTCATGCTTTCCAGCATATTGGAAACGGAAGAGAGAGACTGTAATTCTTAGTGTTTGACCAGTGATAGATTAGTTTAAGGAAGTTGGGGAATTGTGGAGAAAACAGCTGTGTTCAGAAGGCAGAGAGTAGCTTTGGGATTGAAGAACTATCAGCAGTGAAGGTAGAAGACAGAGACAGAAGTCAAAAAGAGACAAGCCAGAGACAGAAGCTAATGTGACTATGAGGAAGGTGAAGAAAAGGAAGGAAAGGTGATGAAAAGGAAGGTGTTGAAAGACTTCAACAAGAGGGTAGATGATTTTACTTTATTATAGGAGTGGAAAGGAGTTTGTGCGATGAAATTGAGAGAAGTCAAACTGTAAATGCACTCTGCTTAAAATGGTGGTCTTCCTTGAATTTTCAGGGGAGATGTCATTGAAATTGAAGAAATGGTGTGTATATGGGTTCCATATCTCTTGTGTGTTAATTCCAAAAATAATCACGTCTACGAGACAACGCATAGGTTTATTTCCCACACTCACAATGTGTAAGACTCTGAGAAAGGAGTACTGAAAAGACTTCGGGGTGTTTCAGGGTTAGTTCAGGAGCATGAGGGACTGGAAAAGGAAAAGCCTGTTTTTCAGAGTATCACCCCAAGGAGATACTCTTCATGCGTTACCTCTGGAGATCACAGAAGGGTGGCAGCTCTCTGGAAGTTTGGAGCTTGTATGAATGCTGAGGCTGCATACAAGGAAAGTGGTCTGAGAGCAAACAGCCACCTGGGGAGAGCAAGGCTGCAGGCCCACCCCTTGGGGTGAGTTCCATGGAGAAAAAGACTAATTGAGGCTAAAAATGATGGAGGTTATTTTTATCTGTCCTGCTCCTTCCAGCTTCTCTCATTTCTGTACCTGTACTATGTTCTACATTTCTAAGTTTTGTTTTGTGTTTGTTTGTTCATTTTATTTTGTTAACTGTTTTAGTTGGGAATTTGTGGACTGCTGTTACCTCAGGGAATCAGATCAGAAATTCTAGCCCCGCAGCAGTATTCACTAACAAGTTTAAAAGTCTAGTTAATTAAATAGAGAACATAATCTGGGTTTGAGGTCCTTCATGACTTAGACTGGTAAACGTCTTTCATACTCAAAGCAAATGGCTTTACTCCTTGAAGCTGAACAGGAATTCCTACAGTTCTCGTTCAAATGCATAGGTTTATTCACTCACAGAAGTTTTGAAGACATTGATTCTAGAGGTCTGTAAAAGGTAATTGAGCAAAGAAAATCTGCTGCTTAGTAGGCTTTCAAAACAGTGTCTTGGAGATTTGCTGTGAAGTTATTGGAGATTTGCAAAATTAAAGTAGTTGAAAACTAATGCGTTGAACGACACACATTCACCTAGGCTGTGTTGCTTAGCATGAAATTATATATAATGTCTTCTGTGGCAAGAATAATGAGTAAAGCATAGAAAGTGCCCTTTTCTGTAAGATTCTCAGGATGCAGGATGACCAAGAAGATAAAATTTCACGGGTAACACGCAAA
Organism: Aythya marila; assembly: GCF_965140915.1. Classification (NCBI taxonomy): domain Eukaryota; kingdom Metazoa; phylum Chordata; class Aves; order Anseriformes; family Anatidae; genus Aythya; species Aythya marila. The sequence goes on along the minus strand of NC_139080.1, from coordinate 79,577,402 downwards.
CCTCAAAAGTCTGTGGATGTAGTTTACTGTTCTAAAGCAATCATAGTAACCCTTTAATACTCACTGTTAAGTGAGGTTCTACTCTGAAAAACTGTTCTCTGAATAGCAACCTCTTTCTAATAAGCATTCCCTAAAAGTCATATAAATCCTACAAGAAGCTTCCATTTCTGTTTGTTTCCTCTTTTTCATTTTTCTCATCCCAGGCAGCATAATCCTACCTTGGCCTGCTCTTCAGTAGTGGGATAACCAGCTATTTCCATCACTAGTGCTTTGTGCAGTTCAAGTACTTCAGGTAGCTGCAAGTCTGTTCTTTGAAACTCAGGTCACACTGTCACCTGCAGAAGGAACTAATGTGTAGTGCTCCATCTGAAGCGATTTTGAAGAGTCATGTTTGCTGATGCAGAAGATGGCTGATAGCAGCACATTTAGAACTTCTCAGGAGGATTGTGTGACACCCTCACTGTAAAACCAGCACTGGCTTCATATTTGTTTACAACCTCCTTCTCATGTAATTTAATCCCTAAATTCCCTATGAAGAGTCTGCCTTTGTTCACATTTTTATCAAGTTCTGATCCCAAGCTGAAGGAAGATGAGGGGGTGGAAGCAAAACATGTCTTTGCTGTGACATCTGGAATTGTTGGTTGGGCATATTCTGCAGTTGATCTTGGCTATTATTCATGTACTTTAAGCTCTCAGTTACCAGGGTTAATAGCAGGGTTGGAGTAACTCAGATAAAACTCACAGCTGGATAATATAAAACATAGATAATTTTTTTTTTTTAATTTTAAATTGGTTGGAAACAGAAGTGCTGAGGTACTAACAGGCTAACTCCTGTACTTACCCCTGCCATCAGAGTTGTTCCAAAGAGTGTTTATCAATATGGTGATAGGCGCTTTATATATATAACTATACACACACACACACACACACACACACACACACAGAGATAAATAAATAAATAAATATATAAAGACAGGGGAAAACGCAGGTTAGGAAAGCCCTAGATGTAGATTAGGTGCTTTTGGAAGAGTGGGTAGGATTTGGTGTTGATTATGGGGACTGGAAGCCGAGTGGGCATTATTCCGATTTAATTTTTTCTAGCACCACCAGTTGTGACAGAATATCATGAAATTTTGTTTGGTTGCTTTTAATGTTGTGTACTTTTTGGAAGACAGTGCTCCTTTTGTCTCCAGTGTTTTGTTTTTCAGGTCAAGTTTGCCGTTTGCTGCAATAGCATGCTAGAGCAGAATAATGCTGACTGTGAGTTTTTTGAGTCAGCTGTACTTTCCAGCTGTCTATGAATTTATCCTCTCCGATAAATCAACTTTTTTTTTTTTTTTTAAATAATTTTTCAGAAAGTAGTTTTAATTTGACCCATTATTTAAGAATATATTCACTAGCAGGCCCAAACACCTGCAGACAACTTGAATATATACCATTACCCTCTGAATATTTCTGAATTGATTATTTGCTGGAAATTTTAGTGCCTTTTTTTTTTTTTTTTTTTTTTTTAAATAAATATAGTGCAGCTGTGTATGCCTGGCAGAAAAGTTCAAGCACTTAGTGCTCCCCCACAGAATTAAAATGGAGTGTACTCAAAAAATTGTATGAAAATTCAAGAAAGCAATTTTAAATCCTACCCAGCAAGTCATTGTTTTTCAGCTGAGACAATAAAGAGCGTCCTAGATTTTGTGCGAAGTGCAGTCAGCAGTATGATTAACCTAGACAATCATGACTTGATTTGTCAAAAGCATTTAGTGGGGTTCTTGCACTTCACTTCACTATCCCAACTACTACATTTGCATATCTTAGACTGAGATACTTTTCACACCTAATATTACATATCTAATACAGTTATTAATGTTGGTTCTATTCAGTGTTTTGCTTAGCTATACATAACATTTGGGTTGGTCTCTTCCTGTTGTGTTAGGAAAAGTCAAAAAGTTAAGTCATTTTGGTCACAGTTATGTCATATTAGAAAGAAAATGAAATAGTTTAAGTATGTCGTATTTTTCTTTTCTTAAATAATGACACTAACAGGCAGTTTTAAATTGGTAGCAGCAGAAAGAAAAATTAAGAATATGTCTTTTGTTATGCAGTTTTGATGATGAATGGTGTTAAAATCTGTTTTGCTCTCAAAGTATTAATTCTTATTATTATCCCTGCCTCTAATCCCACATTGATCAGAACAGTATGCTAACAAAAGCATGTACTTCCTTAATTTCATAATAGACTGAAGAAGGGGCATTTCCTTAACAATTTAGTGCATTGGGATTAGATAACAGGAAAGCTCGATTTTATTCCAAGCTTTGTTGGAATCATTGTAGGAAGTGAGTCTTCAAATCTTGTTTATCTGAGCAGCAAAACAATAGATGTTATTGGTGTTCAGTTCTCTTATTTATTTGAACAGATTTTATTTTTATTTTTGTTGTGTTTCATATAGCTGATGAGTTCTCTAGTGTGAGGAATTTGACTAACCATTAAATCTGTACCCATATTTGAAATATAACCTCTGAAATTCCTTTCCTCAGCAATTTCAAACGGTTGTCAAGTGAAACTGAATACATGACAATTAATGGGACAACGATGAGAAATCTTGAAATTTTACAGAATCAAGTAAGGAAAAATTGAGTGTTGTTTTTTTTTTTTTTTCAATTTGGAGATTTTCAGAGTTGTTTGACATACTGTTCCCGATAAAGGTAATTAAGTTGATTTGAAAATATCAGCCAGATGTTAAAATTATTTTAAATGGGGTCAGACTGAAGGAGGGTTATATTTTCAGAGGCATAAATGAAAGGTAATCTCTACTGACTTTAAGTATGAGCTAGGAACTTTATTGTGCTTTGTCTAGCAAAGACGTTTCCTGAAGACCTTTCAGAGTTCTTGAAAAAGTGCTATCAAGTGATATAGATGCAGTAGTGTTCTTTTTTTCCTTTTTTCCTTTTTTTTTTTTTTTCCTGTGCTAGTGGTTTATGCACAGACTTAATTTAACATGTTGACTTTATTTGTGTCATTTTCTAAAAACATTTTCTGACTAAAGGAAAAACATACTCAAGTAACTCATGACTGATGGAGATGCTTTATGTAAGATGTTATTCATGAAAAAGATCAGTAAACTAGTGTAGTTGCGATATCTTGAAGTCTGAACAGAATGCTTACATAGTGAAGATTCTTTAAGTACATAACTGATTGCTCAGTTAAAAACAGTTATGCTATTTTTATTATTTTAGACTGATATGAAAACAAAAGGAAGCCTACTCTGGGTCTTGGATCATACTAAAACTTCTTTTGGCCGTCGGAGACTGAAGAAATGGGTAACTCAGCCCCTCATGAAATCCAGGTTAGACATCTTTTTATCTTAGACTATATCCATATTTTAAAATGATGATGAGTATTCTCACTAAGATCTGAGATCCATAGTAGAGTTTATGCAGAAAATGATACAATAGAAGATATGGACATCGTACGTAATGGTTTGAGAGAGTTTTGCCACTCTGGGCACAGAACATCTGAGTAATTCAGCTTAGTAGGTTTGGAGCAAGTTAGAAATTGCTGTGCAGAAATCAGATTGAGTGCCAGTTTAATTCAGTATCTTTTTTCAGACCATGGGTGAGTATTACTGCTGGTGGAAGATACATTATTCCTAAATTTGCTAATTAGTGTTTCATTTGTTTCTTGCCTCAAGCAAGTATTTGCATCCTTAGTGCATTTTATTTGTTCTGAATTAGTGGTGGATGTTTCTGTTATCCCTGTAAACAGTGTGTTGAATATGAAGTGTTTCTTTTTAGTAGTTCTGAAATGTGATGATTGTTTGCTTACTCATGTATTTTAAGATATGCTTTATATTGTAATGCTTTGAAAATGCCTTTTTTTTTTTTTTTTTTTGGTAATACCTATCATCTTGGCTTTACTTTGTCTTGAAATGGACTCTGCCTTTTCTCATTTCTCTTTGTAGGATTTATTGGACTGTTGAACTTGCTACTGCATATAAGTACTGAGTCTTTACATGTGATATTTGTTCACCTGCATTTTAAGTTTTTGGATCTCTTCCTTTGCACATGAATATCCTGAGAGTTATCAGTGTAAAATTAAGTCAGTTGTGTTATTCATCTCAGCTATACTTTACAGAAAATAATTTTAGCTCGGTTAACTAAAATTAAATTTTCCACTGCTTTACTTTTGTTTTTGATTTACTAATATAGTAAACAGGACAGGTTTTAAAGTATTCCAGCACTTCAGCATCTTGCTGCCATGGATAGTTAACAAATGTTTCTGTTGAAGTAAATTTTTTTTGGCTAATTTTTTAATATGCTAAAGCACTATATACACGTATTTCTGAATTATGGCTGCCAATTTTTTTTACTAGACTTTTTGTCAGAATCTCTTGCCAGTAGTTTTTTTTTTTTTTTTTTTTTTTTTAAATAAGTATGTAACTGTTTTTCCCCTACTATTTTGTTGATGTAGAGTATTAGAGACCTGTTTCCTGTGTAGGAGCAATACTGGTTAGATGATATCACACTGCAATTACTGGCAGGGATTTAACATATTGATTACATTTTTTTTTTCCTTTTCACAACAGCTTGTGTAGAATTTACCTACTTGAAAATGGTTTTCAATGTACCCTTCCTAAAGTATTAGACTTTAGGGAAGTTGATTATCTGTCTTGTGTTCACTTTAAAAGCATCTGGATAGAATGTCTGGGCCAATTTGCAGAAATAAATTGAAATAAATTACTTTAATTCTTTTCCAGCCCTATAGGCACCCTACAGCCTTTTGGGAATTGTTTGTAAAGTCGTCAGAGGGGGGAGCCAGAGTACAGGCTCTGGGCTCATGCAGTGGCAGCAGTGAAGATGGGGACCTGTAAAGGAGTGGTTCTAACCACTTTGCTCCCAAATGATTGTGTATGTGATGCAGCAGGTGAAACAGCATTCAACGGTAGTGTAGATAGTCGTTGTCTGGACATAAGACATAGCGCAATGCTTGCTAGGGGACTTCAGGCCTTCTTTCTTAACTAGTAAATTTAAATTCTCCCTTGTCTCAATGCAGAACCAACTTTAGAAGTTCTCAGTTTGGGTCACTCTGCTCTTTGCTACTTGTGGAAAATCAAGACTTTTCCTTTTTCAATCTATTTTTCGCAATATGGGAGGAAGTTATATGGCTACAGTTAACAATGCTTTTTGGTTGATGTGGAAAAAGCTATTTTGTTTCTATGTATTTTTCCCTGTCCTGACTAGAAGTTGTAATTTCAGGTACTTAGTGCATCAGACATTCAGTGGTATTGTTTCCAGTAATGCGCACAAATGCACTTAGACAACATTCTGTAATTGCAATTCACCTGTGCCTCCTGGTGTGTCATTTTCAGCGGAAGCAAGATTTCTATACTACATCTTTTCCAGTCAGTGGGTAGGTGCATTCCCTTGGCATATCAAAAAGTGAGAGGGTGTAATTACAGCTTTATGCCTTGTAGTTGAAAACCACTTGGGATGATGACTAAATTTCCAGTGGAGAAATGCTGTATCAACTTGAGTACAGGTAGAATGTGTACAGAAAGAGTATTTGGGCAAAGTTAAAGGTAACCGTTAGCTCATCGGTGATGTAATGCATTTAAAAGTCTCCAAGTAAAGGCGTGTGCAATTCTGAGGAAATAAAGAACAGAAAAACAAAAGGTATAACCAAGAAAGGTGTAATGTCCTCACTACTCACCTGGTTATACTAGGATGTCAGAGAAAAGAATGTATGAATTATTGAGGACTGATTTTTTTTTTTATTATTACTTTTTGTTTTTTAGGGGGAATTGGAAAAGTCATTGTTTTTTGTAGGAGCTGTATTTGTGTAAATTATGGAAGCATTATCTTGCCTTGCCTATGTTGCCTTTGAAACATAACTCCCATTGAATATCTTTCTCATATAACTTTGAGGGGAGACAAAAGGAAATCGAAAGTTGAGTTGTTTGGAGCATTTTTGATTGAATAAAGCATGCTGTTTCCTGGTAAGGCTGTGGGGTTTTAGCAAGAGAAAGAAAAGTGAAAGCCGAAGAGCTAAGGCATCCATTTCAGAATAGTGTTGTACAAGAACGTGGTCTTCGTGTCTTTGTATGTGCATAACGTTCAAGAGTAATTTCTTTCCTAACACAAAATTAAAGCTGAGAACTACTGAAGTTGATGTGAAGCAGTCATTGCTTTTTCAGTAGCTACAGGAAAAGGAGAAGGATAAGCTTAACACAGGCTTGTGGGTCTGGTTTGCAGTTTTTGTTTCTTCTTTGGTTGTATGTAGTGGATATGTTGTCCCGTGGCTGCGGCATAAACAGCAGTGCCAGGCAGTTGTGGACAGCCTGAAGCCTCATTTCTCTAGTGAGTCTTTCTCAGCCTGTTACATCCATGGATACCCACTTCCACTCTGATTCTTGCCTTTCCCTTTCCTGTTTCCCAAGCTGAGAGTTACAGCTAACGCCAAGCTGCAGCTGTGCTGCTTGCACGGTTGGGAGTCCAAAGACAACAGGTAGCTGTTGAACTGATATTGCATCCTTTTCCTCACTGGGTAGTAGGTGGTCTCTGTGCCTTGCCCAGCTATTGATTCTTCCACAATCTGTAGGAAATTTGCTTCCATGAGATCAAACACACGCCTTCCTCCACCTTGTCAAGGTTAGTTCGAAACTGACAAAGGCGGATAGGTAGCACAATTACATGAAGTTTTATTATGTCCATATTAAATTGACTATAAAGCTGATAGAGCTGTGCTGAGGTACTTAAAGTAGAACTTGAGATAAATGATGGATGTATCATGCAGAGCAATTTATAGCCATTGTAGGAGAACTTGTGTGCAGAGAACTCTGTGGCCTGTATGTATAGAAAGCATTACATAAGAGTCTTTTTTTCTAGCCTATTCCTGGAGAGGTAGAATATCTTAAATATCAGTGGGTGGACATCATGAAGTGGTATTTCTAGTACTGTAGCCAGGGAGAAGGTGGAGACTTTGCTATCTAAATGGAAGATAATCTGGGGAATGCTAGTGTTCCCCTTTGTTGCGAAAGTGCTTAGTTTATGAGTTAGATAAGTATATAGTCCAAAATTTGGAAAGCTTAGTTGGAAGGGCAGCTGACTGAAAGCCATAAAACATTTGTTATGTGTGTGACATGAACACGTTAGTTTGCACAATGCTCTGGCTCTCTCTTTGGGACGGTATCTGCTTTACTTTGAGGAGGGTGCTCATGGTTTGAAGTAGCTTAGACAGGCAGCATGAACCTCGATTATTTAAATTCTACCTTAATATTCTGTTTATGGGACGAAATGTAGAAGTTAGTAAGGTTAATGGTGTGACTGTGGAGAGCAGAGTGCACGAAGCTTACAGCTGAGAAGTCATGCAACTTTTGTGGAAAGCGTGCTCTGGGCTTCGGGGCCAACAAGCTTTGTCCTTGTCAGCCTGTGCTGAAACCCCCTGCCTACACACACGACTTCAGGTGCACGTTTTGGGTACGTGTGTTGCTTCTGGTGTACTGCAAGCCACCAAATACTCTCAGTGTGCCAGAACAAACTTAGATCAAAATTAAAAAGCCTCTTCAAGAAATGTAGTCACAGGAGGAGGGACCAGTGGCTTCGCCAAGCTTTGGGCCTTTGCTGTGACAGAGGCCTCACTGGACAGCAGCGGGCCTGCATGGCGCAGGGCACGGTGCCCATTTCTGTGGGACTGGGAGGGGGCTGCAGACACAGACACCTCTCCCGATGCCCCCAGGCCAACAATTCGAGTCTGGAAGTGCAGAACGAGGGAGTTCAGATGTGATCCTGACCTCGTACCTGGCAACAGAGCCTCTTTTTGCCCGCTCCAGGGGGTGTCAACTAATGCAACGCTTACCGCCTTTCGGGTCCCCCTCACCCCAGCCTGTCCATGTCTTTCACCTGGTTCACGTCTGTGTCTGCAAGACGCACTGCTTGCTAGAACTGATTATAACACTTCTAAGCCCGTGTAGTTTTTCTTGCCTGTGTTTATACGTAATTGGTTTCATACTCATTTGATGCTTTCCTGGTTAAAGCTGATGTTTAAACCTCAAGGAGAGAGGATAAGTGTTTGTATTTAGAGAGCTGCCAAAAACATTTTAAGCTTTGCTTTTCAAGGCTACGTGAACCATATTTTTAATTACCCCTCACAAACAGGATTTTTTTTTTTTTTTCCTGTGATTCCGGTGGCCTTTGTCATACCCTGTTTCTTCTAGTTCTGGATGAGATAATGCTTTTGAGGCTGAATCAAAGCTTTAAAGGATAGTACAAATAATTTCTGTTAGTCTAAATGTGCTTTGCCTGCAAGAGCGAAGAATGACTGTAGCTTTAGCAAATTAGGAACTGCAGATGGTTCCTTATGTCCCTCTACAGAGGAGGAAGGGTAGAAATTGCTATTCCTAATGCACAATGCCTTTTATTTGGAGGAGATGTGCAATAGAACTGGGAAAAAGGGGGGTCCCTTTATAGGGATGTTGGCGATGACATGTCTTTCCTAATATAAAAACAGACCATTCTGATTCCTCTTGCCCTGAATGTATCGAGTCCTGTTGTATTTATACATCTGTACATGAAGCGTGGTCTGAATGGAAAGTCTTTCAAGTTTGACTGTGTCCTGGTTACCATATCTAAGACAAACTACCTAAAAGTTTTTTTTAAAAAAAACATCTTAATTGAGCTTTAGACTGGTCAGTGTCTGTTACCGTCATCACCCAGACCTCGATGAGAATCTTCTTTTGTAGCAGAGATTTAGGAACGAAGTCTGTCCATCCTACAGCACAATTTTGTGGGCTAAATTTTCCTCCTAAGCATAAAGACTTCATAGCATCAGTGCCAATATAAAATGCACAAATGCAGGTTACAACATATGCCTGGAATCTCAAAATTGTTATAAAGAAAAAGATTGCAGCGTCATCATATGTATTCATTCATTTTGCTAGCTGTGTTTTGGTACCGTTGAAAGCTGCCTCTAACTGTTAATAAGTGTAGTAATCAGGCGTTCATTCATGTAGGCTAAAGTAGCAAACGGTTTTCTTTTTTGGCACAAATAGCTGAAATATATTGTGTGTGAATGTAAACAAAAGTGTTTGATTACCATTTGCATATTTTTTACATTCTTTTAACAGATGTGAAGACAAAGTTTATAGTACTTGTGTATTGCTGTTAAGTATTTGAGATCTATTCTGGAATATTGTCTTGTGGCTGCGTGTTTATTTAGGGGAATGTTGGACCTCTGTGCAGGGGAAGGAGACATTATGAGTTTGAGAGTAAATTACTGTTTCTCCTGTATATTGGAAAAACAAGTGAACAGATCCAGAAGGATGCTAATTTTTTACGTTTCACGTAAATTTCACCGTAGTAGTTATTATTATTTGTATTTTTAATCGCTGCTAATATATGAAATTACAGTGGTCGCAGTAGTTTAACGATTCAAGATTTAGCCTATAAAGTCACGTGAATTTCAAAGAAAACCATTGAAGCAAAAAGCCAGGTAAACTGGTTTTTGTTTTGTTTTGTTCTGTTTAAAAGACATACACAGATTACTGATTGCTAAGTGGTAATTCTGCCATGGCTTTGCTTTGATACTTGTAATTTCTTGTTGTGTGAGACTCGTATAAAGTCTTCATTTGCAGACTATATCCTATAGGAAGGTCAAGAAAAAGGCAAAGTGAGACAAAATATAAAACAGCAGAAGTCTATACAGTCTTTGTGTTGTCCTGTGCTTGAAAGTAGCCAGCATCAGGGGCCAGGAGAAGAGAAGAACTGGGCAGCTGGGTAATGTTACCTCCCCAGAACTTCCCGACAGTGAGCAGTGTGGGACCTTTCTCTGGCACCCATGGTATCCACGAGTATCTTGGATTTTGCCGGTGTTTAAGGAATGCATTTTCTGTGTTCAAAGCCCTGTATCTAGGGAGGAGGCTGCTAGGGCTATGATCTAGGCACAGTTCATTGAAAACTACTTTTGATGTTGCACGCCCTGAATTTTTATTTTCCAGGTGTTGAATTCTTGTCACCAGTAGTCTTACATATTGTTGTGGTCTTTAAACAAATTTAATAAAATTAATTTCAATTTTATGCATTCACTGTAGTTGAGCTTTAACCTTGCCAATGATGAATGAACCCATATTAACAGTATTTTTAAGTTTTAAGTATTTTTAATGTTTTCCAATAAATTCTTATTTGTAATTATTTACCTTGTATAAAAAAGTAAAACATTATGTGACTTACATGTTTTTAGGGCTCTTATGTAGTGGTTACATAATCAGCTTCAGTATGCTTTAAATGTAATGATCAATTATTGCACCTAAAATTGTTAGGTTTGTTTCACTCTATGGGAGATATCTAAGGAGATCTGTTAGGGTTGCTGGTTTCAATTATTAAGATGTTTAGGTGTTAGTTCGGTGCACTGCATTTGTATCTGCAGCCTTCTGTTATGGCAAGATAATTTTTAGTGCAGGATTCAAATATTTTTCGGTTTGCAAATTTTCTTTCTTGTTCACGTATCTGGCAGCAGAATAAAAGAGGACAGTATCACATGGTTTAATTCAAGTAGTTTTAAATACTAGAATCAAAAATTCTGTGGTTAGATTTTGTATGCATATGTTGCAAAGTGATTTTAGTTTAGTATTGTATTAATGATGCTATTCTTAGATGGAGAGCATGGCAGAAGTCAGTATTGCTTTTAGTCAGCTGACTTATGTTGCATTATTTTGCAGAAGATTGCTTGGAAAATTAGATAGAATTCAGATTGCTGACATGGTTTATAGAGATGGGAAAGAATATGATAATAGCGGACTTAAAAAGAGAATGGAGTTGTAGCCAATTCATAAAATATGAGAGACTTTCTTAGTGTAAGTTATTGAGATTCTTTCAATGTTAGATTCTGATTTTCTAGTGGTAGAATTTTTTTTTCCCAAATCACAAACAGTAGAAATCCTAAACTGTAAATCAGATGTGGTGAATAATTGTGAGTGAAGTATCAATTTCTTTTGAGGTAATTTAATAACTTATCAGCATAGTATATTGTAGTATTAAAAGTGTTTATTAGTTTAAATTATAAATATTTTGAATGTGTCAAAGCATACTTTGAAATTCATCATCTGTCTATTTTTATCATTTCTCGTCCTTCCAGCCTCATATACATGCAGTTTTGCATAATTTTTCACATTACGTTCTGACTTTCAAAATAGGAATCCCTGTATGTTTCATTTACAGGTGGAAAAAATGGGTCATTTGATACTGGATGCCATTCTCCTGACCCTTTCTGATTTGTAGGATTAAGGCAGAAAAACTGTATGGACGCTTAGTTTTAGATTACTGGAGCTACAGTAACATAGCCATATGTGAGGATGATTAAAGGGCAGATTAAGCTTTGAAGGGAGGAGCTTTTTGAATATCTGCATGTATTTTACATATTACTGCATGTTTTCAAATGGACAAATAGATACAACCATGCTGTTTGAGTTGGCAGTGTTCTGGAATATAATTCTGGTGCTTACGTAGTCTTTTTGTAATAAAAATACAGATGATTTTCTTCGTCAGGATGCATGTGTTTATAATTTAGCAGCCCAGCACTCCCTTGCACAGGGAATTGCAAGGTCTCAAGTACAGCGAGTTTTAATCATTCTCCGTGAAGGTGTAATCATGGCTGATGATTCTGACCTTTTAGAGTTCCAGTGTAAGCTTTAGCTACCTTCAAAGCCATGCACGCAGAGTGCTTTATTACTCTGACACTGATACTAACACATCCCAATTTCCTTTGCATTATCCAGCTGTCGTTGCAGAGAGCTTCGCTAATTAATGCACAAAGCTTAAATCCGCTGCCTTGAATACGCTGTGTGGAGGCCAGCAGCTTGCTCTTAGGTTATTTGGTTGCATAATTTTTAGTAACGCTGCTGGCCTGTGGTAGGTATGTGCCCATGGCTCTCAGGGATGAGACGTAAAACTCAGGTATGTGGTATGCTGAAAGCAGCCCCTTTTCCAAGCATTTTCCCCTAGTTTCTAGCGGTTTCGCTGATGGTAGCCGCATGCTGCTGCTGCTGTCTGCAGGTTGCCTGGCTGCCATTGGAAATCCTGGCATTGCTTTGGCAGGGCCGCTCTGGGAGCAAATATATGTTGTTTGTGGTGGATGGGGGAATGGTGTTACTGTTTTTAGTATAAACCAGGATGTCACTGGAAAATCCTGACACTTAAGTGCCACTACGTTTATGTGTATCTGAGCGCACATCCAGTCGTGATGTTCTCCCTTTTTCACGTGCAATAAAATTTCAAGACCTCTTAGATTTAGCTGCCTTCAGGGCCAGAGGCTGCTGGATGCTTGTTGTGATGTCTGCAACCTGCAGAGCTGCCTGATTTTGTTGGATTCCTCACAGGTGGTATTTGCTAGTGGCTGTAGTAGCAAAAGCCGTGAGCATAATGCATCACAAGCAAGACAGGCAGTCTTCCCCAGGCTTTTACATTTTGATTACGTGCTTATTTTAGGTTTAGAGCTTCTTGTTGGAAACTTCCCGTTTGCCTACCAGTGCCTTCCAGCTTGCTGGTGCACGCACACTGTGCCCAGGAGCACATGGGTGAGGGACTCTGGGAAAACATACCATTTGGAACATTATTTTTTTTATTTTTGTCATGAAAGGTCAGCAAATTCTATCACAGCTTTCACCTAGTTAACTTTATTTTGTAGTGCACACAGTTGCCACAGAGCATGTAAAAAGCTACATTCAGAGGAATGGTGCTATTCATCCTTGACACATCTCTTTCACTGCTGTCGTACAGCAAGATAGCAGCTACCTCTTGCTTTAGCAAAATTTCCTTTCGGCTGCATGCACTGATGGTGCTTTTGTTGACTAGTTCCCAAAGATAGACGCCTAATCTGCATGTTTTGATCACATCCATGTACCACTGATCTCAGTCTTTTCCTAGAAAAAGCACTGAGGCAATTTGGTTCCAAAAAAAAAGGCAAAAAATTAGTTTATCTTAGCTCGGCAGTCTATGGCCAGCTCATGGATTTATTGGAACTAGCTGTTAACTGTGTCATTAACAGAAGTGTGAATTGAGGTGAACCCTGACAGTATGTTGTCCATTTTAAAGCTCTTTGCTGACAGTGGCAGTAAGAATGTGATTGTAAGAAAGGCACAAATAGTTATGTAATTATTGTTCAAATAAGATGTTTACACATTGTTTGACTTCAGTCTTGACATATGGGGATTAATGTTACAATCTTTGAAAAAAACAAAACAAGCTGAAATCCCAGTGAGATTCATGTAGTTATCAATTGTTGCTCTGGATCAAAAGTAGAAGGACAAAAGAGTTAAATCAAATATATGAGTATTTTGAAATAAACTATGCTACATATACTTTAAAAGCAAAGTCCTACTTTACTTCCCCAGCTCTCACAGAGGTACCTATCAGCAAATTTAGGGTAGGATATTCACAATTGAGTGTCGCTCATTTTATGTACCTTTAAATGAATATGTAGGGGCATGGTGTATATTGGGCTGTTTTGAGCACAGAGAGGGGTGAAAGATGTAACACATTCGGGAGGTTGTTTGCATCTTGAATGAAAGCCCAAGATTCTTTGCATTTCTAAATTCTTCTACTTATCTTCATGAGAACGTGACCTTAGCCAAAATCCAAAAAAAAGAAAGAAAAACAGCAAAAAGTTGACTAGCCATATACCTTCCCCTCAGAGAAACAAAAGTTTTATTCATTGCTCTTATGATTATTGTCTTACAGTGAAATAAATGCCCGGCTTGATGCTGTGTCTGAAATTCTCCTGTCAGAATCCAGCGTGTTTGGCCAGATTCAGAATCTTCTTTGTAAGCTGCCAGATATAGAGAGAGGCCTCTGCAGTGTTTTCCACAAGAAGGTATACCCATAATTATCGTAATTTATTGTTTTTTAAATGGCGTGTTTCTATCTTAATATACTTCCATAGTGTTTGTGTGTGTATTTAAAAATATTCCTTGTTAGCCAGGCTGAAGCTGACATAATAAAGGCATACAAGTTTATAATGATGATTTTTGCCTTCTGGTAGACTCTTCTGTTATTTTGTACGTTACCAGTGGTACCTTGTTTGAAGAAGAAATGTCTTAATAGGGTTAGAGAACAGATACACTGTATTGCTGATGCTATCAGGAAAAACATCTATGGTGTTAATGCGTTAGTCACTGGATTTATCGAGAGGAGATGATGCGGTAGATCCTTGTGCCATTGATTTTTTTCCATCTAAAACAATGCATTACAGTCTGTGTGCTTACCTAAAATCACACTTGCAAGTGAAACCACTTGACTGTAGTTAGCTGTTTTCAGATGAATGTTAATTTGTTTATAAATTCTGTAATTTGGATCTCACTTGCACATTTTAATAAGAATTACTTGTAATGAGACACAGGCAGTTCTTAGCTGAAGCAGATTAATGTGCTAATAGCACCTGTGCAGTACTTCATGTTCTTTTATTTCACTGTTATATTGAGAGGTTTTGACAGTTTGTTTTAGATAAAGGAATAGGTGGGTAGGAGAGCAAAGTTGTAATTTCTGTGGATGGTACAGCACAAAGGCTTCATCTCTCTGAAAATCTGAAGTTCAGTTCTTTTCAAGGCCCTCAGGTGTTACTGTGTTAGGCACATGGACAGACTTGTGTATTTCAACGAATGTCTAGCCATAATGCAGTGTATGGAAAGAGGGAGAGTGCGCCAACTTTGTCATCCCCTAAAATGTGCAGTGTCCACATGATTACAATTTTTTTTTTTCAAAATAACTCTTCAGGAGTTAGTTCACTTTTTAATGATTCAACTCATTTCAGGTTGAGTGATGTGTAGTAAGGTTTGTAGGAATGCATCTGTATTTCACAACATTCTGTCATTGTCATTCCTCCACTGCTCTCTTGTTCTTTCTTTTCTGTGTGTGTGTATGCTGGTCTGTATCTGTTTCTCCAGTTGTCACCCCTTCCTGTTGTAGGGCTGATTACCCGTCTCAGCTTTAAAGTCAGCGTTTAGGTGGAACCATTCAGAGTTCCTCAGTTTTCATGTGACATACATGTAAACTGCTGGCTGTCTTATCAACAGCCACAGTGGGGTGTTTCATGAATCAGATTTTGGAAGGAAGTTGCAGGAGCAGAGAAGTGCTCCAGCAGAGTTCTTAGGAAGGGTGAACAGGGGGGAAGGAAGAAAGGGTATTCTTGTTCCGAGCATGTGATTTGCCATTTGCCTTTGAATTAGCTTTCCTTGGTAAAAATCTAGTTTGTTACCCGCTGCAAGACATGATGGAGAGTGCCCTAAGCACTGAGTAATTCATGGAGATCTGTAGGACTTTGAAATGACAGTGTCCCTGAAAGACAGGGTCTGTTTTGAATAAAGAAGCAAAAACAGACTCTTGGAAACAGATTCTGAAGTCCAGGCAGACAGTGAATATGAGCCTGAAACAAGGTCTCTGCAAAGTACATGTATATTCAGGAACACTAAGTAACTGGTTTTCTTGACTATTTTTTTTTTTTTTTTGTTCAGAATATCGAATGAATGCTGCAGTTTCAGTTCCCACTAGGAGTGTTTCCAATCCTGTTAACTCCAGATGTCCAGCTCCCACATGCTCAACATGAGGTTCCCCCTCTGCATTTTCATTCCTATTAAGGGATACAAAACTCTCAACAGAGCACACTGATATCTTAACTAAAGGAATTCCAGCTCTGCTGGAGAACCTGCTGGAAAAAAAAAAGAAAAATGGCAAATCTGACAAGTCTTTCATCTTTCAGGCTCTTTGGACTCCGGTGATGCTTTA
Source organism: Aythya marila (assembly GCF_965140915.1). Lineage (NCBI taxonomy): Eukaryota > Metazoa > Chordata > Aves > Anseriformes > Anatidae > Aythya > Aythya marila. The sequence goes on along the minus strand of NC_139080.1, from coordinate 79,561,641 downwards.
AGAAGGCATGTTTCACTAAGGGACACCCCTGAAGTGTACAGGGGTGGCTGACTTGTCTCAGTTGTTCTAAACATCTCTCATTTAGATCAGCCACAGCAGAACTTGTGTTGTGTGGTGTACTTTGTATCAGTAACCTCTGGAGGAGACAGAAAAAACAATAAGGCAAAACAGTGCTGTGTTATGGAACCAACTTTGCAAGGCAAAACATCCTTATAGAAGCTCCTCTGGTAAATAAGTATTGTGTCATCATTGTATGTTTTCCTGGTCTGACTATTAATTTTTTGAATAGGTCCATTGATGATTCTTATCTGGCAGCGTAATTCAGATTTGCAATTACTAATACGACCTTCCACAAACTCCCATTATCCCAAACCACCAGAAAACGTTGCTGGTCTAACTCCAGGTATGAGCAGCCCAGAAAAACAACATTCTTGTACAAAAGGGGAGGGGAGGCGAAATTAGGTATTGCCTTGGAGGTGGTATTACCAGCCCCAAGTTTGCCCCAGCCTAGAAAGGAATTACGGGGACGATAAATATGGGAATGAGGCAAGAGCAATGTTACAGTTGCTACGGAGAGTGGAATTAATACAAGAACTAGGTGTTCTTAGTCCCTGCAGCTCCAGCACCTGACATCTTCCCAGACAGAAATACTAGTAACCACAAAATGGCTTTACCTGTCTCTGGTAAGAAAAGGACAGCTGGAGATGAGCTCTGTGAAAGACCTCTTGATAGCATTCAGTAATTGACTTCAAAAGGCAAATGAGAAAAGGAAGTGTCAAAGAGTTTTGTCTGAGTTGTGCCCAGAGCTGATGCAGAGTTAGATCTTTCTGGAAGACGTATTGGCTCAAGGTGCCTGTTTCCCTTTACAAGTTCAGCCAACCTGTAGCTCCTGGAGAAAACCACTATGTAATTTCAAAAAAATTAAAAAAAAATAAAATAAAAATTAGGTGACATGCATTTCTTTGTTACCTGCATCTCAGGACAGTGGGAGATAGGAATGGCAGGATCTTGCAATTTGTTTTCCTCTCAGTTAAGGTGATGGCTGCTTACCTTTGCTTTGGATTGTACAGAATGGCGAGAAAGTCGTCAGAGCTCTGTGCTGGACTAAGTTTAAAAACCAGTGCGGAACAAAAATGCCATCAGTACTTTTAGAAGCGTGTCTCATGGGGCCGCTCCAACGTTGCCTGCTGGTTTCATGCAGTGGGTTTGTGTTTCAGAAGATAAATATTTATAGAGACTTGATCCGTAAGTGTTTATCTTATTTGTACCCTTGGCTCTATAAACATTACTTTTTGACTGAAGCTCAGTCACCGAAGTGGCCAGCAGTCATGATAACAAATGGCCACGGAATTTATAGAACACGATGAAGTGAAACAGTTTCATTGAAGTCTTGCATGAGAAGTGAAGTCAATCAAACCTTGCCAGGGTGTGTAATAAAATGTCATTTCAGTATGTTCTGCTCCTAACCTCAGCCATAGGGTGTCCTTGTTTTTGAGTTCCTTACAAGTTGCTGCAGTTAAGAAAAACAAACAAACAAAAAACAAACACAAACAAAACTGTTTAATTCTGCATCAGTGTCTGAACTTTGCTGCCCATTTATCAGGCTGCTAACCTGTGCAAAATAAAGTAGGCAGTTGTTACAAGAGGGCTGTTTGCTGCTTGGCTGCCTCCAGCCTCCCTGTGAGATTTGCCTTTCAGCTTTCCAGTGAATAGTTTGCTTCTTCACTGTCATGCTCAGGCTCCTCAGAGGACAAGGGTGCTGCTCAGCTCGGCGCTAAGTTTATAAAATCTTTCACATAAGCTCATCGACCAGAATGATGCTGAAAATGTACCCCTCCCTGGAAGCCACGTTTGATGTTTCATTAAAGAGTGGGTGATTTTCAGAAGATTCTAGTATCCTGATGGTTTAGAGAAAACTGTTGTGTATCTTGGGATTTTTTTTCTCTTAATAAATCACCACCTGTTATATATGTCCATTAAATCAGTTACTGTATGTGTAAAATTTTGAGAACAAACTCACCTATAGCATGTTACTGACTTTAGCTTACACATGTCTTAACTTCTTCTTACATTTTCTTCTACCATAGCAGCGTGCACATCATAGCTTAAAATGAGAAACAGTTTTCTAAAGAAATTGCATGACTGATATTTTTAGATTTGCAGCCCTAAATGATGACTTGAGCAAATTGTTCCACCTTAAGCCGATTAATAGAAACAATCTCCTAAAAGGGGGACATAGTAACCTTAGTACAGCAAAAATAGTACACCCACTCTACTAAAAACTTAAAGGTAGTTATTACAGCTTGAAATGAGTGGAAAATGGATGCTGCGTTTTTCAGTTCCTGTTTGTTTAATTCAAAATACTTTGAACTTGGAGTGGTCAATGGCTGTCAGCCGTAGGTGGTTGTGGCACCCTTTCAGACCTGCTGGAAACAATTTTACTACAGCAAATAAAGCTAAATTGCATTTAGTGTTGTTGTTGAAAGGGTGTGAGGACCTAACATACCGCTGTGTATCTTCCATGTGTTCTCTTTGGTGGCCTCCACACCATTTTTGGTACAATTTGAGAAAGTGCTGGTTGAAACTATTGTTTGACATCACTGTCAGCTCTGAGTTTATTTTACTAGTGCCAGAGAAGCTGTAGCTATCGTGGAGGGCATTTCAAAATTAGACTTCAAAAATATCATTGAATATGCATGTGAGAATCTTTAGGGAATGCAAGGCTATTAATCCTGCTTTATGTAAACCATTTAACTACATTTTAAAAGCTTCTAATTTATAACACAGTTGCATATTTCTTTTGTAAGGTTACTTAGGTTTTAAATTGAACTACTCCCACTTTAATGGAGCTCAGCTTTTCAGAGTTATTTCTGTGCGTCTGTTCCAAGTTATCTATTTGCTTTGTTCTGCATTGGAACCATTAAAATTTAGATGCAAAGTCCTGCTGTGTTACTGAAATCAAGCTGGGGAAACAACAATGCTCTGAATAAGCGCAAAAGGGTTATGTTCACCTTCTTTCTTGGGAATGTGTTCGGCAAAGTTTTTTTTTTTTTTTTTTTTTCAGTAAAGCACGCTGAATTTCCCATGTTCCAAAAGTACTGCAGACTGTAGCTCATACTAGAATAAAACACATTTTAACCCATTACACAACAGTGAGGTTGTGTAGTTTAGCGGAGTTCCTGCAGGTAACTTCAGCATGTTTATTAAGCACCCTTTGAGAAATCTCGTGATAGCTGCCGGGGTTGTTTATGGTGCATTTTGTACAGGACCCCTGTTTTATCTTTATAAGTACACGTATATATTGTGGTGGTTGGGTTCTTGTTATTTTATTTTTTTGTTTGTTTTTCATTTGTTTTGTTCTGTTTTGTTTTCTTCTCTCCCTGCTTCCTCTGTGGGCGAGAGTACCTTGAAATCCAGCTTTCTCTTCTTGTTGAAACCTCACCTTCCCCAGCCTCATGACTCTTACTGGAACACCTCAAGCAGGTGTTCTCGTATATTATTTAAATCTTTTCCTTTTTCTACCCTCTCAGAGATAGTGTGCTAGTTAAGTTGCCAACACCCAGTTTGATTACTTTTTTAAAAACTTTTTTTTTTAATTAAGGAATGATATTGAAAAAACAAACAAACCCATGCAGTTGATCTATTTCCTACTGCCCATATTTGCCCATTCTTTTTTTTTTTCTTTTTTTTTTTTTTCTGGACATTGTTCTCCTGTGAATCATCTAATGGTGTCTGCTGTCAGGAATCTACTACAAATTTAGTGTGACAGGGCGGCAGCCTTTGTATCCTTGAGGAGTACACTTTGTAGTCAAGGGCAGTCTTACAGAATTTTATCCTTTACATACATCAAGGTTGATGATGATGATGCAGTCAGTCGTACTGTATTTTACTTTGACTTTGAGTCCAAGCCTGGGTTTATCATTTGTTTAGTTTTTGAGACCTTTCCTTTGTGCTTTCACTTCAAATGCCATGGACAGATTTACTGTTTTATTATTTTGTTTTATTTTGTTGTCATAGTTTTTATAAGACAGATTCAGCAAGTTCCAGATTATCAGAAAGATGTTGATAAATTGCAACAAGCATGGGGGAAAAAGTAAGTTTTCATGAAGCTGAATAATGGTTTGTTTATGAAGGAAGATTAAAAGATTATAGTTTGCTTAAATTGATGATTAAAGGAGAACAACAGGTTTAGAGATATTTGAAGGGTCTTAACAGCAAAGAGAGAGTGGAGTTGTGTAATAACTGGTTGTGGAGTGTAATACAAAAGAGTGAAACTAGAGATATTTGGATTAATTTAATGGAAGAGAAATTTTTGTCAGATAAAAACTTTTACATGATGAGATTTTGTGGATTAGTTTATGAAAGGAGCGGCACCACATAGCGTCTTGAAATGTTGATGTCCCAAGAGTAGACAAAAAGAAAATACTTGCAGAAAAATAGAGCAGTTGCAGGGAAGTCACTTAGTAGGTCTCTTCTGCCTCAGACTTACATGGATATGAAACAAATACGAACTTAAGTTTTCCAAAAAGTGATGAGTTGGCTCTGTAGCTGAACATCCCTACTTCAGGTCCAGTTGGAGAGTATCTAACAGAGGCTGACTGGCGTTACGGTAACTTCAGTCGCATTGCTTACTCCTGTGATGGAGCGCATCTTAAATGTCCAGAAAGGATTTTTTGTTGATTTTTTTATTTAATAATCTCCAAGATAACGCAGACATCCCTGAACACTGCAATTAACTTAGGAATTATTTTCTTTCCAACCTTATTTTGGTCAGAGACTTAAATTTTCAGCATCCAGTGCAGATTGCCAAGGCTGCAGATTTAAGGCTCTTTATTTTGTGTTTTTACCACATGGGTGTCACTCTTCCAGCTCTAGTTGCAGGTGTGATATGTATTTCATGAGAAGAGAGTTAAAGTTGTTTTATAATTATGTTTTATGATTTTTCAGAAGGTTGCGTTTAGACGTTCTTCATGTTTCAAAGAGCTAATAAACATGATAGAGCAAGCTTATTTTGGGGGTTTGTGTCTGTGGGGACGAAGAGAGATTGTTCCTTTTCAGACAAGCATTTTTGTTAATGCTTGCTGCCATGTGTGGGTTACAAAAGTAGCTCTGGACAAATAACTTCAGTGTAATAGATGAGAGAATTACTTTAGTTCTCGTATAAGGATGTGGGAAGGAACAAGAAACAAAAATGTACCTCTGGGGAGGAATTTAAAGAGAAGAAATGACAAAATAATAAAAAAAAAAAAGTAGATGCTTTATGAAATAGTTCATTGAAGCCTACTTGTTCCTTAATAAGTGGTGTGCTAATCACCAAAAAATACTGACCAGGAATGAAACTCTAGACTACTGCCCGGTGAGAAGAGAAGAAATGTCTGTAAAGAAGGAAGCAACATTTGTGGTGTACCAAGAATATTATAATAAAAGCACTTTTGCATTCAGCATATCCTGTGCCCTCCCTTGCCTCCTCAGGGTGGATGAGGGAGGTAAAGTGTTTTCTTTTCATGTTGTCAGCTGCCCAGTGGGAAAAGTTCAGACCGAACCAGAAATGTTTCTACGCATCAGTAAAAGGAAAGAAAATAAAAACATAGTTGTTTATGGACATTTTTTTTTCCAAATCTTCTGAAATGGAAATGCCCTGGAGTCCCCATGAAGTAAGCAGGATGTGATGGGGTTTTGTGTCTCAGAGGTCTGTGTTTCCATCTGATAGGCAAATGTGGTGTAGCACAAATGCAAACTTACTTTGGTAAAGAAATAAATAAAAATTTCAAAGAGAATCAGCATTACCTAATCTATCAATGGGGCATGTAGGTGACTGAGTGTTGTGTTGAATGGGAGAGCTGAGAAGGGGGAATGTGGCAGGAGGTGATTTGTTTTGTCAGAGTTGTGAACTGCAAGCAAAACCCTGTCCCTGACAGCTGATTCCTGAAGCTGAGCCAAAAGTAACAAACGGTGCTGACACAGAGGACCATTAAGAATCTAACAGCAAAATATTTGAGCTGCATCACGAGTAATATTAATAGTTTTAAGAGAGAGAGAGAGAAAGAGAAGAGTTCAAGTTGTGTCTCTTTTACAAGTCGCTGATTTCGGTGAGAAGTTGCTTTAAAGAACCTGATGCTTGTTTTTCGTGGGTATCATGGAGCAAGCTCTGAAAGCACTCTGTGTTGTTGGCTGCACTCTGAGAGATTTCCTTTTGATGATACCCTGGCCAACTGCCTGAAGGCAATGATAGAAAAATCTCTTTCATACCTCTGTAGTGAGGAGAGGATGAAAGAAGACTGGGTTAGTGTTTTCTCCTTATTCTCAATTCCTTACCCAAAAATGTGCAAGTGGGGCCCCATCCCATGGAGTCACTGGGATCCCTGTGATAGGTCCAACTTGTCACATAGACCTGGCAACAACCAGACAGACCCTGAATCTGGCAATAGGTGCAAGCACTTTAAGCAGTGGTTTCTGATGTCCTCTTTCTTTTCTCATCTGTGCTGCTTTGCCGAAATTCTCCCTGTGCCCAGCGTTGTCTTTCCAAACCCTCTCTTGCCAAAGCTACAGCTTAGGGATTCAGATGTAGAGGCACAGGCCTGTATGGACAGATTGTGGTATTCATAAAATCACTCAGCATGCTTATTTACTATCTACATGTTATTGGTCTATTTTTCTGCTCTTTGTGTACCGCGTACGTGTTACACATCTCCATCCAGCAGTCACAGTAATGGAGATCAGCTCTTGACTGATTCCTGAAGACAGTGGTTAAGACAATTAGCATATTTCATTAACTTTGTGAAAGTGGTAAGATTATGCAGTTGCGTTACTGTGCATATGCCTTAACTGTATTTTGTGTGATTTTTTAAAGAAAGCCAGAAAACAGTAGGATTTAATGAAAGTAATACATCATAATACATAGTAATGATATAGATGTTGCTTCCCTTTGCAGTGTTCAACCCAAGAGTTCTTCCTGATAGTCAGCACCTTGTCTCGTCTGGACTTGGAAATTCAAGCTCTTGTTCCAGTCATACATTCTCATGTGAAAACGCCTCTGTTACAAAACACACTGCTGGAAATCCCAGAACTTCTCTCCCCAGTAAAACATTATTTAAAGATTCTTAATGAAGAAGCAGCCAAGTAAGTAGAGAAAACAAGTAAATCTTCTGTGTCTCGTAGGATTTCTGAATGTATTCAGTTATGTGAAGTATGCATCTTGTTTTAATACACCTCAGTTTTATATTGTAGCTTTTACATTTATGCATGCACAGGTTGCTTATAGTTAAAGCAGAGGTTCTGAACTAGGTGAGCAAGTATTTTGCCCCGTGGGTGTCTGCCTCCGGCTGAATAATTTTTGAAAAACTTTTCAGTTGTTTTGGGGAATGAATTTAGAGCAAAATATGTTTTGCTCATGTTAATTTGCTTAACAACTTATTTATTTATTTATTTTTTAATAGAGAAGCTATTCCTTTTGAAGAGAGACTTGACATTTAACAGAGTGGCTGTTCTGCTGCCAGGAATATGCCTTTTACTAGCTTTGAGCCCCTCTCTGTTTTTTAAATCTCTTTACATACTCACCAATAACAGAGAATATGGAGTTTAATAACTCTGAAGACTCCACGTAGCCTGTGGGATTTGTATCCCCTCATAGCATTTATGGGGTCACTGCCCTGTTCATGCACTCTCTGGAGAATGACTAAATGAGCTACTACCTCAGGCTCCAGGTGTGTTCAGGCTTTTCCCTGTAATTGCCTTTCTGTAGTCTTGGAAAGGAGAGCTGAAAGCATGGAGGCTGTCTGCCCTTTTGTCTTAATTCTGTCCTTCCCTGGTCCAAGAAAAAGCAATGATAGACAAAGAAATCAAGATGAATATACAATAAAATGGAGATTGTCTGAAAATAATTTATTGTGTACTGCTTATTAGGAACTGCTGCCTCAGTTGTTACCGTAGACCCTGGTTTTACACAGGAGGAAGGCGGCAAGAGGCTTAAGGCTTTAGGCTTATGTGGAATCTGGAAGCAAGAACGTGGCTTCAGTAAGTCAGGGATGTGTGATAACCTGTCAGGGACAGGTTTTAGGAAGAATATCTTGGGGCCAGTAAAACTCAATGCTTTTCAGAACAAAATAGTATAAAATCATATGAAAAGCATTCTCTCATGGCGCTAGACACAAGGGCAATCTGGCTTGCACAGCCAACCTTCCTGAGCACTTGACTTTGCAGTCTTCTTGTCTCCTTTCAGTGTAGTTTTTGTTTACACGACATGTTTGTTCAAAGGGTGTTCTGAACCCGTTATGAATACCGCCCAGCTTTATGTTCTGATCGTCCTAAACTTCCCTGCTATAAGAAATTTTCATTCAACTTTGTTTGACCATTTTCTTCTGTGAATTACTATGAGATTTAATTGATATACCTAGCGATTCTTTGATGAAATATGCAGCATATAGTTTTAGTGTTTAGTTATATTTAGGCAGCACAGTCTTGATCTTCTTTTTCCCCAACAGACTAAAAATAAACATACATTTTATTTATAAAATCTTTTTTATTTTTCTCCAGCTGAGATTTGAAAAAATCAGAATCAAAGCCCATCACTTCTGTTATTTGCTTCTGAAATAGAGATAGATGGAAAGAGTATAAATTTAGAAGTTGAGAAGGGTTGAAATATTTGCCATGTCCATTGGACAGGTGGGATTATAAGATTTCTACTGGTGCATGGTATCCAATTATAGTTGTGACAGATTATGACAAAACAGGCTTTATCTTAATTATACCGGATTTACTGTAGGTAGGTTTAATATATATATATATTTTTTTCTGTCAGTGTGCTGATGATGGCTAGAATAGTATAAAAGAATGAGATACACTAGTGTAAAAGGAAGATGTTACTGGTCTGCGGAATGCATGTATTTCAATGTATTCAAGATAAAGACTAAAATAGCTTGCACTTTGGCCTAAATGTATCTCAAACTAGTATGACAATATTATTTGTGCTCAAAAACCGTTCTTTCATAATAATTATGGTGACTATTGATATAATTATATGTGCACACAAACTTGCACATGCATCATGTATTAATTCAATTATGTGCTATGGGTGCAGTCCTGTAGTGCTTTCCAAAATTATGTTTCTGTTCCAAGGGCTTTTTGATGGAGCTTTGTGATACACACGTGTATATATATATATAAATATATATATATATATTTATATATATATACTATATATAGTATATAGTATATATATATAACATATAGTATATGTTATAAAGTTGACAGTTTAAATATATATTTAAACTGTTAGAAAGTTTAAACTGTTATAAAGTTGACAATTTAAATATATACACATATATACATATATATATAAACCTTATATATATATGTATATATTTAAACTGTCATATATGTAAAATAAATATATATATATAAATATATATATATATATTTAAACTGTCAACTTTAATTTTTTGCTAGGCATTACAGTGACAGTTTTCATCAGCTGCTGGCTACTAGCAATCTTTTTTCCTCACATTCCCATGGAAACAGGTCTAATTAGCACAAAATCATTTCTAAAAATTAGTATTGTATTTCAAAATGGCTTCTTTACTGCCACTTATATAATAACTATGTTCTTGTAATGCAAAATCAAAATGCAGGTTTTAGGTTACCTGTCTGGTCACTGAGTCCGGTTGCTGATTCATTCTCAGGGAAAAGGGTATCAGAGTAGGCAGAACGCAAGACTTTTTTTTTTTTTTATCACTTTCAGATTTTATTATTTTGTTTGCTAATTACTTACTCTCCAGATATTAGATTTCAGGAAACTTAAGCAATTAGCTAGATTTGCACTAAAATACGAATATATATTCCAATTAACTTGGCACTGATTTACACTTTTCGTTGTTTGCCTGATACTTTTTTTTAATTTTATTTTTGATGACAACCTTATCTTTAATAGCTGGTTCAGCTTCCCAATTTTAAACACTTGAATGGCATTTTCGGTTACAGGTTTCAATCTTGAGCTAAGATAGTACAGCCAAAACAATTCTGTCATTTTTGACAATGAGACTATAAAAGTATTGTTTTGCATGTATTTAAAATACTCTGGTTAATCTTTTCGTGTGAAAAGAAGGAGGCTCCTCTGAGAAACTCCTGATGACATTCTGCTTTGAGGAAGACTTTGTGGGAAGAATTTTTCCTTGCAAGCTTCATGGATATCTGCCCATATTTGGACAAAATTTAAGTCCATGAAAAATCTCTGTTCACATGTTGTACATAAGTTATCCAGAGCTTCCCATTCAACATTGCTAAAAGTTTTGTCTGAACTCAGGATGGGTGGAGCAGCAATTGTAGATGGAGACAGAAAGGAACAATCTTCCTTGTGCTTTCTTTTCTTGCCATTCTGGACCAAAGAAGAATAGGAAGAATAAGCAGAAAGCTGCAGATTTCACGTTCAGAAGAGACCAAAAAAAAAAAAAAAAAGACTCAGTAGCATTTGGTATAGAAGTATGAGTGTAACACACACGAGTATAAAGGAATTTTGAATACGTTTTTTGGTGGGGTTCCTGGTGTAGCTTTTGATGGCTTGTTTGCAAAGTGCCTTTCTGTTTATGCAGTGTGGATGACAGCATTTGGTAAATATTTTGTACCATGACCAAGTAACAGAAAATTGTATTTAAAAGGAAAAAAATCTAGTGTTAAAACAAATGAGAATAATGAATAAAAATACAGATGTAGCTAGTAAATAGGGAATATATCTTTGGGTTTACTCTTATTTTATCTTATATTTCTTATGGATAGGACTGGGGATAAAACCCAACTGTTCAAGGACCTTACAGACTTCCCTCTCATCAGTAAGAAAAAGGAAGAGATCCTGGAGGTGCTGTCTAAAATCCAATCACATCTTCTGGAAATTCGTAAACAAATTAGGAATCCTTCTGCAGAGTATGTTACAGTTTCTGGTCAAGAGGTAATATGGTATCTATTATGTATGACTGTATCCTTGTGTTTGTCTAGAAAGCAGTTTGAAACTGGGGCTTAACTAGAACTCTTCATTTAGTATGATGCTTGGTGAGGTCATTTGATTATATTCTTTTGTACAGCTTTGAAGAACAGTTTTCTGACAGTCACTTTGTTAACTCAATTTACTTTAGTGATTTAAAGAATAAAAATACATTAGTGCCGTTAGATTTGCTTCAGTGATGCTTTTCTTTTCTGTATACGTAAAAACACTTGCATACTTCTGAGGTTAACTATGTGACTATTAAGTGGTGAAATATTCTCAGAGAACCCGGAAATACAATGTTAGGTTAATTTGGAGAATGGTAGAATGATTTTGTAAGTACTGATTAAGACTCTAATTTGAAATATATGAGCAAAGAGGAACGGTATTAAAGCATGACAAATGTTACTTTACTGATTTTAATTCTTAGAAGCAGTGCTTGTGGTCTGAACTGTTGTGTTTGTGCTAGATGCTCTGCAGGTATGGACAGGCCATGATGCAGCGAGATGAGAAGTTGAGTCCAAAAAAAGAGAGAGAACAGGTTCCCACAGATTTGTGGGGGAATTGACAGGACTAGTGAGGTAGCACCATTCAGCATTATTCTTTGGGAATTGACATGAGCAAGTCAAAGGAAAAATCCATGTAAAATTGGGAAAATAATACTGAGAAGCATTGAGGAAATAGTTTGACAGTTGAGGGTAAAAGATATTAATTAGTGAGGAATGAGCAGCATTTGATAAAGACATCAGGTGAGTATACCTTTTGATGGTGACATTGAAAAGAAAAAACACGTGGCTAGTGAGTTGGGTAGGCTGTCTGCATGAATGCTGAAGTCCAAGAGAAAATGGGAAGAGTATTGTGTGAGGAAGGGAAGAGCCGGGTTTTGAAACCTTTCTCTTAAATAGGATAATTTGAGGGGTAGAAGAAGACAGCTGTGTGGAGGAAGGAAGAAGAGAAGAATTGACTAAAGGCTGGGACGAGCCTGAGGGAGCAGTCAGACATGAACCGGACAAGAGAATTTCAGATCCTCATAAACATAGCTCATAAACAACTGTAGACCAACAGATCTGTCTTGGTTTATGCTTGAGAGGAGCAGAAGAGATTGTGAGTAGCTGTTACCTGATATCATCTGGTACAGTTGTTTCAGTGACATCAGAAGAGGCAGTAGAAAAAGGGTTGTAGGAGATGGTCAATGAGGTAAGGAAAGACGCTAAAAGAATGGAAGTAATGGAAAGGTAATTGAGTGGAAGGAGCAGAGCACAGGTATAACAAGAGCCTCTTTGAGATGAGGTGTTTCTTCCTCATATCTGTCTGTTAAATTCTTAGATTCTTGTAGCATGCTGATAGATGCAGTAGTATGCAAACACTTAGCAACTATCGCGGGCAGAAGTAGGGTTCTCTGGAAGAGAGTGAAACTTCAAGGAACTTCTGTGCATCTCCCCACTCTGAACATCTTTTTAGGGCACAGGCCTTCATGGAGAAAAACAAAGTCAAACTATTCTCTGTTTAATGTGTGCCCCCAAACCTGTGATTGTGAAAATATGATTAGTTTTTCAGAGTCAGTCCACAGTTTGTTGACTTAGATGTGTTGTGAAGTTCGTGTTAGAGTTCTGGTGAAGCTCCAGGTGGCACATATCTTTTGCAAAATGTGAGGTCACACACGTATCTATTTTATCTTTTGTTTCCAGACCTCTACTTTAATTTGTTATAGATACTAAACAGGACACAATGCTGTCCAGATAACGATAGCCTTGCTGTTTGTTTCAGGCAGGATTTATAGAGAAATTGCTACATTTGGCAAATGTTTGCTTCCTGCACGGCATAAGCAGTGCTTTGGTCCTGGTTTATTTAATACTGCAATTATTTATCTAATAGAGCTAAGAATAAGACAGTGAAAAATCTAATGCTTTTGTTGCTTTGAAGGAGGTCACTGTCTCTTTGCTTGTTTCTCACTAGCCACACAAACAAACCAAGCGATTGAACTGTTTATGTTCATTTAGGCTGTTTTGAGTTCAGGCATTCAGCATAGACACAAATGTGGTATTATTTTCTGTCTTCCTTTTGTAAACATAGCATATTAAGTTGTTTTGAGATGAACTTCAGAAAAAATGTAATACCAGCACATCAGGAGCAACACTAGCAGTAGCAATAATTGGCTTGTTTTCAAATCTTTGCGGATCTCTATTTCTACCTATTTTCAGTCCTATTATCTCATGTGCATTATACAATTCAAGGGTTTCAACAATACCAAATATTTTAAGGGTATCTTGGGTAAATTAAGAACTAGTGTATTTTGTCCTTTGTGGAATCTTTTGCTCGTTTTAGGATTATTCTTGTTTGTTCTTGAAGGTGATCACTGACTGTTTTGGTGAGGTAAGGAATGTTTTATCTAAATCACACTAACTGCAGTGGAAAAGCTTTGTGAGATGAGAGTCTGATCGTTTGCTGTAAAGGTGATCAGATTCTGAGTTAATTCAATCTCTGCTAGAAATTCATTTTGCAGGTTAATTCTTTTATTTGAGAAAGCCTCAGTTCTTTGACATCTAGGACCTCAGGGAAGGTTATAAAGATAACCAATGTGAATCATATAAAATACCATAATAAACACATCATGTAATTTACAGTGCTCTCAGCCTCTTACTGCTGTTTTCCCCTATTCATTCTCTTTGTGACCTCAAACATATCTAAATTTGAAATAAGGTACTGTAGATACAGTGCTGACATTCAAGATTTTGAGTTCTTGTTTATGAACTGTTACAGGTAAACGTGTCTCAGTATGAGTCGCTGGTCCTTAGTCAGGAAGACACACCTCTCTGATAAGAAATAGCCTTAGGAGAGGTGGTATATAATGTAGGATCTGTGTAAATAAAATGTGTGCTGATTTGGTGCATGGCTAGGTCAGGATCAGGTAAGCAAAACTCGCATAATAGATTCGGTCTGCTTTTGGCCTGATAGGCAAGCGGAGCATGTTAGTGGTTGGAGGAGTGAAAGAGCAGAGAAAGGACAGCAGCACAGCAGGGCACAGGAACATCTCAGGAATGGAGTCACTGGTAGAAAGCGTTCGTGTCATGACCTTCACTTCTGGGGAAAAAGAGCGTTAGTTCCTCCTGGTCTGCTCATCCTCTTCAGGCTGAATATGGCTTTCCTCCAATGCAGACAAATTTCTTGTTATATGAAGAATATTACTCTGTAGTCTTCATACCTACGTGTGATATGTAATATTCCATTTCTGTTTATTTTAGTTTTTGATAGAAGTCAAGAATTCCCATATGTCATGTGTGCCATCAAGCTGGGTTATGGTTAGTAGGTATGTAAAATGTCTTTCAAGTTTGTCCTGTTTTAAAACATGAGAAATAAAACACAGTACCTTGGTGTAACAGTTAATTCCACACACATTCTTGTTGCTCCGTGTGGTTTTTATTTTTAAACTGAAAGCCAACAAAACCAAATTGTTATGTTAATTTTTGCCATAATAGGTTTGATTTAAAAGCACACAAAACCAAACTGAAGAACTGGAATTCTTATTTTTTCTGTTCTTTTCCCTCCGCTCCTCTTCTCTCCCCTCAGGTACAAAGGTACAAGCCTTTCAGAATGATAAATGTTTATTATTTTATTCAGATAGGTAAAGGTGTCTGTACAAAGATCTGTTTGTGCATCTCAATAAACTCATTGTATTTAAAATGTCATTTTACTTATACACACAAGTATTACTTGGCTTGTAGTAATGTAGTAACGTAGTGTTACATGAAGTAATCATGATTCTTGATAGTAGGTTAAAGAGAGGTGGACTGAACTATGTAATGGGATTTTTTTTCCACCTCAGTCATTTGTTTTATTATTGAAGCAGGTCAGACACCTTCATGTTATAATGTATGTACACAGACATCTATCACCAGAAATAGGCATAGCAAAGGTGAACTCTAAAATGTCGTTATTGACTTATGCAAGAAGTATTAGAAGTAAAGAGATTAGCCAGAAATCAGAAAATGCAGTAAAAATAAAAATTAAAAAAAAAAGGCAATTAAACAACAACAAAAATAAAAATATGCCTAGGAACGTCAGAGTCCTTTAATAAAAATACATATGTAAATAGCAAGTGCCCCAGATGGAAACTAGTATATGTGCATGACAGCCTGTATTTACTACATTTATTTCAGACTCATCATAGTTTTCCTTTTTAAGGTGATTTTTTTAATTGTAATTTTTTGTATATGCAAACAGTCACAGAAAATTTATCTAATTGTGCAGCATATTGCTGAACAGAATTTTGTGAAATACTTATACTTCCGTGATGCATGCTATAGTGTGAAAAACATTTTAAAGGCTTTTTGAATGGGTAGTGGTGCAGCAACTGCTCACTTTAATCACAGTATAGATCACTGGAATCAATAGAGCTTAGTACCACCATAAAATAACATTATTTTTTTTTAACATATATTTTCAAGGCTTACAGAGAATAAGAAAACTTGTCCAATTTTGCATAGAGATGGTATAACTGATTGCTTAGTAACCTTGATTTCCTGTTTGGCTTTTCTCTATCTTCCAGCACAAAAGCTGTCAGCCGTTTCCACTCTCCTTTCATTATAGAAAATTACAGACATCTGAATCAGCTTCGGGAGCAGCTAATCCTTGTCTGTGGTGCTGAATGGCTAAATTTTCTAGAGTAAGTTTACAAAATAGGATTCATCATTTTATTTTTATTTTTATTTTTATTTTTATTTTTATTTTTATTTTTATTTTTATTTTTATTTTTATTTTTATTTTTATTTTTATTTTTATTTTTATTTTTATTTTTGCTACAGGAACAGCAAAGGATGTTTATCTTTTGATAGAAAGAGTTGATAGCTATATTGCCCACAACAAATACGAAGACATGGTCAAAATACTGTTCTTGAAGTTAAAGTATTTTAAAGCAAGACCTTTACAGACAGACCTGAGACCAGATGTGTTATCTCCAGATTTTGAAATTCTCATGAAAATGTATACTTAATAATGCTAAGTGACTCCCAAAATTTGGAAACTAGTATGATAGCACTAAGAACCTGAAAGTGCAACTCTGTGAAAGAGTGAAACTGAATCTAGTATTTTTATTATGTATTTATTTGTGATGTACGATGCAAATAAGAATAATTTATTGTATAAGCTAAGCAAATTCTTCTTTGACATTACTTAATATACAGTATGGTTTCACTGTTAAGTGTGCCATTATTGAAAGAAAAAATAAATTACAGTTGCAGTGTTACAGTTTTTGAGTGAGAACTGTTCAGGGTATTCAAGCAGTCTCCTGGATGGATGTAATTCTACACAATCGTATGCTGTGTATGATAACCCTGCAACTGACTGTGAGTCTGGTAGAAGGCACCTAGAGTGTTACCCCTCACAACTGCCATTGTTTGTCTCAGATCAGAGTTTCAAACAAACTTATTTAACTGTTCGGTCAAAGGATCTTCAAAATGGGAGTCTAAAAATAATTTCTCAAATTTATAAATACCTCTGATTTTTCAGGTGTTGGGTTATTGAATATTTTTTCACTTGTATGAGTTACAGGCCACTGAAATTGTTCCTCATGTCATGCAGTGATTACTGGCTTTCAGTTGTGCTTTTTTCCCCTGATACTGAAACTTAGCAAGTTCCCTTTGAAGCTGTCTCAACATGACAGGGACTTTTTACCTTCTCTGATCTACCATCACACTGAATTTCTGCAAGTAAACATTATTATGCCAAAGTTGCCTTCTAATTATGTATATGTCATATGTCAGTAGTCTCGCCTATGGTAGCTTTCTTCAAAAAGACTTTTTCTTTAGCACCAGGTCAGCTGCTTTATTACTGGACAGACAATGAGTCCATCATGTATCTTTTAAAGAGAAGCAATCAAACTGGGCCCTCTGTGGCAGAGGATGATGGTTTTCCCTGAGGGTCCCACCTCTGTGTTGCAGGATGGTACGGGGCTGGGTGTGCCTTTGGCTTTAAGTGTCTCAGCCCCCAGTGCTCTGGAGTTGGTGTAGAGACTCCCTGCTGTCAAATGACCTTGGCAGTCAGAGCAAGCAGAGGGGGAATTAAGCTGATCCTGCAAAAACACGAGTAGCTTTTGAATCATCTAGCCCCATGAGCAGGACGCACTGCGGGAGAATCTGGGGCTGAGGATGGAGCAGTTGGAAGCAGGTGCTTGGGGCCAGGGAAGGGACAGGAATCTGTGTAGGACCTCTCAGACAGGAGCTAACTTATCTGCAACACAAAAAGGTGCCCCTTGTACCCTATGTTAATACTTTTACTTGCCCAGTGATGGTTTCTGATTAACTATGAGCAGGATCCTGCTGCCAGCACTGGCCTAGGAGCAGCTCTTGTTTTATTTGTGATCTCTGTGCAGCTGCGGAGCCACAGGTTGACCACCCCAGTGAACAACATCAGCAGTATTTTGAAATACTACTATTTTAACACTCATTTAACATTCCAGAAATTGTCTATGATCATTAGTTGCGAAATGCTGTATTATATTTCCTGTTTTAGTGAGTATTAAAATGTGTTTTCTTGCTGCCAGCCCTTCAAAATTCTTGTGAGATCTGGAAGTCAGGCTTCATCCTTTGTGGCTTTTGCATTAGCATCAGTTCTGTAAAGGCTGTAGGTGACATGCAAGTGGCAGAGCCACAGTTTCCCCTTCCCTTCACTGGTGCCCAGGACATGCTGAATGTCATGCCATGAATGTACCTGGGGCCAAGGTTTTGCCTCCTAGTAGGAACCCAGAAATTCTGTTTATTTGGTAGGAACGAGAAAACACATTCCAGTTTGCTCTCCTCAAGCTGTTTTGGCTTTGTGATTCTGTAAAGTAGTTTTGTTAAATAATATTGGTCACTAAATTAGCGATCTAAGTTTGAGCTGACCTGTGTTAACCTCTCTGCACTTAGATTTGCTGCTTTTCACGTTTACTTTGCTGTTTTCAATGCTGATAGCAGCATACAGTATCCTACCCTCTCCCACCTTTTAAAATTCAGCTCCCGTACTGGATTTATATTCCAAGTTGTATCCTTGAGACCAGGAGAGGGGAAAAGGAATTCATAAGTGCTAAGAGAATGAAGTCTCCTGAAAACTGTGTTCTCCTGGTAACTTCATTAATGTACTGGGTGAAACGGTGCCATAAACAGAAAATGAATTCTTGAATTTTCTTGAATTCTTGAATTTATACAACCATTTGAATGGTTGTATATACCGTATTTTGTTGAAATTGTGGACAACTCCTGTGTTCAGGCACTTTTATTGTATATATTTTTGACTTTAGTGTATGATTGAAGTGAATTGGCATCTGGGATTCAGTTACCACTGTGATAAACAGTGGCATTTTTATAGACCTCATTTAGGCAGCAGGGATCAACTGCAGACCCCTTGTATGCTATTTAGCGAATTTCATTTTGTCTGCTTTTTTGTGCTTAAAAATAATTCCCTGTTACAACGGAATCATGAAGTCCTTCTTGATTAAGGTTGTGTCCTCATATGGTAACTTAATACACTGCTGGGAGATTTGAATTCAGAGTAATTTGAAGATCATAGGAGCCCTTTGAGAAACCTGCATGGGGTATATTTTGACAATACATTGGTATCTGTATAAACTTTTTCTTTTTCTTTCTCCTGTTATTTTTCCCTGTTTTGGAATAGCCATTTTAGTGAACATTATCACCCTGTGTCTAAAGCGATTGGTCACCTAGCAACTATCGACTGTCTGTTCTCATTGGCACAGGTGGCTAAACAAGGAGACTACTGCAGGTAATCAATTTTTAATTTTTATTTGGGATTTTATAGGGAATTAGAGTATTTAAAATAAATTTCAGTTGAGTTTGTGTAGCGCAGTATGTATAATTAAAATTGTTTACAGTAATTTAACTTAATCTGATTTTGCAAAGCAATGCTTTTAGCCTTATTTCAAGACCGTAAATGTTGCAATTCACATTTGACAGCTTCCACTTGTCTGTCTGTTGTTTTACGTGAGTCTTGTTGATGGTATCTCACAAACACATAAATATATGTTGAACTTTGCATGGAAACAATGTCCATGCTCCTTATTATTTTCCCAGAGAGGTCTTTCTAATACCAAAGTTTCTCAGGTGTATGAGATGTGTTTCAAAGATGCATTTCGGGTAAAGACAGGTAAATACTAATGCCACCTGCTACAGAAGTGATAATACCTCACCTACGATAGCGTGTTCAGATCTGATGAGCTGTGCACGTCCCTCCAGCTAAGACGCATTCATGCATACAAGGCAGTGCAGCCTGGGACTCTAGCAGTGCCAAGGCTATTCCTCTTGCTCTCTGGGTTGCAGAGGCACAGAGCCTCAAGTCCTGCTTCCCTGAGGTTGGTCTAAAGCTGGTTCCTGAGCTTGCACACCCTGCAGCTCCTGTGTTCCTCCCCCATCACAAGCCCATGTCTCTTGCCTCCTCATGGAGACTGTCACCCTCACTGGGGTGCCCATTTCCATCCTGCAAGGTCTCTGTCCCTGTAGACATGCAGACACACTGAGACACTAATTCAGCTTGCTCAGAACTGTCCTGGAGGCCTGTAGTTACTATTTCTGAGGTTTACTGTATACATACCTGTATGGGGTTAGTTTCCAGTCCCCAGTTTCCAGTAAGGGTTTTCATTGTGAAGCTGCATCAGAAGCAGTAGAAGTGATCAGATGATTACTTACAAACAACCATCTACATTAGTGAAGTTTGAGACCTGTGAAAGTACAGCAAATTGTGTATTAAATGTGTAAGGAGGAAGGGAAGTCAACTTAAATATACTTCTGATTTTATACAGAAGATAATAAAGAATATAAAGATAATATTGATCACTGTGGACTCTTGGGATCTTGTGTGCCTCTATCAGAATCTCTTTGAAAGTAATTGCTCACTTATTTCTGTATACTCAGATGAGAAAACAAACTGAAATCTTATTAATTCACTGCACAGAGTTTAAATAATTCACTGAATATTAAAGAGTGGCTTAGAGCTTATAAACCGTCAGGGAGGAGACTTCTTAGCTAAACCTCAGCCAAAGGGAAGATGTCAATAATTAACTCTGGAGGTCTACAGAAAAGAAAATGGGACTTTCATATTAACTAGTTCAGGAATTTCAGAGGAGTGTTTTTTAAGGCATTTAAATGAGTTGTTAAGTTAGCACAGGTGCTCCACACTGCTGTTGGAAAGAGCTAAGTGTCTCTTACAGCTTCCGTGGGTCGTCCTGGGACACCCATGTTGGGACTCTCATTCTTTACAAGAATGATGAACAAAGTCAGGGCTCTCAGGCAGCAAAGTTACATATATGAAGGGTGATAATTCAGGTAGCCCAGACATCATCATCATCTGATATTTGTGTTGTCTGCTCTGCAGTCTGTAAATTTGTTAACTTTCTGAAATGCTGTTGGAAAGATGCTATATGACTCAATAACGTGTTAAGCATTCCAGAGATTTTTTTTTCCCTACTGCATGACACATGCTTGTCACATTGTGAGGACGTAGGGCAGGAAAGACCTTTTGAATGACTGTGTCTGAGGCTTTGCTTCTGTGGGCCCCATTGTCTGAAATGAGAACAGGCAGTTGGCAAAGCTCGTGGCATCCTGAAAGTACATCCTGTCTCACAGCTTTGTGGAAGGAGACACGACCAGTTAAAAAAACATGGTGATTTACGAAGATGAGGGTAGAATTTGAAAAGAGCAAATGGATCATTTAGCTGACATCTCTCCTTCTTGGCTCCAGAATGGAGAGGTAGAGGAGGAACATACTTCTAGGTATGTGCTCTTCCCTTCTCAGACCATCCTGTTACAGCTACAAATTAGTTACATATCTGACAAGAGTCGAGAGTGAAATTTCCTTTTTTTGTACCCCAAGACTCAGTCCCGATTGACTTCATCTCAGCTATGTAACTGCTGGGACTATCCCTATGCTGAAAAAAAAAACAGCCAAACAAACAAAAAAACAAAAACAAACCCCACACAGCATTTTCAGCTTGCACCTCTTTCCCCAGTGACTTCTGTTCCAAATATGCCATTGTTTTATCTCCATTTTCCTTTCTAATTGCATAGTCATTCTTCAGCCCAAGGAAAATCACACTTCCCCTGAATTTTGCATTCCTTCTGAAGTCCACCCAAGTGTTACTTCATTTCCAGTCCAGAAGTTCTGTGGCTTTATGCCATTATTCTCTTTTCTCAACTACTGCCACTTCCCTAAGTTATTGCTCTTACCACAAAGCGCTTGTACTGTAGGAAAATGTTGCAGAGACATGAATCCACTTCTACTGCTCAATTTATGTTGCATTTCACTTATGAAAAAGGAGAACAGGAAAAAAAAACCACAACACAGTTATAATTTAGTCTTTATATTTATAGATAATATAATATACATTATATAATATATATAATATAAATATATAATATATAATAATTATAAATATAATATATGTATTATTATATATAATATATTATACATCTATATAAATTTATATTTATAATTTAGTTACTATGTTGTTTAGTGGTTTTTGTTCTGTGAAGAACAGACAGTTTTTTGAGGTGGAGCTTCTTAGACTAGAGATATGTAACAGAATTGTACATGGTTTATTAGTTATATCCTTGTATATAGACTAATTTGTAAGTAAGGCGGAGCCATTTGAAAAAAACACTTTTTATTACATGGTTTGGAGAAGAGAAAAAATACAAGTAACATAAATCTGGTTTGCATATTTATTTCTAAAAAGATACTGTCATTTCAGTGTTTCAACTTAGTACACTTCCTATCAACAGTGATTGTGATGACTCTTACATGTGTTTGGAAGTTGCTGCAAAGTAGGAGTGTAGCTTATATTTTTACAGAACTACAGTTCTGTCATCCTGTAGGCTTTGATTTGTATGGTTTAATGTGTTGTCAGTCACAATATACATAGCTGGACAGTTTTGTTTGCTATCCATGTGCCAGCCAGGGGTTGATGATGTGGCAGCCTGGACCAGTGTATGAGCAAGATCATTTGTGAGAATATCAAATGTATCTGCAAATGGTCAAAGTTTGTTGGAGCTTCTGTAGTGGTGGTGTTATGAAAGTGGATTGTCCTCGAGTTAAGGGTTTTGTTATTGCTTGTTCATGTTGTATTTCTTACTAGTTCTTTGTAATACATATGAACAACTGAAAGCATTTCCTACATAGTAAAAAGAATCACAAAAGTACTGTGAAATAACTTAATCGACTAATATTTCCTTAAACGAAATGAATCCATTCTTTAGAAATATTTGATAGCAAGAATTCGTTTTTATGTCATTTGCATATTTTTACAAAAATCTGCATTGTAGATGACCCCCGCAACAGCTTTTAATTACAGTAGTTCTAAGTAATTGGTTACAATGAACATTGAAATTAATGTGTCTTCCTTTTTGCAGACCAGTTGTGCAAGATAATCGGCGAGAAATAATCATAAAAAACGGCAGGCACCCTGTGATTGATGTACTACTGGGAGAACAGGATCAGTATGTTCCAAACACCACTAACCTTTCCGTAAGTATCAAGATACCCTTTGGGATTCAAAATCATTCAGGGGAATGAATCTGGAATTTGCTCTTTAGCCAGGAAGTTAAAATAAATAATTTAATTACAGAATGGCTGCTTGCTTGCATTTCAGAGAGACATTGCTAGACATGACCACATCAGTTTTGTCTGTTTTCTGGTATCTTGCAGCCAGATTCTCTCTTAGCAACCCTGTTCAGGCTTAATCACATAAGGAAAGAAAAGAGGAAAGGGGAAGGGAAAAGGAAAAAGGAAGGGAAAGAGGGAAAAGGAAATCTCAAAATCAGGAAAATGTGATTATTTTTAAGTAGTTATCTTTGAAAGGTAAGTGAGTAATTACTTTTTTTTTTTTTTTTTTAACCAATGCCGTCAGAGAGAGTCTACATTTTGTAGTAAATTTATCTCAAATTTATGGAGATTTTTAATGTTTGTTTTTCCATGGGCATATAATATACAAATTATCAGTCACTTGAGTTTCTGTGTCACATTTGCAGGCTCAGTCTTACAAATTATTTCTAAGATAGCTCAGAAGCTTTAAGGTATTTCTCTACTACATGTTTTCCTTTTTTTCTGGAAGTGCTAAATTCACACAGCATTTCACAGTCTGACGAAGCATATTTGGAGTTCTGACTGTTCACTGTGTAGTATCGTGTACACACAGTGTAGACTGCACATTAGTTGTAACAAGCCATTCATATTAACATAGATGAAGATCCCTGATGTGTAGCTTTGCAGACTCTGTGCTACCCATAAGTCTCCCTGACTTGTTTTCTGCAACAGAATTAAGTAATAGGATGCTGAGAAGTAGGAAGACTATTAACTTACTTGGTGGTGGTGTCAGCAGGTCAAAAAGGGCTACAACTTAATGTTTGTTATACAGTACCTAAACTGTATAACCTACATTACCTAAAATTGGTATAAATATGCAATTACCTTAGATAGAAAACACTGCCTTATTTTATTTCATAAATCAGTTTCTGATGAGCATATTTTAGTTTTTCTCCTTTTTTTCCCCCTGAAAAACTAAAACCTGCCTGTTAAATTGTATGTCCTTTTGACTTTTTTGTTGAATATTTATTTGTCTATATCTTTCTTTAAATACTACATTTCTCTTCCTAATGAATATAAAAATATGCTTGCAACTTACCTCTGAATACTTAACTGCCTTTTGATACAGTAAACATAGAAAAGGTAACAGATGTCAGCATGGAATATTGCCATGGTAAGCGCTGTTCAAGTTTGTATGTATTTCTCTGGAAACATTTTTAAATGCTGTTCTGTGCTGAACAAGGATATAGATACTGTGCAATACTCCATAGAACATTTTCAAAAATTTATTTGAACTCCAAAAAAGCGACAGATGGCTCTTACAAAAAAAAAAAATCAGCATTTCATTCAGTAATCATCATGCACTTTCTTCCTTTAGTCCCCTTCTTATGTTGGCTTTTCAGGTACTGAGTGTTACAAAAGCAAGTGGTCGTGGTGCAATCACCTCCTCCCCTACTGTTGGTTTGAGTTCTCTCTTTTTTGAGAGAGGTGGATGGGAATCCAGTTTATTAAAATGTCTCTAGTTTTAATTGTTGTGTTTGAATCAGCAGGAAAATGCATCTCCTGTCATGTTTTCAACTGAAATGTTGTCAGATATCTAACTTCAGGAAAGCTTTCTTGCAGTGTCCTGAAATAAACATTTTATACTTTCATTCTCCCTCTCCTCCCCAAATACTCATGGAATTTTTTTAGTACCTTTATCATATATTCCAGTAAGATGTTAGCTTATGGTTGCATGCATTAGTAAGGGTGGATGGACTCTCTGGACTGATGCTGCAGTGTATGTTTTTCTGAAAGCCGGCTTTGCAAACCAACCACCAGTCTCTGAACGTGCTTGGAGGGACCCTGCAGGAATACTACACACATGCAAGAAACTTATGTGTTAACTCATTCTGCTTTTAAGTACCTGTAAATTCTTGTGTTGAGTGAAGTGGTGGTGGCCCTGACAAAGTTTTAGTAGCAGTATTGAAACTATACCTCGGAGAATAGAATGTTACAAATTTTTGTTCCCTTATAGACATCTGCATTTTATTACATCCATCCTTCATTCCTGATAATGTCATTTTCTGTGTTTTAACTTTATTGCAAGTTCCTTATGAATGTGTTTCGGTTTTGTTGTTGTTGTTTTTAGTAAAAACTAAACAGCTTTTACATACAGTAAATACTGGGTGCATGTACCTTCTGTATGATCTGAATTACAAAATAAAAGTGTCAGTCCTATATGAATTTTATTTGCCTCCCTGTTGACAAGAATGAAAACCCAAAAGAAAAGCAAAACTGAAAAGATCGTGAGGAGATTCTGTGGAGATACTCGTATTTTTCTTGTCACGGTGCCTGATGACCTCCAAATTTCCTAAGTAGTGTGGCTAATATTCATTATGCAGAGCTTATCCTTTCCGCTCTGCCAGTCCCACGGGGCAATGGAATATGCTGACTTTTGGTTAATTCATAAATTGTTGGATTTCATTGTAAGTTGTAGTACAAAATAAAAGTCTGTTTATCTGAAGACCTTTCATAACTTAATTTCCTAGTCTTGACTCAGGCCCTGAGAAGGCTTTATATGTTCATTGGCGAGTTTTAATTTTGTGTGAGGAGTTGTCTTGCACCAGATGAAGAATATTTTGTTTTGGAGCCATAGACAGGTTTAAGTACTATAAGAGGTATTATAGCTGAGATGAATGCTTGTGTCTGCTACATCTTCTGTAGGATTTCAGTGATTAGATAAACTGATCAATCGGAGACTGGATGCAGTCTGCTTGAAATGTCTGTGTTACAACCAAGTACTGCTAAACTCAGAGAAGTTTTGATTTCTCGTAGTAGCCAATCTGTTTGGATGTGGGTATGTTGAAGGGTTTAACCTGGGTCGGATCTTTGTCCCATTTGGCAATGAGAACTCTAAGTGGAGAGGAATCCAGATCACAACCAAATTGGGGTGACAGTGCCTATTCTGAAAGCTGATGAGATTCTCCCGTTCTCCAAAGAAAACTGCACAGAAAGTTCTTGGAGTGCTTTCCTGGTTTCTTGATGGAGAAAGGGAAAAATCTTCCACACTCTGTCCATTTCTCCAGAGCAATGCGTGTTGATTGCTATGCTTCTCTCTCACCAGCCTGGAGAGATCTTAGGAAGATTTATCCATCTGAGAATTCATTATATCTTGAGAAGTGAATGTGATGAACTCTAAGAATGAATGAAGCTGTTCAAATAGAAGCAGAACATTTAATCCTGAGGACATGTCCTGTATCTTTCTGAGCATATGTATACATAACAGATTTTCTATATGCATCATACGCAGACAATATATTTAACCACTGTTCTGTGTTTCCAGGGAGATGGTGAAAGGGTCATGATAATAACTGGACCCAACATGGGAGGAAAGAGCTCCTATATAAAGCAAGTTGCATTGATCACTGTCATGGCACAGATTGGTTCCTACGTTCCTGCAGAGGAGTCAACAATTGGTGTTGTGGATGGTATTTTTACCAGGTAATCTTTCAAAATTTTCTGTATGTTTACAAAAACTTTACTACAGCATGGGGTGTGTGGGTGTGTGTATATCAAAATATAATTTTGTTTTTCAGGTAGAACATTAGAATTTATACTTAGTTTTCTCCTTCATTTTTAAATACATAACAGTGGTCGTTAGGTTTTGTTTCATGATTTTCTGTTCAGGTGTTCGACTACAGAAACTATTTTGGAATTTTTGAGACTTTAAAGGATAAGAATGTTAATGTGTCTGGCGCAGTAAAGATTTAGATGTTTAAATGCATCTGCCTGAATGGACATCTCAGTCGAATACTCTGCTGGGTAATACCTATTTGATGTTTCCCCTAAAATGAATGCTGTTAACTCTGAAAATCATGTCACAGTTTCTGCTGCGCAGCACAGTTGTGCATACTTCCAATATTTGGGACTGAGAATTTGGGTCCACATATGCCCTATTCTTACTCTCTTTTCTGTATTATCAGTCTTGTACATATGTTACTTGATGTCTTTTAAAGAATGCATAATGGCAGTTTATTTTACCTGGCATGTCTTAGTGTCATTTTTAAAATAACGTTGAATAAATTTTAAAGATTACCGGCACAGTCCGAACTTTTATTCAATAGTCAGGTATTACCAAGGATTATCCAGCCTTTTTTCTCCTTCCTCTTTTCTCTCTTTTTTTAATCAGCAAAAGTTCTGCGTTACTGATGCCATTTGAGCTGGATAATTATTTATGGTTCTGAGTTTCACAAAGATTATGTATTTGTGGTAGAATTATCCTCCATGAAATGTGATGGAAGATTGCATTTCAGAGTTAACTTTTAACGCAGAATTTGAAATACTGCTCATATGGGATTGCTCCATCATACAAAGATACTGTATTTTTATGCCTCACTGTGTCATGACAAAAATGAACAAAATAATGCTTTGATGCACTTCAGTGCTAAAGCCATTGAACAAATTAGAAAATAATTTGTATTATTGTTCCAAAATTAATTGGTGCTGAAAATTCAAAATAGTTACCTTTTTTTTCCCTACCCTATGTTGAAA
The DNA here is from genome assembly GCF_965140915.1 of Aythya marila. Lineage (NCBI taxonomy): Eukaryota > Metazoa > Chordata > Aves > Anseriformes > Anatidae > Aythya > Aythya marila. The sequence continues at coordinate 79,534,574 of NC_139080.1, read as the reverse complement.
GTAATTGACTATTTGATTGAATGAACATTGCTGAGAGGATGTGGAGATACACAAGATGTAATTTATTTTACAGCAAAAATATTCCAATGTTACTAAAAATTTGAAGATTATTTTTGTCGTGCTCTGTGTTTCTTCAGTGAACACAGAGTGCTGCTTTTGTGTTCACACTGACTTAATTTCCAGCCATAAGAGCATAAATGTGTTTCTCTTACACTCAGTATCCCTTTCCCTCTAATTTTGTTTGACTATCATTACAACAGGATTATTTCAGCAGAAAGATTGAGGAAAGTGACACGGTCACTAAGGAGTGTGATTTTGTTATGTGCCCACTGTCAAGTGAACAAGTTGCTTTCTGTCCTCTGTAGTGTGAAATCCTTGAATTTAATATATCTGAGTTTCACCTGTTCCCAGTGCATTTCTCTGATTCCACTTAGCTTTTTTTCTGCATTGTGGGTATTTTTGCATCTGTTCTCATAACAGTTTTACCTTCTGTCATGCTGCTTTGTGCTTTTTGATTTCAAGCCAAAGGGATTAGGGGATGTCACCTACTGGCTGTGAGGTTTCAGACCATTTAATTTGGAGCCCAATGAGATTCTAATCCAGGGGATTAATTTTGTTACCTGTCTAAATTAGCTCTGGAAACTCAGATGGATATGCCTTTCTTCAATTAATGTGAAATGTGTCAAAATTGAAATGATGAGCACTCAAAAAAGTATACTAAAGAATTATTTAAATTCTTGTCATTGCACTGGTAATTTATTAAACTATTTGGCTCAAAATCAATCAAGAACACATTGAAATTTTATTATTTACAAAGTAATAATCATGCATTAGTTAAAAGGTTAACATAAGAGTAACAGGAGGCAAAAACACTGGTTTATGTAATACATTCCTTCAGAAATCCAAAATGGTCAGATCTGTAAAAGATGCAGTGGAACTGCTCATCTGTGCACTGATTTAAACATTTCACTTCTGTATAATGTAAATTAAGGGAATGAATTCTACTGCTGGGACAGGTATTAGCGATTTGCTATGTATGTGTGGCATATTAGATTTTGATCCAGCTGTGGCTTTCCTTACAGTACCAATGTTTAGGAGGGTGCTTACATGTTGATTTTGCTTCTGCCTGTGGAGTTTAGGGGTCTTCCTAGCTCTATATATCCAAGTAGTGATCGTCCACGCTCTCTGGGTAGGTGAGTTCTCAGGGCTGTTTTCTGTCCCACTGTGTTTGATCTTCAGTAGCTGCAAAGTGGTCTTCAACACCCAGGTGTCTTTGTCTTTTTCTAACTTCTGCTTCATTTTAACCATACCCAAATTGTCAACTTCACCCTCTCCAGTGAGAAAATGAAAAACCGATCAGATTCTGCAGCTCAGAGACTGCCAAGGAAGCAGGCACTTCTATGTTTTGTTTTGTTTTGTTTTGTTTTGTTCTTCAGGGTTCTGGAAAAGATCTTAAATTACGTAATTTCATCAGGACAGGTTAATGTGGTGTTATATTCAGGATATTTCTTAGCCCTAGGAAGTTAATTTTGTTATAGATTGTAATGCCTAGTAGGAGGAGAGAAATAATAAATTCAGATATGACATGATAGGTCCTACTTTGTTTCTTTAATGCTCTGACTGGCTGACAACACATTTCTAAAGCCTCAGCTTTTGCCAGGAACTCTGTTCTGGTAAGGAATGAGCTTGAAGAAATTTCTGTTCGTGCTCTTTCTTTTACTCACTCACAGTTCAGGGTTTTTATTTTGTTTTCTTTATCTGTTTTTATTTTTTTTAATAGGATGCAGTTACGCAGACATCCTTTCTGTACTGCCACCCCAGGCCATAAGTGTCTTGCTGGAAAATGGGATTTTTTTGTTGATAACTTCGGTATATTTTTAATCTTTTTAAAAACATTGCACAGGAAGATGTCAGCTTCCAAGTTATTTTCATCACTGCCTTGATGTGTTGTATTTCTAGATGCTGCTATTACCATAGCACGCCTGCTGCAAGGGGTGCTTTACCGGCTGGCTGTATGAGGAGTTCTGTGCATCGGGAGCACCAGCAGTTCTGGTGCTTCCTAAATTTTTTTGAATATTGATGCTGTATTCTGCAGTCACTTTTTTGATGGTAGACTGCATCTTTGAAGTATGAATTTATATAGGTTTAAGAGATTAACATTCATCTAGGCTTTGTATCTTGTGTTTTAAGTAGGGTTTCCATGGAAATTGAAAGATTGCTACTATGGTTATTCCTTTGGATATATTTAGTATTTATGTATTATAGCTTCTCTAAATTGACTTTAAATAGTGCATTATATTACACGTTTTAAAGCTGCAAAAGGGTTGTAGTTTAAAGGAAATGTCTTGCTTAGAGGTACAGTGGAAACAGCAATGATTTATCTTCATTACAAGGTGTACAAATACAATACAGTGCTAGGGCTTGTCCAAACATTTCTGAGTAGAGTTGATAATTTCATCCTAAAGAGGGGGAAAAGGAGAGATCCTTTCACTGCATAATGCCCCTAAACCCAGGTGATGTGCTATTACAAGTCTGCAAACTGAAAACTTGGGGGGGCGTGAGCAATTTCTTCCAATCCTCCGTTTGCTTTATTCACTTAAGGAGGTTTTTGAGTGCTCCTGTGGGCTATCGCCATATTCCATCATTTCTTATGTGTAAAAACAACCTTGCCATTTCCATGGCAATGCTTTGGTCCTCATCCTGGAAAGCAGGTGTTGAGGGGGGTATGAAATATAGAGTAAAAGGTCTGCTTCATTTTTAAGTGGCTCAAGCTTCAAAGAGTCAGAATAAAGAGATACTAAACAATTCTCTGTATTTTTCTATGTTTATTTAAAGCTATATTTGGAATAATTTTTGTATTTGAGTAAAGAAGTGTTTGTATAAGTCTCTCACTTGAACTTCCACATATCCATATTCACTTTTTCATGAGTCAATGCATGTGTAAACTGGTTTTGTACAAATAAGTTACTATTTTTCAGACCTTTTGCTGTGCTAGCTGTAAGGGAAGCTATGTAACGAGGAAGGAGCACACAGTCTTTTGAGGATGTTTTGTTGGTGGATATTTTCTTCATTTTTTTTAATAATGGATAATATTTTCAAGCAAGCTTTGCTTCATAGAATTTCATTTAATCACTTTCATTATAGCTAGGAATTTAAGAGTTTTGGAAAGGTCAATGCTCAATCTATATTGACTTTTACTGGGATTTGAGTGTTTAATTCTTCAATATGTTTGAAAGTTCTTAATGCAGTAAATGGGTTCAATTTTTCTTTTAAATTAACCTTCAATTTGTGTTAGTCCTTCTACTCATTTAGTTATTCAGACATTGATAGCAATATAATGCTTCTCTGTGTGTTTTCTAAAATGACAAAGCAAGTGTGGACACACACATACAGAGCAAATAATGAAAGAAATTCTGTTGACCTAATAACACATTCAGAAGGAACAGTGTTTAGCTGCTGAAGGAAGCTGACCTGTAAAGAGGTCGCACTTGATCTATTATTGAAATAATTTCCTACAGCTAGAAACCTTCAATCCACTTCCTGTAGGTCAACAGTAGCTCTCGTAAGGGTCAGTTTTCAAAACCGAGATGCAAAGAAAGCTGTAACAATTTGAAGCTAAAATGTGTTCAAATAAGCAAGAAAATTGATAGCTCAGATTACCGAGGGCCTTGTATTCGGAGTCCTAAGAATCAAATTCTTAAAATCACAAGCTTTCAGTAGAAAGCATGCCTTTAAGAAGACAAACTCCTACCAACGCTAGGAGACAGTGAGAGGCAAAAGAAGGAATTCCTTTGTAGAGCACTTACCTGCCTACCTTTCTCTTGTAGTGTAAAATGTTTATCCCAGTGGTCAGACACCAGCACGCACAGTCACACTACAGCACCGTGCCTGTTCCCGAGAGGTTTTTGTACCGTCAGCCAAGCTGGGCCATGCTATTTAAAGGACAGCTTCAGTTGCCTGAACCAGTGTGCTGCAGAGTGCTTAGCTGCATTTGAAAGCTGCCTCTTGCAGGTGATGTACTACGTGCTCAAAGGTTAATGGAGTACAAAGAAGCATCAGTGAGATGCGTGCGGATTGCCCACTCGCACACCTCCTCTCTTTCAAGGGAGTTCTCTTTCTGTTTACTGAGTCTCGGCTTTGTCTTTAATCTTCATCATGGCAAAGGAATGGTGTTTGAATTGTCAGAGAGGGTATATTAAGAAAACTGAGGGGTGGAGGAGGCTGGCGATGCAAGTTAATAATTGGTAGTTGAAGGTTGCCTAGATAAGCAGCAGTTTAATTCTTTTGTTTTGTGTAGGATGTGCAGGTTGCCTGCACTTCAAGGCAGTTGTCTTGGTATTGGCTCTGCACATCACATGATCTGTACTTAGATATGCACGACTTTGACCTACATTTTATCCCTGTAACAGATGATTTAGACGTATTTTTAACATAGAAGGCATTCCTAATCACTGAGTCTGTAGTTAGGAGGAACTCGGTTCAAATTCCACTGTTCTTCATAAAACATTGTGAAAACAGGTGGCCTTTGCTCACCTCAGGGAGGGATGGATTTGCTCTTCTAGATCATACTTGTGTGTCTATATACAGAGTCCTTCAGACACTGTTCCAGTGTTCAAGTTACATAGCTATTTTGTTATTTTCTTGCACGTCTTTCTTCCTTGTGTAATAATTTTGAAAAAGTCTAATAGCTGTTTGTGCAACTAAAAGTAGAGTACAGAAATCTTTGGGCAGCTGATCCTCACGTGTCTTTATAGCATGACAAAGTTGCAGAGCCGTATAAATTAGGCTGACTTAATGCAGTGACCTGATGCTTCTGATTGTTTCAGCAGAAACTGTGTCACACTGAGGTACTTACACGTGTCTCTGGCATGCATGTGGTCTTCCTGCATTCCCAGATCTAAAAGCTGAGGGAGACCATCAGTTTCAGGCAAAACTTATTGGAGTTGTCCGTGAAGGTAGTCTTCAGACCCCAGCTCAGAGGTCTAACTTACTGCCCTTCAAACATAAGAAAATTTTCTTTTTTTGTGAGCTTATAAGGTGAGGGAGGAGGTAGAGGAGAGGAAAAGATGTTTTCTGCATTGGTGGAGAACTGGCAGCTTCATCCAACACTGAAATAATGAGATACATCTCCCTCACTGCTGGCCTCAGTTGGGTCATTTTATGCAATTCCAACAGCTGAGATCCAGTTCCAGGCATAAATACCTTGCAAAGAAGGGTGATTCTGGTTTAGCAAAGGGAAGGAATTGCAATTCCTGCAAATAACAACAGTGTTATTGAGAGGTTCACCAACCTAAGATCACCTCCTGCTATTGCATCTGAAGGCGTACCCCTGTCAGTGTCAGTTCTGTCCTCACAAATTATGGATGTAGTGACACAGTTCACGGGGCTGTACTTACCCTTCATCTGCTTAGCCTTTCCAGAGTCCAGAAAATCAACTCTGAATAGGCTGAATCTATGCTTGAAAACACATCCCATGTTACTCACTCTTGCACAGGAGTGTCAGTGAGCAAGGTAAGTTGTGTCAGTGTCTCCCCGGAGTATCATATCATTCCAGTCTGGCTTTTCTATCCCAGCTGACCCTGATTTCTTGAAACATCACGAGCATCACTCTGTTGTAGAGGTAACCCCAGGACTGCTGACCATACAACTCTTATTTCTCTTCTAAGAAAAACAGAGTAGGCAACAGGAAGAAAACCTCCTTTTGTCCTCTGTGTTCTCTGCATAATGTGAGCAGCTATGTTTTCAGCCCTTTGCACAAATCAGTCAACTTAAATTGTGCATTACAGTCTAAAGAAGAAATGGCATCTTTTCTACATAGACCTCACTTCACATGGTGACACTGATGAAGCTTATTTATTTATTTTTTGTCAGTAGGAAGCTACTTTGAAGGCTAAGATATTTCATCACAGAATTTCTCAAAGTGGGTAACTCAATGCAGGCTGCTGCTCTGCTGCTGGTGACTGTGCCTCCCATGCTGCCTGTCAAGGCTTGCTGCCTTGTAATATCTTCAGTTGATCCAGAAATCTCTAAAGCTTGGAGGCTATTCCATTTAAATGTGTGAACATTGTGCACTCTTTTCTATGTGAGCTTGATGTTAGATCTGAAAAAGCAGTATTTGAATCCCTGCTTGAGGGATGTGACTGGCAGTCCTCATTTCCATCATCTGGGGAGTAAAAGGACTTGTGTCAATCAGGTGCAATAAGATCCACACTGCCAATACGTGGGGACGAAGGGACATTTATACACACTGAAATGACATTTTTTGCCTGAGACACTAGAGCCATCATGGATACTTTCACCCATATTATTTTTCTGCTGTAAGAATTGGCACCTAAAAGATAATTTATTGTCCAGGAAACAGGGAAAGTTTGTGACCACAAGAATGCGGGATGGACGTGGCCTTTGGCCTGTTTTCATAACCTGTCTTTGTAGCCCTTGCAAGGACTGCAGGTGTCTGTTTCTGCAGGGTCTGTGTCAGTTGTCTTTCTCATTGGTATACAATACTTGTTTCTGCTGCTCCTTGTGCTGGAAGAATCTCATGTATTGTCACTGGCATGATGATCAGCTGCAGAGCACAGACTTGAGATGCAGAGCACTCAAGAGCACACAGGTAATATGATTTTTTCTGTCAAGTCTACTTACTGTGTACAGCAGAGCATGGCTATCCATCTGTAATTGCTCTCCCTTGTAGAAGAAGCAAGTTTATTCAACCTACAAGTATATTATTACAAAAGCAGAACTGTGACTAGGTGTAGCAAATTCTTACAGTTTGATATAGTTAAGTGATCTTTAGGAATAACTAAAGTTTTCTTAACGTCCCCAGTAGTTGCCCTTTTTTGGCATGGTCTATAAGAGATGATAAAGTGGAAAGAAATGCTATTAAAGCTAAGAGGAGGGTTTAGCAATGGAGCATTTCTTTGAAGTAAAATTTTGAAAAAAAAAAAAAAAAAAAGAAATCCAGCCCTTTAAATCCATGTTTCTTTAAAGAATCTGCATTAAGCATACAGTAATTCTTTTTTTTTTTTTTTTTTTTTTTTTTTTCCCCCCTGTATGTTTTATTCAAAATGTCTGTCTGGTCACTAAAAGATAGAATTGATTCTCAGAAGAGGACAGATCTTCCAATATACATTTGGATGTTACCTCCTTAAAAAATAACAGCTATTTAATTCTGAGAATTTGACACGCTCATTACTGTTTTGTCAAGTATGTGGAGCTGAAAGAAACTAGTAAACGAACCTCAGTGTTTTCTCTCTAAACAAGCATAATATTTTTAAGCAGATAAAATGCATGTATTTATGGCATCATTACAGATTTTAGTATAATTAAAAATCGTGATGTAAAGCAAATACTTTATTAGCACCTGCAAACATTTGGGCAATCAATTTTGGATGTTTGTATTTATTTTTAATTTCCTTCATTGGAATGTCACCATCATTAAAATTTGAAAGGTATTTAAAATTGCATGATTTACTTTAACAGACTAAAATGTTGCGAGGCTGGTTGAGAGTACATTTTTAAGGAAATCTTCAGAAAATTGGAAAGCACGGTGTAGAGTGGTATGTGAAGCAAGAAAAAGAAAATGTTTCACTCAGAACAAAAATTGAATGGGAGATGCTTTCCAGGCGCTTTTCACAATGCATTGAGATCTGAGGTAAATCACTGAAGAATAAAAGTGAAATATGGCTTGTCAAGTATTAGTGGAAATGGGTGTTCCAGTGGTCTAACTGCTGATGGCAAAAACTTCCCAGCTTCTTTTTTTATCTGAGCAAGTAATGTTGCACTTATTTAATTCCGGTTTTACTAGCAGATCAGTGGAAGGCAGCAACACAGGACCAGGACAGAGGGGAAAAAATTACAGATGCTTGTTTAAAATAATAAATAAATAGCAAGCTCCATTTTTTCAGAGCTTCACAGCAGAAACTGTGTTATTTGCCCCAGCAATAGGAAAGCAATGGTTGAAAAACAGCGCGGTTCGTTCTGACCAGAATTCAGCTTGTTATATTCTTTCCTACTTACGCATTGTTCGTTTCATGGATGAGCTTTATCTGCAAAGAGACGGCCCAGGAACTCGCCAGCTTGAAAGTGGTTTAGAAACATTCTTGATTAGAAGTCACTTCCTATGCAGTGATTTCACTAAACATGAAAAAATGGGTCCTCCATCCAAGTCTACACTGCCTGCTTAACCTTGATTGTTAAGGGGGAGGCATGCTGGTAGCTTTTCAAAACGACTGCTGGTGTGCTGGAAAGACTTGGGGAGCCTTCATGTTTCAAACAAGCCTGTCCCATCTTGATTTTAGCCCTTTGTTATGTGAATGGAATATAAAGTTACTGCTTTTCACTCCTAGGGAGCTAAATTGATTGGGATTTGGTAATAGCTTTTAAACTGATAAAGGTATACCTGGAATTATACATGAGTTCGTGTATATGTGATTTTTTGTTTTTAATCTTTAGCAAAAATAATTATTTCTCGGAAGTTCAGCATTGTTCCCATGTCACAATTTCTGTGCCTTTCTCTGAATTCTTGTGCCAGCCACAGCCTCAGAAATGAGTCAGATCCTTGGGTTGGAGTGGCATAGATTATGGGCGTTCACATACTTATTAAGTAGTTATCCTTCATGGCAATCTCTGTCATATTTTACCAGAATAACCTATAACCTCTCATGTTTATGAACTTTATTTTCTTAACTCATAAGACCAATTACCAAACTCCAAAATCCCTTGGTTCCATTTATTGCTTTATTAAGCTTTATTGATTTTTATTTTTTTTTTGAGGCTTACAAAGTAGGATTAGGAAGATTAGTCTACTTGTCAGTCCTAGAAATATCAGCTAGATCACGAAATCTGGCATGAAGATTCAGTTAGTCAGCTTCTTCATATCTCCATCATAAAACCTGAGCTATGAAAGCTCAGGTTCTTGAGGTGGCAGCTGTGGTTGCCAGGGCTGTCTGCAGGCATCCTGTGTAATACAGGAATTGCCTTGAGAGATTGCTAAGCAGAAGCTATGGAGGAGCTAATTATTTAACAGAGTTACTTTTCTATAAACTGCATAGTTTTGGCCAAAAGCTTTGTTGATGCCTTATTTATTTATTTATTTATTTATTTATTTATTCACTTGATTTTTTTTTTTTTTTTTTTAAATTTTAGGAGTTCACATTTTCTTTTGAGAACAACTATGTTCTCTCGATTTGCCCATGCAGTTAGACTCTGAAAGATAAGGGTCAGCAAATGTCAGAACAAAAGGTCTCTTTTCACACCATTGTATTATATGTGGCAATGCTTATTATTTTTGCTGTACACATTAATTTGCGTTTTGTGCAGAGAAGTAAGGAACCGTTCATAATAAGCAATCCCAAGTGACTGGCAAGTTCATACTAGAATTCTGTGTACAGATAGGCTAAACAAGAGTTGCTTTAGTATTTGTATTAGTCTGGAAAGCAACAGTGACAGTCAGACCAACAGAACTTGTTAGCTGTCAAGACCCAAAAGTAATTTTCAGAAATATTACTTCTTTATGGCATGGTAATTTGTTTCATTTTGTTCTTACTTAATTGTATTTGTGTTTATTGCCAGAATAACAAAACTGACTTAAGCCTTTCATTTATGCTTTACAGTCATATAATTACACTTCTGGGGTAAATTATTTTCAGCTTTCAGGGAAAAAAAAAAAAAGGAGGTTGTATTAAATTATTTGCACCTATTTTCTATCACGTGGAGATACTCTTTTTGAAAAAGAAGAGAATGAGTAAAAGTTGCAGTTAGCATTGTTAAAATGATTTTTTTTTTTTCCCAGAAAACTTATTATGTCTTGGATATATGGAGTGCATTTGAACTGTAGCTACTTCTGACAGTGTTCTGTAACTACAGAATATTATTAAATTATGTTGCATGTACTTAGAGCTAATTTAGTTTCATGTCTATTTATTTCATAGTAACATGCATCTGCATAGTTAGGTCTGTATCTCATATGCATGTAATAATGTATATATTTAATAAAACAGTCTTTAGCTTACATACATGGTATTTGGTAAAATCTGTAAGTACAAAAAACTGTTTTGTTTGCAGGGGTTTAAATCAAGTTTGAAAATTCATTTAAGACAATAACAGACAGTTACTTATATCTACAGTGAGATATATAAAATAATTTACGCTGCATATTAATGCTTGTAATGGTATACAGGGGGAAAAAAAAACAGGAAAAAGAGAATTTGCATGTGAAGCTGACCAGCTGTTTTACAGGAAGGCTGGGCTGAAACTCCTTCCCCGAAATGGCGGTACTTACCTTTCTAAAACTGACCCATGCTAGGATTTAACCTGGTCACAATTTGAATTGGATTTTCAGGAGTGTCCACAGGTTTAAAGGGGAAAAGTTCACTTCTGCCAAATGCTTCAGCTATTGTCCCTAGGCTGTTGCTATAGTTCCTGCTTTTTAATCCCCCCTTGGCCTCAATCCTTCAGCTACATATGCACATTAACTTAATTACCTTGAGTTCCCTCAGTGGAAGCTGAGAGTAGTAAGTGTAAACCTGTGCATGTTTTAGGGGTGGGTTTTTGGCTTTATCATGTTTTCAGCTTCTTCAGGCTGACACTGATGGCTTGCAAATAAACACTCTAATTTGAATATCTAGTCTTACAACATCTTTCAGCAAAATGATTGTACTTTTAATGTGTTCTTTCTCTTGACCATCAGTAAAATGTATACATTTTTAACATAAAGCCTGACTGACCTGTAGAGAGCAATCTGTTCACGTATGAGGTATAAAATCATTTTCACCCTCCAACACAGAATTTACATTACTGTCCGCAGTTTTTGGAGGAATACAGCTTAGTTTGCTGTAAAGTTATATGCTGGTTGCATACTTCTCAGGATTCTTTATGGCTGTATATGAATATAAAACTTACAGATGCTGCTGGAAAACCTAAGCATAAAACATTGTTGCATATTATGCATATATGCATAAAAGGCTCTGTTCCTAAAAATGTTCTTCTAATTGCTTGTTCTAATTCTGCTTTTGTGTCTGTGTTGCTGCACTTTGTTCTGTCAAACATCTTGATGAAGGTTGTGAAACTTCCAGCCAAAGAGACTCTTAGTTTTAGAGGATTCCAGAAATCGCTGAGAGTTGCACACTTCAGCATAAATGCAGTATGACTAAACCAATCCCTTTTTCGGATATTGACTGAACTTAATATTAGTGGGAGAAGGAGGGGGGAATTTTGCAGGAGTTCAGCTCGCTGTCAGAAGACACACAGCCATACCAAACTTTGTTCTTTCCACATGCTTAGAGAAGGGAAGTGCATTGCTGATCACTCGCCTAAGTTACTCAAAAACCCACAGCCTTAGAGTAACCCGCTCCAAGTTTTTTGTCATGGGAGTAAGGTGAAACGAAATGTTAGCAAGTAAATCCACTCCCCAACCTAGCTCTGGGGGTGTTCCTCCGCTCATCTGCCCAGCTGCAGGACCGTGGTGTGTTTGTCATGCTGCTGGACGCCCACCTCCTCTGAGACAGCTGCTGCAGGAAGCAATTCATGTGGAGTGGAGAAAGTGCAACATAGGCTCAAGAAAGTTCAATTTCAAAATACAATGGAAAATTTTAGAGTGAACCACCAGCTGGATTATTTTAACAGTCAGTGATGCCTTAGATGACCTTTTTTTCCCCCTTTTTATTTTTCTTTTTTTAATGAGTGCTAGTGCTTTTGAGGGTATCACAGCTGAATTTCAGAAAAGAACATATTCAAGTATTCATCATGAAGTGATCTAGCATAAACCTTTCCCAAGAGCAGATGCACTTCTGTTGCCTTAAAAAGCATCAGAAATGAGCGAATATTGGTAACTGCTGGTCATTCAGTGACTGTATTGATTAGACTAGTGTTGGCTCTTCTGAAATCAGTCCTACCTGGTTCTGCCAGTTGAGGTGAAGCTTTTAAAATATTGAATGTTCACTTCAATCTCTGGTTGGTTTTGTTTCCTGTGGCTTTCAGCAAAAAAAAAAAATAAAAATCAATGCCATTCACATCTTGAAAGCTGATCTGTTAGGTTCATTTCTTTCAGTATACTGGAAAGCCGGTGTGTGCAGCAGGTCTCTGTTGGCTAGTTATAAAAGGCAATAAGGATTTAAGTGATGATTTGTTCTGGCTACTTCAGCTACCTAGTGATATGGAAAAACATGTTAAAAACAAGATTATGAAACTGAGTATTAAAATCACTTTGGACTTGCCTTTTTTTTTTCTTTTTTTTTTTTTTTTTAAGCATAATGCAAAGTATGCATTGATAGTGGTCTTAGGTTTTACTAGTTTCATTAATTTGTCAGTGACTTAGAACATCATATGTCTATAATAAATTGCAAAATTAGAATGTATTTTACACTAAATGAGTAATGCATTGTCAGGCTTTTCAACTACTGCTCTTTTAAATTAGGTAACATACCGTGGGTATTTCTTCATTTATAATTTGCAAATAAGCTGCTGTAGAAACAGTTGAGCATGTGCATGCATGTTGGCTGTAAATAGGTTTGTATTATGAACATTTTCTAATTTTTGTCACTGTCGTCCATGTAACTTTGCACAGATTTACTTCTCGGAAGTTGCCCATAAATGCAAAAATAACTGTCCTGATAACAATGCGTCCTGTCATACTTTGGATAAGAGTTTTTTTGTTGTTGTTGTTGTTTGTTTTTTAATTTTGTAATTGCAGTTTCAGTAAGATTTTTTTTTTCTTATTGTTAGTTTTTGGTTTGGATCTGCAACAGCTTGATGGAAGTGAAGTAAATGATTTACCAGTACTCTGTGGGGGAGTGTGAAGCATTAGTTTCTTGCCAGTGAACTGTTGTAAATTTGCAGATGCTATCTTCTGAAGAATTACTAGATAAATTTTCATTGTAAATGGAAAGTAGCCAGAAGTTAAGCTATGTGACTTGGGTTACTTTTAGAATAACCACTGTGAAATTCTCATTAGCAGTTTGAGTGTTTCTAAAATATGCAGGATTTCAAATTGCTTTTGTGGGCAAAACATAATGATTGTTCTGGTTAAAGGTGCTGAGTGCTTGGAAATGTGGTAGGATTGGATCTGTGTGCAATAGCTAGCTTGCCAGTCCCAGTTCAGGATTTCTGTTCTCATCTTCTCGGGAAACCCTTTTGCAAACTACAAATAATTTTTAACCTGAGGTAAGTGCTGTTTGCAACAAGGAGGGCAGGACTGTGTTTTAATTGTGTTTATAGTATCTGCTTGGCGATTATGAGGGGTGGGAATGACCCCTCAGGTTAATATGTTAACATTAAATCTTGTCTAATACTCTTAATTTGTCTGTTAAGACTGCAGTTGACTAAATTTGCAGCTGGATGCCTAATAGAAACTTAAAAACCTAGCTCAATGGAAGACTTAACCTAAGAGTTGAAATGAAATTGTGATTGCGTTCTGCCATTCACATTTGATATTCATCAATATCAAATTTTCTGGTCTCAGAAACATCTTCTTCACGTAATACCCACACTTTTCCAACCAGTTTTCTGCAAAGAAATGATTTTAATTTAAATAACACCTGTTCAAATACAGTGAGCTTTGAAATGACATTTTGAAGGTGTTGTGTGAGAGGGAGTGAGTGGAATTGTAAGGTCACATTCTGCATGTATTTTATTTGTGTTTTTCTCAGCGTTCTCTCTGAACCACAGAAGAAATTCTTTGTTGTTGCTGGGAGCATTATTGTACAACTGCTGCTTGAGATAAGCTCAGAGAAAAGAGTAATTCTGTTTTAGTGTTAGTTGTTATTGATGAATAAATAATTTGACTATGGGTACCTTCTGAGAAGTCTGGCTTCAAATTCTGATCCCTGGGAAATCAAACCATACCTGGAAATCTGGATGCCTTTTCTTGATAACTGCAGCCTTTGCAAAGAGGCTCTACACTAATTAGATTTATTCTGCTGTAACAGGCAATGTTACAGGCAGGTTTCATTTTTTTGGTATTTTAGTCAGATGGACTTTTAGTCAAGTAGATCTTTTTAAAATCAAGGTTGAAAAATCTTAGATTTCATTTAATTTTTTTCAACATTAAGTGTTTTATATACTACAAATGAATGAATGGCATCGGGATGCCATTCGTGTATGAAAATAAGGCTTTAGGAAATGCCTTTTTGTTTGTTTTGGAATTCATTTGGTGGTTTTTTTTACTACTGGTAGGCCTCAGAGCACTGCTTGGTCATTTTCACAGGTAGTGTGAAGGATTCACACTAACATAAAAGAACAGAATACCTGGGGTCCACATGGTATTCTTTGTTTTATAACCAAGTCAGCAGCAAGTAGGATAACTTTTTCTAAAAGATAACATGGAAACAGACTCAAGTAGAAACTTCTGGACTTCAGATGAATTTTTCTGCTTGAGAAGATCATTATTTTTTCATTTTTTTCTCTGCTGTCTGTCACACTGGGGCAATTTCTGGTTTAACATACAAGTTGTGACTTTCACCCCAGGGCTGCTAGCACAGGGCAGCAGCACTTCTCAGGAGGGGGGAAACGACGACAACACTCCCTGCTCCCTTCCAAAATAATGCCATTTCAGACTACTGTGAGCTGTCCCCAGTCTGCAAGTCTGTCCCCTGCTCCAGGACACTCCTTTTATTGGGGGAGCAGTAGTATCAGGGTGCTGAGTGATGGAGCTCTAAGAAGAGGTCAGTGGCCTTAATTTCATTTCCTCCCTCCTTACAAAATTTTCATGGATGACTGTCAGAGGACTTTGGCCTGCCCAGCTGACCAAGAGCTTGAAAGCACCAGATTTTGAGGTAACTTCATACAGTGTCCCAGTATGAGTTCGTGCCTGTTGAGAGCAATTTTAAATGGATACTGACTTCATAAACATTCCTGGGATACAAGAAAAATGTTAATGCTATTTTTATGCTAGGGGTTTCTGAGCGGTATCATACCCTGTATCATTAGAAAATTATCAGCATTTACGGAGCCTTGCAGGACAAAATATCATAGGATACCTTCCCAGAATGGTGAGCGTTTGCTCTGGAAAAGGTCAATGTTGTGTGCATGCACTGACTCAGGAAAGCAGGTTAAAAAAGCAATGCTGCTGAATGCTGCTACTGTAGGGAAAAAAAAAATAAAAAAAATCATCTTCTCAAAGGGGCCACATACAGGTTATGCATGTAGTGCTAACTGCTTTGCATAAAGCTAGGTAGTGCCTGCCTATTGTCTAATTAATCCTCCAAAAATTAATTTATGAAAACACTGCATTTGCTGTTGTTTTATATGGAGATTATGGACAAGAATCCTTACCACTTGAAATCTAGCACTGAAAAGGGATTATGCCTCCCAGTATTTTTTCTTTACATAATAAATGTGTTGAATATTAAAAGATGAAAAGCTTTTAATTTTATGAAATTTGGTTGGCTGTCAAAGAGACGTTGTAACAAGTGGTTTCCAGCCAAATTGCATTTGCTGAGGAGTGATGGATCTCTTGCCAGCACCAAAGAGGCACTCTTCACATTGGATGTCTGCATGCTCCTCATGGGCAGAACGCGGTAATTTTCCTGAACGTAGGCTTTAGAAATTCCATAGCAGAAATGGAAGTTTTCATATTAACCGTGTCACTGCTTCCAATAGCTGGTGTTTAACAGACAGAGCTAGTGAAGTTGAGTGGTGTTGCTCTTGCTCTAATGGTTTTCTTCTGTGTCTGTCCTATTCTGTTGCAACCCTTTTTCCTGATTTTCTTTATTAATATTTTTTAATTAAGAAAGAGAGGGGAGAAAAGAGAATTTGGGTAGTGAATAACATGACTGCATCATTCTACTAGGGATCACTCATTAGTCTTGGTTTATTTCTCTGTATTGTTTTCTACTGTAGTTAAAAATATAATATTAAAATCTAATGAAATGGTTACTTTTGCTTACAAATAGAATTTAGACAAGTGTCTGATCCCAGTGTAGGCACCTTGTTAGAGGAATAAATAAATAGTTGCTTTAATAAATTTAATAAAAAAATAGTTGCTTAAATAGTTGCTTAATTGCTGGCAACTTTAAGATCTGTAAGAGCATCTGTAATATTTCTTTTAACATTTCTAATCCAACAATCTCATCAGAATAACATCCTACGTGTTACCTATCGAGTAGCTGATAACAGTGGTAAATCATCTGGATTCCATTGAACATTACAGAAAAATGCATAATGTTTTGATATATAAAAACACTTAGGAGACAAAATACATTAATATATAAAATAAAAGCAATCGAATCTTTTAGAAGTTTAGTGGAATTTATTATTGCTGATTTAAACTCAGAGAATTGTTAAAGTAATAGTTGTTTTGACCCAAATAATTCATTGTATCATGGCTTTTTTTCATATATTTAAGGAGTAATGCCTTGCTGCGTTTTAACTCTTTGCTTTATGCATACACTATTGAAATAGTTATTCTCACTTCTTTCTGGGATAATATTGCTTATCACATTGCTTCTCCTAGTATAAGGGGCAGAGGTAGAAAGAACAATTTTATCTGTTCTCAAGGATGACATTTAAGAGTGTGTATGTCATTTCAAAATACACTTTTTTTTTGATCTGTAGATAAGGCTGAGTTAGATTTGAATGTTTTGAGATACTGAAAAGAAAGGCTTCTTTTGCAGCTGTTGTTAACAAGAGAAAGATAATGCTCATTTCTGTTTGTATCTTGAGCATTTAGTGAGGAAGTTCTGAAAACTATTTTCACAAATGCAAATTAGATTCAAAATGACTAAATGATTTGGAGGGCTCTGTGGAAATAATGCAATACAAGAAAAAAATAGAACTGAGAGCTCTCAGTGTAATCGTCACGGGTGCAGAACAGTCTGCCTGGCTATATAGGTGCTGTCTCCGTAATGAAAAACCAAGTAAAAATGATCAAATAATAATGCCAATAACCCTAGGGTTGGAAAGTAAGGTTAAAAGTTGCCCATTACAAAGCCAGAGGTTTTTGAGACATAAAAAATATTTATTTTTCTGGTGAATTTAGTTGTAGCTAATAGTGTTAAAAACTGATCTAATCGCTTGTTCTCCGTAGATCTATCCAATCTTGCAATAAATGGGGATTGTTCAATTTTGCAATAGTATGTGCTTGCTGAACCAAGCTAGGAAATGTGCAAGCCAGGTTATGGGGCACTATGAGAAATTCAGCAGTGTGTTCATAGCTCTTAACATTGTCGTACATGTTTAAGGCATTTAAAGGGATTGCAGTAGCAAGTGGTTTAAAAAAATCTTAATTTCACAGTGTCTCAGTATCCTGAATTATATGCCTAATTCAGTGAAATGAATATAAAGTTTAATTAGCTTATGTGCAAAATCACCTTTCTTCCAGAGTATGTGGGAGTGTACCCAGTGTGTATGTATGCAAACACATATTCAGTGAAATACTGCACATAACCATTCAGTGTGCTCGTTGCATCATAATGCCTATCCCCAACCAAAATTAGTTCATTTATAATTGCAGATTTGCATATTGTTAAGTTATGTATACCCCCGTACAAAATTTTAAAGGCAGGACCTGGAGAATATATAGAAAACATAACCATACTGTGTTCAACCAGATAGTTTGGGTATTGGTAGTCAATTACTCTTGGCAATTATAAGATCCTCATAAAATAATGAGAATCTTGCTAGTGCTTCTGTAGGCAACAAAAGCAATTACATTAGAGAAAGATACAGCAAAAGACTGAGAGAAAAAAGCTGCACTGGGATTCTCTTTCAAGGTTTTGATTGGCTTTAAATACTGTTGTGGCCAGCTATTATATTTGAAAATGTAATATGTTAAGCCCATGAGTCAGTTTTCCTTAAATCAGTGTGGCTTGTATGTAACTATATTATTGGATGATGAGAGTGAACAAATCCATTTTTACGGCCCTACTCAGTGGCTTGCTAATGATAACCTATCTCCAAAGTGACATTGTAATGTGATTAACGTAATTGAAAAGCATATATGGAGGAAGGAAATGTTATTTCTTCCAGGTGGAAAGCCTAGTTACTGAGTAGGTGCGGAAACCTGCACAAGAAAAGAAAAATGGGGCGAATTGCTAACAGTTTTTTGGGATGAAAATTGTGATTTCACATATTGAATAGAAAGGCTGAAGGTTGCATGAATCTGAAACAGCGTTAAAAGACCTGTAGGAATCAGGAAGGAAGGTGTGTGTGTGCATGGTGGGTGGAGGAGAATCCCCACCTGCAGAGACCGGTAAGTTGAAGGGCGGTTACGGAAAAGGATGAGGAGAAAAATCTCCTCTTAGAATTATTATTAGTGTATTAGTAAGACTGTGCACCTTTATAATTGGAAGAAATTATTGTTATTTTTTTTACTGCCTGCTGTATCTATGTGTATGGACAAATACCTGGTCACATGACTTTCCCCTGTATCTCTAGTGCTGGTACTTGATACCTTCAGGTGTTACTAGCATTTAAAAATATACACATTAGATGGACAAACTGAAAAAAAAAAAATAATAAAAATTATATTCCTGTTCACTGCTACCTTTACTGTAGTCCTTCCAGTGCGCTGGCTGGTCTGAAATCTCAGGATCCTTTTTAAAGGGGAGGGCAAGCTGCCTTGTACAATTTCTCAAGATGGAAGATATGCATGCTAATTGCATGCACCTCTGCCTCCTCTTTCCCCCCCTGATTCCTGTAGCTGGCATTGGATGCTGCATTTACTGTCTGCGGATTTACCTTGGGACTAGATTAGGGATGGGCAGAAAAGTTCCCTGCTGTCCTTACAGCCTAACCGTCCGGGATGCCTTCAGGGTTAGTGTTGCCTTGGGAAATGTGTGCAAGCCATTACTTAGTGGTACACGAGTTGCTCCCTCTGGACTTTTCAGTCCTTTAGAGTACCCTCACATCTACACCATGGGCTGTTGCCATTGTTTGTTTGTTTGTTTGTTTTTTTCCTACACAGTAGCTTATTCTGGAAGGTGGTCATTTTGCCTGGCTTTTGTGCTCTGTTTGGAGCAGCAAGAGGAGATTTAAAACAAACTGGTTTCATGATCATGATCTTTTTTTCTTTGTATATGATTCATATTTGAACTTAATAAATTGATCTGCTTCGTATCCCAATGCAGAATGGGTGCAGCAGATAACATTTACAAAGGCCGAAGTACCTTTATGGAAGAGCTGACAGATACTGCTGAGATAATACGAAAAGCAACTTCAAGATCGCTAGTAATTTTGGATGAACTGGGAAGAGGAACTAGCACACATGATGGAATTGCTATTGCTTATGCTACACTGGAACATTTTATTACAGATGTAAGTGATCAGTCTGACACATGCTTGTGAATACTTTTTTACTTTACTTTTTTCATTTTAGGTTTACTTTGGCATGGTATATGTTCCATTCTTGCAGAAATGTGACATGTCTAAACTCAGAGCAAAGGTTTATTTATAAAGGATACCAGTGCTTTGTTGGTGTGTTCAGGGAAAAAAAAATTAAAACCGTATGCATCTATCTCATTGTTGCAGGTGGAGTCACTGACACTGTTTGTCACTCACTATCCCTCAGTTTGTGAGCTAGAAAAGATGTATCCGGAAAAAGTTGGTAATTACCACATGGCTTTCTTGGTGAATGAAGAAGAAAGTGGTGAACAAAAAGGTACAGTATAAAGCCATCTGAGATTCTGGCAGTTTGGGTAGAGGCAGAAGTTGTAATAATGGTTACATACATCTAAATGCACTAAAGTATCAGCCTATCCACAGAATTTTGATGATTTGTAAACTGCACAACCATTTCTCTTTCAAAATTAATACTAGGATGACTGAGCCAGCTCAGATCAAAGATTCACCCAGCTTGTCACAGTAGCTAAATAACAAAAGGACAAGGCAGGAGGAATTAGGGATCAAACATATGGCAACTCTTTCTCAAAAAGATCCCACTGTCTGCAAACACTTGCTGTGTAGGGGACTTCAAGAATTAGATGTGGTTTCTGTTTTTAATTTTTGATCAGTTTCTTTTCACTGAGGTTGTCCATTCCCCAGTTTATTCACATATACTTTTGAAATCTTCATTCTGTGTCAGAGAGCTCCAAAATTTAACACTGTATTAAAATGCATTTACTGGTGTGAGGAACTACTACCTCCTTTTGTTTGTTGAGGCTGTTTTGAAACAACACGTAGCTTCATTTGATGGTCCCTGTTCTTGATTTGAGTCAGAGAGATGATACATTTATCCTTTCTGTGCCATGCCTAATTTTGCAGATTTTTTATCATAATCCCTTTCCTTTATGTTCTTAACCAGGCAGAAGAATTAAAGTGCTTATTCTTTTCACTGTTGCTCTGAATTAGTTAGAATTTTCAGTGGTTTGTCACCTTAGTGCTTAGCCCTTTTCTCTGGATAAGTTGAACAGTTCTGTCTAACTGCAGTGATGACCACCCTTCGTGGTGCAAACCGACTCTTCTCATCTCTTTCCTGTCTGCTCACCAGTTATTTACAATTGCAAAGGCCTTCCTTGAAGATTATGGCTGCTTGGTTTTCAGAAGAGCATTTGATGCAGCGCTCTTCTTGAAAGCACTTTGAAAATCCACATAGGATTTATCCACTGTCACTCTTTACTCACATGCCTTCCAAAGGTAAAAGGTGGTGTGGAATTTCCCTCTATACAAACTGCTTTAGCTTTTTTTTCTGATAGATCAGCTTTATTCAGGCACTTGACAATTCTATTCTTATTTTGGTTTTCCCCCTTTGCAAAGTAACGGCATGCTCCCCAGATCACTATTAGAATTATTATTTTTCTTAATTGGCATGGTATTTGCCATTAATCTTTCCCTATAATTCATTCTTAGTATTGTACTACGTGCTTACATTGTAAACTGATCAGACAGGGGGTCTCCAGTATTTGTCACTAAATACTGTGTATAAATAAAAATATTTTTCAGAAAGTTAGTTTTAAAAATAGAAGTGCCTTCCCAAAACCTATACTCTCACAGACACTCTTCAACATCAGATGGCGTCTTGTCTGATACAGACAAGAGGGATACTTTGGCTTTTGTACTCTGGTTAATTTTAGAAGTAGGGATCCCTGAAATAAACATTAATGTTGAGCACAGTTTGTTTAATACAAAGTTGTCTTTAGGTGAGCACTCTATAGCAAAACCAATGTTCCCCATTAACTGCATCATTTTTAGGAACATCAGTACGTCCTTTCACATCTAGCTGATTAATTGAACTGCTCATCTCTGATACTCTCAAGCAGTTGAGATGAGAATGTTCCTTATGTGTTGTGTCCTTGAAACCCTATACTTTATGTTTTAGTTTGCTGCTTTAGCCTTCTTGCTTTCAATGTTAGTTGGCCTGAACCTTCAGGCCACATGCAGTCTTCATCATTTTGCTCACGAAAGTACTATAGGTTTACTGTCACAGCCTGGGAGCAACCACACATCCACATTTCTTTCTTCAGCTGAATCTTTAGCTCCCATGTTTATTGTCTTAGTGTTTGAATTGTTTTATTTAAATGTTTGTGGCATATTTTTTGCTATCTTTGGCTTGGATCACTCAGATCAAATCAGCTTGAGACATCAGTATTTATGGAAATTGCCATTGTTTCCAAAAACATTGTTTCCAAGATGAAAGAATGAATGGAGGTGAATAACACCATAGTTTTTGTGCTGTTAACACAAGGCCTGAATTGTGCAGGGATGTAAAAAGAATGTCTAAAGAGGAAGAGGAAAGAGTCAGATTTTTTATCATTGCTTTTACATTTCTATCTTATTGTCATGACAGAAAGAATCCACCATCCTAACTATTTGGGTTGCTCTAAGCATTTTTCTGTAGCTCCTAGCCTACTGGCAGGCAGCAATATTTTGTTGTTGTGCTGTATTACAGACTTCTTGACTGCGGGATTACTGACACATCCTTTACTCTGTCTGGTAGACAAGACATGCAATGTACCAGTTATAGCATAATTAATCAATTTGACATATAAAGACTCTTACCTTCTAGACACACACACACACACACACACACGTGTACACACTTCTGAGTAATAAGACATCAGATAAAACTACAGTGAAACACTTTTTTCAGACTATGTGCAAGGAAAACATGAACTCAAGGAAACATTTTTATCTCGCATTTCTTCAGTGGAATTAATCTCACTGGAGGTATGAATGACAATGAAACCAGAGTCTCTGCTTTTTCTGGGTTTGGATTACTACATTTTATCAATATAAAAGAGTGATTTTTTATTTTTGTTCTATTTTTTAGGATCTGAAGAGGAAGAGAATCCTGAATTTATCACTTTTCTTTATCAAATAACTAAAGGAGTCACTGCAAGGAGTTATGGGCTAAATGTTGCCAAACTGGCAGATATTCCTGAAGAAATCTTGAAGAAGGCAGCTCACAAATCAAAGGAGTTGGAGAGATTAGTGAATATGAAAAGGTCAGAAAAATTGTGACTTTTTTTCTAATGAAACTTCCAGATGTGAGTGGAGGAGTGTTTTGCACTGAATGTGCATTAAAAAGAGCAGTAAGAGCTACTTTAGATATACTTCTGCCCTTCAGAGAAGAGAAAGTGAGATGAAAGTTTGAAAAATTATTAAGAAATTGTGCTATCCATTTCAATCAAAGCTTTAGATTTTGTGGTTAGCTATTATGTCAGAGGTTAATTGCTACCCTCTTAGTGGTGATTGGAAAAAACTAAATGCACATTGAACTAACGCTAGGAATACACATCATACTATCAAGTACATTCTTTAACATACTTATTTTCACTTTTTTTCAGGAGGAAATTCTGAAAGTTGTATTTGAAATATAGCTATCTTCTAATACTTATTTCTCTTCTAACAATGACAGAGAAAATATAAATATATTTGATTTAGAAAATGTATTCATTTCAGAACTTGACAATCTATTTGCATGGTATAATGTAGAAGGAAATGTTGCTATTTTTGCTTCTGATTTAACTTAACAATATTTTTTTTCATATAAACACAGAAAATTTTAATGACAGTCTTATGATTTTATTATTTTCCTGATAACCAATTTTCATTTAGGGGTGTATGTATCTTGCATACTAGACTAGGTATGAAAATTTATGTGCATCAAATAGCATCACCGTAACAAATCCAGTAATGCTATGTATACAGTTCACGTGTAACAATGTGCTACTATTCATATGCATTCCACCAAATTTTCAGTTGTTACTATTTTTCAATGCCAGTCCTATCAGCAAAATTCAAGAGACCCTTTAGGAATAAAATAAATCAGTATCTTTGTTGCCTGGTGGTAATAACTAGTCCTGGTAGGAGAATCTTAAAAAAAAAAAATAAAAAAATTAAGGATTAATTATTTTCAGATTCAATCAGTTCTTTTGATGCTTATCAGAATGTAGTACCTAACAGTGTTTTTTATCCTCTTTTAAGAAAGCAAAATAAAATAACCATATTGAAGATACGTGATGGTTTGAGGGGAAAAATAACGTGGTAGAATATGTTCATTTGAAATAGTAGTCCATAATTTTCAAAAGCAAAATGACAAATTACTAACAATGTCTTAACTAGATCTAGAAAAACAATGTTGTTCAGAAAGGTAAGAATATGAGCTGAAAGGCCAGATTTATTGTGTGATATAATTAAGATGGGAAATAATATATCAGTTTTATCTCCATTCTGTCAAAATCATAGGACACACATAGAGTTCAAACATTTCTCCATTCCCGAAAAGAGAGTTAATTGCGTACAAAACCTATGAGCAGTAAAAATAGTATGTGATGATGTAATTAGAAGACTAATTTACAGTGCACATAGAGGGGAAGAGCTAGGGCTCACAGGGTGATCAAAATGATGGGACCTAATTGTGTGACATTTTTCAGCTTTTGAATAAGTAAGCTACCATCTGTATTTTAGCTTTTGGTATGCAATTTGCTGGTATTCTTAAAATGAAAAAGAATAAATCCCTCGTCTACATCTGCGATGAGTCCCTCACCCTGGCTCGCCACTGAGGCTGGAGTTCCCCGGGGCCCAGGCGTCACTGCGGCCTCCTGCCACTGGAGCCATCCGAGTGTCCCCTGAGGCCTGTCACAGGATGGATGCTCATCGCCCATCCCAACCTCGTGCCACAAAATGGCATGTTTTTGTGGCACCGCCACAAAACAGGGCGGGGATATGGTCCAGATAGAAAGGTGTTCTTGCTTTAGTTTGTGCCCTGTGAGTTCATGAGAGGAAGGTGTCTGCTCCTGAAAAAGGTACAGAGTGAGGAGAGGAGGAGGCCATGGCTCCTGTCAGCAGTGGGCACCTGGGCAGGGCTTGTGGCAGCCGTGAGGCACAGCCCAGCCCACCTCAAGTGTGCCACTTCTGCCTCCCCTTCAGACGGGCGGCAGTGCTGTGCCACCCCCGCAGCAGCTGCTGACTTGCGGGGTTTGACCCCGTTACACGTCGCTCCCCCATCGTAAATTCTTGCGTGACCTTTGTAGGGGACCTCACACACCTCTGTGGACCCAGAGCTCAAGTCAGTGAAAAACAACAGATGATCAAATGTGTCTGATGACTTAACAGTGCATAAATCACTGTATTACATAATTCTTAATTTTTGCAGTTCTTTTGTATAGATAATTATATTTTCTTTTTTGCCTGTTCCTCTTTAGTTTCTTTTATTGCCATAATGTGATCTAAATATCTAAGTTCTTCTATACTCCCCAAGAGACATAAACAAGGTTTAAAATGAATATGAGCTTTGCTCTGGCGTATCAGCGGTAGGACATAAAAATTACTATGAGAATCAAACTCAGGCCTGTTCATAGCAGTATACTTGTGCTGTCACAATACCCACAGGCCAGCTGCCTTGTCTTATGTTTTTAAATCACTTTCATATTATTTAAGAAAATCCACTGTGTAATTCCATCCAGTCTTGACATCTTTGTCATCAGGAATGTGCGTTAACCCATTTTAAATGTCTTGTTTACTTGTCACAACTCTTACGAGTCCTTCTTAAATAGAAAAATATTAGAAAGAAAATAGGAAGGATGAGTGTACTCAGTGATTTGAAAATGCATTTTCTCTTCTTGATTTCCTAAGTGCAAATTTCTAGGAACTGAACATCTGTATCTCTGCAAGCTACAATACTGTTTATTTTCTTTAATGGTTTACTTTTGCTTAGTGTTTTATTTCATCTTGTTGATGCTTCTGATACTGTAAGTTAATTGTAAAATTACATTGTTGACTGTACTACAGATGGAATATATACAAGAAATGTTCATTAATTGCTTATAGATCAGTTAATGTCTTGAGCTGTGCAAACTGCTATCTTTGACGGTGAATAAAAGTTTGTAGATGATTGTAGGTTTTTTGAAGTTTAACATGCTTAACTTAAAAGTGTGTCCATATTTTGACTAATTTCTTTCCCCCCCTTCCCCAGAAAAACGCTGAAGTCTTTTGCTGAAGTATGGAAAATAAATGATTCTCAGGAAATACAGAAATGGAAAAGTACGTGTGAACCTGAAGATGAAAGAATGGACATTTTTTAATCTTCAAATCGTGCTTAACTATGGAAAATATTCTGGATATAAAACACAAGTCCAGAGAGTAATAGATTCTATCAGGGGATAATTCTAGGTGCATTAAGTTAACTTTTTCAGAGATACGTGATGCCACATTGTTTTACAGTGCCCCACATCCACTTCCTGCTTGTAATTTTCTCTCTCCATATTCCTTGAAATGTTTTCCACCCCTTTTCTTAACTGCAAAATGTCTGCTGGTATTGAATTAAGTTTATATGTTTAGAAAACACAAAAAATTATGTTGGTAAATTATTAGAATGCATCTTTTATAAATAAAATAATGTCTTTTAACTTTATTGTACTCCAATTTCTATATAAATAACTCTCTTCATTGGGTAAATGTAACTGAATTGTGACTATGCTATGCTGTTGTGCAGTTCGTAAGAATGAATGCCATAAGGCAAATTCTTTTTGTTCTAGTATTAATGCATTTAAAATTCACTGTTTATGTAAAACAACCCCTACAACTGATGTAAAGAATGAATTTAAGAGAGAGCGTGTTATAGAGCTGGGTAGGAGACACTCACTTCCACAGATGAGATTAACAACGGTGCAACCAGTAGTTTCCAAAGCAGCAGCACAAAATATGCATTGACTGCATTTCCACTTCCCTCTTCTTCACTCTCATTATGTTTGCTTCCTTTTCTCACAATCTTGGCCTGCTCTGACATAGTCTGGAGAAAAATTTACCCTAAATAGTGGTGGATTATGGCAATGAGCTGAACTGGGTGATTCAAACTATGCAAATGTAATAATCCCCAGCGCTCTGTCAAGTGGGGAAAAAACAGAAATATTATTTTTTTTTTTTTAATTTACAATTTTCAAGTTCCAAGCAAATTTCATAGAGGAATGTGATTTCTTTATAAATGTAGCCAAGTGAAATATCTTGCTATGAAAACTAACAGTGACAGTCACATAGTTAAACCTTAGCAAACAGCTTGTTATATTTTAAAAAGCATTTTATTAAATGGAAGGAAGTTCAGTAAAATGAAATATCTTGGTTTTGCTATAAGGAAAATGATAAAATGGGGCTTGTCATCTTTGAGACAGGTGAACCTTCTGATTATTTTACTAAATATACTGAGGCTATTTTGTGGCAAAAATGATGGAGATGAATATGGAATTATTGCAGGTGATTGAATTAGCCTTTCTGATATAAAGAACTTTGCTCAGAATAAGATGTAATTTTTTTAACCAGTCATAAACAATTGTTAACATTCACCAAAGACATTTTTCCAAGTTCTCCTTCCAATTACAGAGGGTCATTTAAACAGTTTGTCTGCTGCTCAATAGCCGCAATCAATACAGCCATCTCCTTCCAGATCTGCAGTATATATGTCTAAATGGGAAGAGCCGAAGAAGAAGACTGGTTTTTCAAGGTGTACTTATACATGTGTGTTTACAAATGCCACACACTGTGAAGCACAATGAATATAATTCTTCATTACTGATGCGCACAGACACTGTGCACTGGATCTAAAGACCTCTGACCATAGCCTTCAAAGAGAATAATGAAACATTATTGAATTCCCATATGTGCTAAATGTGCTTTTAGTAAGACTCTCTCTGTCCTCAGGGGAGCATTCAGACTGTGCTGTGACACGAAAAAACACCTGGATGCATTCTGAGAAAAATAAAGAAATACAATTAAGAATGGGTGAGCAGACAAGGTACTGCTGACCTGCTCATACTACACAATACAAAGCAGTTAGAGCAGGCTTTTTTCCTAATGTCTGTGACCATTTCAGAAATAAATTTTGATTGTAGCCTTGCCCATTTCAACAAAAGAGGTTATCTTGTCCCACTGAAGTTTCTTCTGGGCAGGCAAAATAATTGCTGAAGCTTGCTGTTTTATTCGGTGCTGATAATTAGTATTCCTAGCAGATAGGTAAATGTTTGAATGACCATTTGAGAATGCACTGTAAGGAGACGCATCCTGTTGTTCAACGTCTTGACAGTGGCTTTAGGATGCATCTGTAGTGCACCACACAGAACAGTGCAGGTTTGTCTAGACCTTGTCCTGCTGATGTGGAGCAGCCAAGCTCATTAAGAGGATGAGCACTGGGCTGTGCGGGGGCGATCGTGCTGGGGTGAGATGAATTCAGAGCTCGCTTGGGTATGTTTGCAGAGCCTGAGACTAGACATAGTCTAGACATGCAGCCAGACAGGGATGCCTGGGCCTTTGGTAGCATACAGTATAGGGATAAAAAGAAACAGAAACCTGCTGGAAAAACAGAGAAAAGCAATAATTTTGTAAGAGATCTTTCCATTCCTTTTGCTGTGGTAAGCAGAGCTTCTGTGGGTGTTATAGCAGGAGTCTTCCTGAGAGACTAAAAGAAGAGAATCTGGTCTTGCATTTTCTTTTTCTTTTTCCCTCTTTTTTTTCTTTTTTCTTTTTTTCTTTTTTTTCTTTTTCTTTCTTTTTTTTTTTTTTTTTTCTTTTTTTTTTTTAATTAAATAGCAGTGCGTTAAAATATATTTTAAAGGTAACTTGAAGTGCAGTTTTGGTAGTGGCATAATCCTGGAGATGTGCTTTGTTTTTAAAATCAGAGCAATCAAAGGTTGGCTGAGTGCTGAGTCAGCAGGGTTGATGCTGCACACTGCTGTCCATCTGCTGTAAAGCTGAAGAAGAGTGACCTGAACTTAGATGGTCCCTGGTTACAGCAGGAATAATTCCCCGTATTGAGTTTGCCTTCAAGAAAGTAATGTCTAAATCTTTGTCTAAATGCTAATATATATTTTTTTAAAAACCAGCATTTTTCTTATTTTAATAGAAAATTGGCTCCTACTGTCTCTCCCAGGATGTTACTGACACTGTTTAATATTGATGTGAAAAAGCATACCTTTGTGCTATACATAAAGGTACAGTCCCCTTGAAAGACTTTTGTACTTCACTGCTTTTATCCATTTTTAAAAGATTGTTTTTCACTTAATTTTAAGCTTCCTCATTGTTTTCTCTTTCCTCCTTTTAAAAGTATTAATAATGCCTTTGTGCATCTTGTCTCAAATATAGTGCCTTTAGAAATCACAGTGCCACAGGTTAGCAACAAAAACTGGTAGACCATTGTGATGGAAGAGAAGGAGAGAGGGTTGGGTACACTGTCACTGCCTTTTTATATTCGGTTACATAAGAATGTTATAATAGAATATGCAAGGTAAAATGCATTACCAGTAGCAATTATCTTTCATGCTGGCATACATCTTTCACTGAAGTAATTCGCAAGAGTTTTTTTTTGTTTGGTTTCTTCCCCACCACCACCCCCTTTTTTCTTGGTATTGTAAAGTTATCCACAAGTATTTATAGAAACTACATGAATTTAGCTATGTATGTAAGTTTACAACATGTACAAATGAATTTGAAGATCACTGAAATGACAGTGAAGTCCATCACTGCTGGCTATTCCTGTTCTGTAGCTCCTTTTGGGGGAAGCCTTGGATTTGCCCAGCATGGCAGAGTCCTGCACTGAAAACACTGTTGCCAAAATTGTGGAAGTCTGCCTATCTTAATGATGCTGATAGTGCTAATGGTGCATTGCATACAACTAAGCATGTGGAAATCCTCCCCTTGCTTGAAACAATAGATCATTTTTTTCCCTGTCAGCTAGATAAGCACAAACTTGACTTCTTTAACTACTTTATAGATTTTTCTTCTTGCCTAGCTATAGAGACTAGAAGAAAGCAATGGATGTTCTCTTCATCTCTTACACTTAAAAAAAATGTTTAAAAATCAGTCTCTGAGATGGTCATCTTGTTTTGCAAGATGCAAGTCCTTCCAGGCCCGTGCTGTTAACTGTAAATAGTGTGTTTGCCTGAGACTAAATTGGCTTAAATCCTAAATGAGCTGCAGAGAAAGGGATGGCAGTGCCTAAGATACACTTCAAGGGAAACAAGTGGTGAACAAGATAAAGCCAGATATAGAAATCTAAGAATAATTAGCTCTTCTAAGAATTATGGCATTAGGAAACAGAATGGTTTCCTCCTACATGGTGTCAGGATTTGTTAAGGAGCGAGCGAGCACCAGCATGATTGATATTTTGGCTACCGTCTTGCTAGCAAGCAGGTATGGCACGCAAGGCTGGGAGAGTTTGCCTGAGGCAGATTTCTGCTGTGGGCCCTCAAGCTGCTGCCCTGGATGTCCAGCACACAGTCTGCATGCGGTGCCTCTCCTTCGGAAGGGAATCAAGGGCAGATTGTAAAAAGTGGTCACAGGGAGAAGGTGCCTGGCTGTGGGATTCAAGTCATTGGTGCTACAGCTGGTAAAGGATGAACCAAATCTAAGACAGGAGGCAGTTTATTATTCTTTTATTATTTTTTTTTCTTCCAAAAAGCATCCCTTCATCAGTTAGTGCATACTGGCCAGCACATGGATGTGGATTGTCACCTCGTGTGCTCGCTGCACAGTGAGGGAGGGCAGGAGGTAAGCTTGATGGCCCTAATTGTCTCCATGTTGTGGGGTCACCTACGTGTCCGGTGTTACTCAACACTTAGGAAGGAGAAGGAGTTCATGCCCCATCCTCTGCCCCACACAGGGTCAGCAGAGCACTAGTTTTAGCTCTGAAATACAAATCTGACAAGTTAACAAGTCTTTTAAATGCATACATGCAAAATAATCTCCATTAAGAGACATGTTTTTAAACACTTGTGTTCTTTTGAGGGAATCAGAAGTTACATTTTGCTCTCCTTCCAATTGTTTGTTTGAAAGTAAAAGTATTTTTTTCAGGTATTATAAGGTGACTTTTATTTGAAATGTTGGTAGCTGCAATAATCATTTAAAAATACTTCTGCTTTCTTTTTGGCATTTTAACCTTTTTATTATTATTTGTTTTATTTTTTATTTTTTTAATTTTAAGTTGTCAGTTTTTATGACCTTACAATGTGCTGTAGGAAAAAGGGTGATTCCTGAGAACAAAGGAATCGGAGAACACAATATACAGCAAATTTTAAATGCACAATCTGCAATAATGAAGTAGAAATCTGCTGAAGTAGAAATCAGCTGCTTTTTACTCATAATAATCCAAATATCTAGGGTGACTTAAAACTCAGAGTGTCCTGAATACTGGGAAGATTACTAGATATAATTATCTCACTCTTATGTAACACAAAATATAAGTTCCAGGCAAGTGCCGAGCTTTTCCTTCTGCCTACATATTGAAATATTTCTCTTTGCACATTCCTCTCCGCATAAACCATTAGGAAATCGAACATCATCTCAGAGCATTTCAGAACATTGGATGCGTTGTATGGGCACGTATTTATAGTTCTCCTCACCCAGACTGGGAGCGGGGGGAGGAATATAGCAGCGCCGTGATGCTGATCACTAGAGGCAAGTATCGCAGGGCCGGCCATGCGGGGCCTACTCTCGCCAGAGGGCTCGTCAGGGCGCTGGGCCCGGGGTGGCCTCCACGTCTCCATGGAGGCCCATCTCCATCAACCTCCCGCAAGGCCTTGTCCCTTCTGTCCCCCGGTGTCCCCCCGGCTCTCCCTCCCCTCCTGCCATCGCAATGCGTGCCGGCTGAAGGTCGCTCCTCAGATCTGCTCAGATGTGCTAGCTCAGGCTGCTCGTCAGCCCCCCGTGTGCCTGAAATGCTCCCAACCACGAGAAAAACAAATGCTGAACCGAGAGTGGTCAAAGAGGAGAGAGGGGGGATCCTGGAGAAGGCCTTGACACAGCATTTTTGTCCTGGGGTATGATTAAGGAGGTATTGGGGAGGTATTGGGGAGGCAAGGACAATCCCCAGACATGGACTGTATATCTCGAAACAAGACACTGGAACTCATGATAAGGAAGCGGCAGACGGACAGAGAAACAAACGTAAGGACTATAAATCTCAAAACTGGACATTGGAATTCATTATAAAGATACAACAAACGGAAGAATTAGCAACAACCAGCTCTTGCAATTAAGAAACCTGCCAATTCAGCAGATTCCTGACCAAAGGTGAAAAGTACACTGTGAGGAAGACTCGGGGTCTTCCTCCCAAAGACCCCTGCCCACGTCCCAAAGACCCCTGCCCACAATTCTTGGAAGAC
Organism: Aythya marila; assembly: GCF_965140915.1. Lineage (NCBI taxonomy): Eukaryota > Metazoa > Chordata > Aves > Anseriformes > Anatidae > Aythya > Aythya marila. The sequence goes on along the minus strand of NC_139080.1, from coordinate 79,503,057 downwards.
TCTACGCAGGCGCAAGGTGCCAAAAGGCTAATTAGCATGAGAAGCGAGGGAAGGCGGGGATAGGTAATGAATATGTATAGGCGCTTGTAGAATATTGATAGATTGATTGTATAAATTCAAGACTGCTTTCTGCTTTGGGTATGCACGATAGGTGGAAAGATCCCCCGTGCATCCAGCGCTGCAATAAAGAATATACCACTTAAAGGAATTTCGGCTTCGATCTTTGAATCAATCTGGTGACCCAGATGGGACAACCTCTCTGCCGGACCGCAGGACCCGCTGGGGACAGGACTCCCTAGGGTACCCCCGGGATTTCCCGGAGGGACTCCTCGACTCACCGGATCACTGCGGAGGCAGACAAGGACCCCATCATTGTAAGTGAGTATATTCTTTATTCTGGTTTGGTTTTCTGGTAGACCGGTCATCTGGGACTGTCCAGTAAGTCGGAAGGTGACTTCTGCAGGACAGTATTTGGTATATACTTTGTGGTTAGTACCACAAGTATATCTGGGGACCTTGGGGTCCATCTGTATCTGGAACTGTCTGTAAGTCAGAAGGTGATCTTCTGCGAGGCAGTGTTTGGTATATACTTTGTGGTAAGCACCATAAGTATATTTGGGGACCTTAAGGAAAGAGCTCGCTTTAAGGTCCATCTGGAATTGTGCTGTCTATTTCGGTTTTCTGACTCATGGAGTATGGTATTTAACTTTGGTTATTGTTACTGCGATTTTGGCTATTTTTCTGGTGGTAATAGTAGGTTCGTGGCATTGTTATAAGAGAGATATCGTTACGGTGTTACACAGTTCGGTTTTCTGACTTATCGCATGTGGAATTTGACTCTGACTATTGTTATTGTGATTTTGGCAATATTGCTGGTAATAGTAGTTTTGTGACATCGCTACTGAAAGATACTGCGTGCCCGTATTTTTGTGAGTGATACGTTTTGTGATACGCTTTTGCAAGTAACATGTGTATTCTGAAAGTGTAAACTGGAAACTGGGGGGGCAAACAAGCAGTGAAATTTTAAAGAAAAGTGTGTTAGGATGTGTTTTAAGTCACTGGAAGGATATTGGAGGATCTGCCGGTGGAAGTGTGAACAGGAAAACATTGATAAAATATCGTAATCAGTGGTGGCTGCTTTATAAGCTGGAATGTGGAGAAGAGTGGCCCCTAAATGGAACTTTAAACTATAATATTTTGCTACAGTTAATGTTGTTTTTTGAGAAGCAGAACAGGATGAAATGTTGTATACTGATGTTTCAGCATCTTGGTGGGAAAAGGTACGGAATTAAGTTGGCCCCTGACTGAGCCTTTGATGATGGCATTAGAGAAGTACAGGCTGGAGAAAGATAAAGGAAGTGTTAAAAGGGTTGTTGAAAGTGTTAAAGGTGTTTGAAGTTGAATGAGCAAGGAAAGAGGATGTAGGAATGTTAATAGTTCTGCCTCTGCCCGAGGCAGAGATCTTAAAATCCCGGGTGTTAGCCCTTTAGGGCAAAGGGACCATGATGGGTCCGAGAGAGTTGTCACAGAAACAGAAAACCAGTTAACTCTTAAAACAACCTGAGTTCATGTGCGAGCTCAGATTGCCGATGGGACCGCTCAGGGAACTGTGGACAATTGCATTCCCCTGACCGACCCCCACTAAGACCCGAATCATCCTGAAAATTATGAACGGTTAAGTAAATACTAAAACCTGGATGAATTGGGAATTGAGAATATGCTTCCAACAAGGTCTAAAAGAAACCCCTATGGAATTTTTAGACCAACTCTGAAATGTAATGAAAATAAATAAATAAATAAAACAAAATGGTTTGGACCTGGCTTCGGAGGACAAATTGACTAGCCTTTTCCTAGGGTAATTGACCCCTGATTTCAACAGGAATAATGGGGACCTGGGGAATCTACCCTAGCGGATCCTCCACTGGTTATAATGAAGCTAGGGGAGGAATGGAAGTGAAATTTCTTATTGATGCCTTCACAGAATTATTATGTTAGGGTAAAAGGCGTGTCGTGGTTTAACCCGGCCGGCAGCTAAACACCACGCAGCCGTTCGCTCACCCTCCCCCTCCCTCTCTGGGACGGGGGAGAGAAATGGAAAGTGAAGCCCGTGAGTTGAGATAAAGACAGTTTAATAAGACAAAATAATAATAATAATAATAATAATAATAATAATAATAATAATAATAATAATAATAATAATAATAATAATACAATGATGATAATAGTACTACTACTAATAATGTGTACAAACAAGTGATGCACAATGCAATTGCTCACCACCGGCTGACCGATGCCCAGCCTAACCCCGAGCAGCCCGGCCCCCTCCCCCCGGCTAGCCACCCCTATGTATTGTTTAGCCTGACGTCAGATGCTATGGAATACCCCTTTGGCTAGTTCGGGTCACCTGTCCTGGGTCTGTCCCCTCCCAGCTCTTACTGCACCCCCAGCCTGCCTGTTGGCAGGACAGAGCAAGAAGCTGAGATGTCCTTGGCTTGGTATAAGCACTGCTCTGTAACAATTAAAACATCAGGGTGTTATCAACACTCTTCTCATCCTAAGCCAAAACATAGCATTCTACCAGCTACTAGGAAGAAAATTAACTCTGTTCTAACTGAAACCAGGACAAGGTGTAACCGAAAAGGCTTATTTTTGTGATCCTTTGAAGTACAAGTTAGGGAAACAATGGGGCATACACAGATTTTTATATATGCCTAACTCCTCATGGGTACTCTTAGGTAGAGATTTATTAGAGCAAGTAGGAGCAGAAATTGTCTTTGAAAAAGGGAAAATGGAATTAAGAATAGGAGAAAAACAACTAATAAATGTGTTAAGCTTGACACTAATACAAACTGACCCTAAAAGTGAAATACCTTTAGAGATCACAGATCAAGTATGTCCAGGAGTTTAGGCTACTGAAACCCCTGAAAGAGCTAAAAATGTGACCTTAATAATTATTAAATTAAAGCCAGGAGAGAAACCCGTTAAGGTTAAGTAATATCCTTTGAGGATAGAAGATAGGAAAGGAATTAAAGAGATAATTAATAAATTTTTACAGTATGGATTATTGATTGAATGCGAATCAGAATACAATACACCCATATTGCCAATTAAAAAGGCAGATGAAAAAGCTATAGCCTAGTTCAGGATTTGAGGGCCATAAATAAAATCACTGAGGAAATACATCCAGTAGTGGCAAACCCTTATACTTTGCTGACTAAATTAAAGAATAGTCAAGTCTGGTTTACCGTACTGGATTTAAAAGATGCCTTCTTCTGCCTAGGCTTAGCCACAGAAAGCCAAAACCTATTCGCCTTTGAATGGGAAAATCCCGATTCAGGCAGAAAGACGCAGCTTACGTGGACATTACTACCTCAAGGATTCAAGAATAGCCCCACTATTTTTGGAAACCAATTAGCAAGGGAACTTGAAACATGGATGCCTCCGGACACTGAAGGTGCTTTGTTACAATATGTAGATGATCTCTTAATAGCTACTGAGACTAAAGGGAGTTGTATTCAATGGACTATAAGTCGTCTTAATTTTCTGGGTTTAAATGGATATCAAGTCTCTTGACAGAAAGTCCAGCTGGCTCAACAAAGTGTGACCTATCTGGGATTTGAAATTTCGGAAGGACAATGAGAACTAGGAACTGAACATAAGGAAGTCATTTGCCAGACTCCAGAACCTCAAATGGTAAAGGAGCTACAAACCTTTTTAGGAATGACAGGTTGGTGTCGCCTTTGGATTTATAATTATGGACTATTGGTAAAGCCTCTATGTGAATTGATAAAGATTAACCAGTCAAAGTTAGTCTGGACTGGAGAAGCACAAAAAGTCTTTAAACAACTTAAACAAGAATTGATGATTTTGAAATATCAAGCAATATTGGTAGAACAGGACAACGTGGAAATTGTGATAACTAATATTGTGAATCTAGCCTCTTTTCTTAGTGATGCTCCGGCACAACCTGTGATTCACGATTGTTTAGAAACTATAGAGACTGTGTATTCCAGCCGACCAGACCTTAAGGAGGAGCCTATGGAAGATGCGGAAGAAACTTGGTTCACGGATGGGAGCAGTTTTGTTACGCAAAGACAACGTAAAGCTGGATATGCTATAACAACTACTCAGCAGGTAATCGAGTCTAAGCCTTTACCCCCTGGAACATCAGCTCAAAAGGCGGAGATAGTCGCACTCACGAGAGCATTGGAACTGGCAGCTGGAAAAAGGGTAAATATTTGGACAGATTCTAAATATGCATTCGGCGTGGTACATGCTCATGGAGCAATTTGGAAGGAACGTGGATTACTGACTGCTCAGGGAAAACAGATAAAACATGCTGAAGAAATTTTAAAATTGTTAGATGCTGTAAAACAACCAGAAAAGGTAACTATCATGCATTGTCAGGGACACCAAAAGGGGAACACCGATTTTGAAATTGGAAATCGATTGGCAGAGGCTAAGCAGGCAGCTGAAATAACTGAGGTGAAGGCATTGTCTTTGATACCAGACGGTAAAATCCAAACTATATCCAAATTATACAAAAGAAGACTTAAAATTAATTGAAGATTTGAAAGGTAAAATGAAACCAGATGGATGAGTATATTTAAAAGATAACCACATAGTAATACCCTCTAGTTTGACATGGCCCATAGTTCTTACAGAACACAATAAAACGTACTGGGGAGCTGGCACACTGCATAAGAGCCTGCGTCAGACATTAGTGGGACGATATGATAAAACAAGTAACTCAACAATGTAGCATTTGTTTATACAATAACCCCAATACCAAGAATAGAATAAAGTTTGGAATAATCAGTAAAGGAAATTATTCAGGGCAACAGTGGCAAATTGATTTTTCAGAACTCCCTAGAAAAGGGGGATATCATTATTACTGGTTCTGACTGACACGTTTTCAGGAAGGCCTGAAGCCTTTCCCTGTCGAACAAACAAAGCAAGAGAAGTGGTTAAAGTCTTGTTAAATGAAATAATACCATGCTTTGGGATTCTAGTAGCAATGTCTTCTGATAGAGTTTCACATTTTTGTGCACAAGTGGTACAACAGATAAGTAAGATTCTAAAGATAGATTGGCAACTGCATACTCCTTATAGACCACAGGCAAGTGGACAGGTAGAAAAATGAACCATTTAATTAAACAATAAATAGCTAAAATTGGATAAGAAGCTAATTTGTCATGGCCTCAATCCCTCCCTTTAGCATTACTTGGAATTAGAGTTAAACCTAGAATAAAAGGGAATTTGAGTCCCTTCAAAATCTTATATGGAAGGCCATAGCAATTTCTATTTAGTGGAGAGGACCTAACGCAGTTAGGATCAGAATATTTATATGCTTATATAACTGAACTTCAGAAACAATTAAATAAAGTACATAAATTTGTTTTAGGGACCAGGGCTAGAGGGTTGGATCAACCAATCTACCCCTTTAAGCTCGGGGATTATATATATATAAAGACTTTTTCAGGACAACCCCTACAGGAAAAATGGAAGGAAAGTGGACGGAACCATACCAAGTATTACTGAAAACACACACCGCCATTAAGATTAAGAAGCAAGCAGCTTGGATCCACAATTCAAGGGTGAAGAAGGTCCCGGCGAGGATATAGACCACCACTCCAATTGGACCAACAAAATTACGGTTTTCCAGATCCTAATGATTGCAGGGGTGCGGTTCTCGGATTCGGGGTGGGCAACTTGGGATGAGAACTTACACCTGACCTTAATACAAACAATTTCTCAAGTAACTAATAAGACGAACTGTTGGGTATGCACCCATCTGCCACAGCATGGGAATAAGGGTGTATCGTTAATCTGGATTCCATTGCCTGCAAACTTATCTTGGACTTATTTGTGGGAAGACACATCTTGGGGTCGAAAATATTAAGAAGTTTTGGAACTAGAAGTGAGTAGCTTCATGCCGTTAGAATCCTATTATGTATGTGTACAAAGGTGTAACCCGCCTAAGGGTATAGGAAAACAGCATTGTATAAATACGGATACTACTTATGTGGGAAATCAGACATCTTGTAATTGAACAATTGATATTAGTACGACTAGCGGTTGGGCAAATTCAACCAGCTGGACAGTTCCAGAAGGAAAAGGGTGGTATTGGCTATGCAATGATACAGCCCGTAAGGTCTTGCCTGAGAATTGGAAGGGAACTTGCACTCTTGGAGCGGTAGTCCCCAATATGACAGTACATGATGTAGTGCCTCGAGGTTACCTGAGAAATCATATCTGGAGAATCAGATGAAAAATTAACAATCCATTGGTAGAGAGACACACCCCTTTTCATAGTTTTGTGTGATGGTTTATCACATGGTTAGGAGTGAGTGAATTGGAAAAGGCAATAGTTAATATTTCTGCAATTATAGAGAAGTTAGAAAACAAAATTCTGTATGCTATAAAGGCTCAACAAGAAGAGATATCTAGTTTATCACAGGTAGTATTACAAAATCGGGTGACCCTAGACTTGTTACTGGCCACTCAAGGGGGAGTCTGTACAGTAATAAACACAAGTTGTTGTATGTATGTAGATCAGAGTGGAAGGATCTCTACCGACCTGGAAGAAATATGGAAGCAGACCAGGATCCTACATGAGATCAGTAAAGATGATCTTTCATGGAGTTTTAGTGAACTATGGAATAAGTTAACCTCCTGGTTGCCCAATTTTCAATGGTTGAAACAAGTGTTCATTGCTCTAATCGCATTAGTAGGGTTAGGAATATTTGTGTGCATGTTGTTTAGATGCCTGCTTTGTTGTGTTACTGTAAATAATGAAAGTATCTGATGCAAAAGAATTTGCATGGGAAAAGAAAAGGGGGGATTGATTAAGGAGGTATTGGGGAGGTATTGGGGAGGCAAGGACAATCCCCAGACATGGACTGTATATCTCGAAACAAGACACTGGAACTCATGATAAGGAAGCGGCAGACGGACAGAGAAACAAACGTAAGGACTATAAATCTCAAAACTGGACATTGGAATTCATTATAAAGATACAACAAACGGAAGAATTAGCAACAACCAGCTCTTGCAATTAAGAAACCTGCCAATTCAGCAGATTCCTGACCAAAGGTGAAAAGTACACTGTGAGGAAGACTCGGGGTCTTCCTCCCAAAGACCCCTGCCCACGTCCCAAAGACCCCTGCCCACAATTCTTGGAAGACTCTACGCAGGCGCAAGGTGCCAAAAGGCTAATTAGCATGAGAAGCGAGGGAAGGCGGGGATAGGTAATGAATATGTATAGGCGCTTGTAGAATATTGATAGATTGATTGTATAAATTCAAGACTGCTTTCTGCTTTGGGTATGCACGATAGGTGGAAAGATCCCCCGTGCATCCAGCGCTGCAATAAAGAATATACCACTTAAAGGAATTTCGGCTTCGATCTTTGAATCAGGTAGGTCAGCTCATCCAAAAAGTCATCCAAAAATCGTCTTGCCACCAGGGAGTGGGAAGACCTGCTCTCCATATTTTTCTTTCAACACTGACCTCTTAAGTAAATAAATTTTAATAATGCTAAGTACACAACACAAAGGCATACTGAGCTGTTTTTTTCTGTGCAGCCCAAGAATTTCCCCAGCTTTTTTAGCAGGCTGTCCCGCAGCAAGCAGCATGGTGCGCAGTGGGACCACCCTCCCTCCCAGCTGGCTGGCACCCGTGATGTTTTTGTTCTCATCGGTTACGTTTTATACACGCTTCGTGTTAATCCTATTTCATCATGGCTCACCATGCAAGCATTTCTGTGTAAAGTGAAATATTGTACTCTAAGCAGGCACTATCTTTGCACAATAAGCAGCTATATTACATGATCTAATTTGCTATGCAACTTCCTATTCTGAATAGCTTCCACATAGGAAAAGAAAATCTAATTTCTAATAATTTAATTAAATCTGCAAACCAAAGCCTTTGAAGCTTTTGATACTTTTTTTTTTTTTTTTTTGTTTTTCCTTGGGAAGCAATTAAGTGTTATAAGCAAGGTCAAGCCTGTGGCCAGAGGTACATTCATCCTGACAAGGTGTTGTGTCCAACGTGTCAGGAGACCCAGAAGCTTGAGCTGTCCTTCTCTGTGTCCCCAGCAGTACAGAAGAAATGCCCACCTGTTTCCCACGTGAGGTGTGCAGCATGCCCATAGTATGCATACAGCTGGAGCAATGGCACAGGGACTGTGTCCTCTGATCCCACAGAGCTTTGTACAGGAATGTCTTAGTTCCCCTTCAGATCTCTCCGCAGCACTTTGCACCATGATGTCCTCTCCACCATTTCTGTCTCATTTACTTGGGAAGTAGCAGCACACTCTTTTAATGGTTCCCGCAGGTGCCACTGCCTGTGCTTGTCTCTACCACTTGTTTCTCAGCTGGTGTTCACCACCACCTTCTCGTGTATCATTGCCAATAAGTCCTTGATCCAAAATTAAAAAAATTCTCTACACAGCAGCACCTTGCAGCTCATTCCTTCTACTACCAGTAACCAGCTGCTGGCATTTCAGGGAAGGCTAGAGGATTCTAGCCTTCTAGATGCTCTGAGTATTATCTTCCCAACACCATAACATGAAAGTGCTCCAAGACACTTCTGCAGTCTGCTCTTCCTTCAGCCAATGCGTTCTGCAGTCTTTTCCCTCCCTCAGTTTCTGCAAAGACTTGTCCACATGCCTCGCAGTCTGATGCAGGACCGATGACAGTCATGCAGGCAACAAGCTGTTGCGCTGCAGGGATCAGTCCTCTGCAGATCAGGGAATGCTGGACCATGCTTGTTTTTTCTTCTTACTAGTGTGGGTTTGCTGCAGTTGTGAGTTTCATTGCAGATTCTAAAAACTTAATCTTCAGGGACCCCTAAAATCCCAGGGATTTCAATGAGAGTCGACTCAGATTCTAGGTTAGAAATATTTTGATGATTTCCCCTGTTTCACAAAATCGCAGCTAGTGTTGTCTGTTTTTGTTTGTTTGTTTGTTTGTTTGTTTTGTTTTTTAACATACATATTTAGTACTGTCTTCCTTTTTTATGTCTGAAATGTAGGTAAGAGAATGGTAGGGAGAGAAGGAGGCATTGTGACATTTTCCTCCACATTTATGCAATTATCTTTTAATATTTGCTTATTGCCTGGTGTTGGAATAATGGAAATAATATTTCTACATACAACATCGCTAGCAACAAACTCGTCTTCAGTGCAAGGTCACTGCAAGTGTCATCCAGATTTTCAAGTCTTGGCCTCATTTGGTGTCTCCATTCAAGATCCACCAAGTTCTGTGGCATGTTGATAGCAGTTGGCCCCATACTGTGCATCAGTTTCCCTTAGCCTGCTTTGTGGATCTCCACAATTACTATTAAGCATCTAAAAATTTTCCTTTCATTCCCTGTCTGATTATCTTTTATGCCTCATAGACAGGTTCATTGTCAATCACTTATGAAATCAGTTTTGTTGTTGTTTGTTTTTGTTTTGTTTTTATCTTAACTCTGTTTAAAACCTCAGTAGCCTCCTGTAACAGACCTGACGGTGAAGCTGTCTGTTAACATACTTATGTAGCTGCCAGCATTACAGGGGGAATTGGCTAGACAATAGGAAGCTGAGCGTTACAGTGAAAAAAGAGAAAGAAATTCCCATGTTGACTGAACTCACCAATACTGTGCGTTAGTAAACAAAATGCTGCTCCTACAGTGTTTTCTGTTCTGCTTTACACAGGTAGGCACCTCACTAAGCTTGGACACAGCTGCAGTGTTGGAGAAGAGGAGGAGATATCTGTGGTAGAGATATATAACACAATTTTGTGAAGTAGCTAATCTCCCCATCTTTCCCTCAGTGGATTTACAGTGGTTTAACCTGTAATTCATTGCATGTAGAAGATACCTTTTCCTAAGTTGTTATGGCTATGTATCCTAATAAAAGATTCATGTGTTACATTCAGACTGGGTTTACAAGTGAGAAAATGAATGCTTGTTAAAAGACCCAAGGCAGTATAACCTTTTATTTGCTGGCAAAATGAGGCAGAAGATTCAGGGTACTTTATACTGCTCCAAACAAGGAGAAGAGGGGAATTACTTGCAAGAACAAATACTGGTCCTCCACCAGCATCAAAGTGGTCTTGTCACAGCTTACGAGCTGAACAGTGTGTGCACTGTACCTTGCCATAAAGGTTTACAAGGCATTGCAGAGGAAGCTATTGACATTGATAAGCTGGATGGAAAAGCACGTTTTTTGCTGCCTGATTCCATTTTTCTTTCAGAAACTGAGGGCTGTACATTTTGTACAGGCCTTTTGACTTCCACAAGACAAGCACCATAACTGACTTCCACTTCCTTCCAAGTTACATTTAAGCAGAAAATGATACTCAGAGTTCATAATGCCTTGGTGTTTAGAGTTTGGTCACCGTAAGTGATTCTCCTGAAATAACGGGATCTGAGGATGGAGTTTTTGCATTTTGCATATCCTCCCTTTGCATTTAAGGAGGATACATTTTCAACAAGTGCCACCAAGAATCCATCAAAACAGAATATGCGCATTGTAATCTTTGTTAGTTACCTTCCCTACCGTCTATTTCAGCACAGGTCAATGTTTGGGCACACATTCATGCACCATAAGACAAGTCATGGTAAGTTTGTGGTGGTCTCCCACCACTACAGAAGTATGTAAACCTACTTTTACCCCAGAGTTGAGGCCTTTTCCTCTTGCAAGGCCGCAGTCATCAGCCCCACCAGCACATGCAGGAGGTGGTCCTCTTGCACAGCCAAAAGTTTGGCACACAGACATGCCTCCACCAGGCAGACATGGGAAGGGAATTGGGTGCGAGGTCAGGAGCCTGGAGGCAGGCAGGCTCTGCTCTTTCCACTGCTGATGGAACAACATGCTAGAAATCCTTCCTAGAGGCACCACTGTGCTGTCAGATGACAAAAGTGTGTGTGACACTTCAGAGTATTTTTCACACATAAATATATTTACATGTACATACATACACCTTCTGAAACCCATGTACTTGCCTTTTGAAAGCAATTATTTTGAAAACCTATTGTTCCGATTCGGTTATATTCTCTCTATATGCAACCATTTAAAAATTCACATTGGTTTTCCTAGCACTTAAAAAACTATAGCATGTGTGAGTCCAGTCCAACATTTTTTTCATGAAAAATGTCGTGCCACAGCGTTGCAGATGTAAAGGGCATGAGTCAGCTACCTGAGCACAGACAGCCACTTGAAATGCCCTGGGACAGCTGAGACATCCTCAGAGGCCGGAAGACGACAAAGCCTCTAAGGATGACTTAAGCTCATCTGGTGTGGGTGTTGCCCTGGGGTGGCTCAGAGAGGTTGGCAGTGATGGGGTTGGGCCTTTGTGCGAGTGAATCAAGCCCAAAGATACAACATCCAATTCCTTGCCTGACACCAGAAGGCCTGAGCTTTTCCCCTGGTTGTGTCTGCAGCTTGTTTCACTGAGCAGCTGGTCACTGCTTGCGTAGGTACCTTGCTGCTCTGCTCCCCTGTCAGGTCTCCTTTGATTAATCTCTGATCAGCTCTAGCCCACCTCAGACTATGGTACCAGAATATCGGTGCCTTGCCTACTGCAATTCTTCATGTGCAAAAGAGTGCTCACAAAAATGTTTTTAAAACTAACTCTTTCTAATAATGCTATTGCCATGGTTCATGCACATTTCAAGAAGTAGACATCGGTGTGAAAAAGCATTGAACTCGATTATACTGCATCAACCGAGTTATTTATGCAGTAAAATCCTTTCTCAGTGTTTGCAAGTTGTGTGTTAGCATTGTGACATGTCACAACATGCAGTGGCACAACGGGGTGGCAAGGATTTAATCATCCACGTTTCTCAAGTACATTCCAGGAAGAATGCTCAGAAGAGGCTGGGCTGAAGGGTCCTCTGGCTTTAAACAGACCTCTGTGTGTGCGAACTTTCTATGGCATTAAATTTGTCCCTGCCTTTAAGTATCTTCGGTATGTGGCATGTAGGTGTATAACATTTTTGTGAATTGCTGCCTGCGTTAAGCTGTGTCATGGACAATATCCACTCATTGGCTTTAGAGGCCCAAGATCTCTACTGCTTCTTGAACTAGGCTGACAATAATTCCCACTGAGAGGTTGCTTGTCTATTCTGACTGTTACCAAGGCTGCTTTTTCCCTCCCATTCACTGGGAATCTGTAATGTACTATAAAAAAAAATAAATTTCAAGGATTTTTTTTTTTATTTATTTATTCTGAATGATAAGCAGTCTGTTGCTATGTACGAAGTGAAAGCTTTTGAGAGGGCACTTTAATATGACCTTCAGAAAAAATATAAAACTAATGTATCTGACTCTCAGCTGAGGATTGTTTATGTATTGTGGCAGTTAACTGTTGGCAGAAGCCTTCACCTCACACACAAATAGTTGGTAACAATCCGTCACTCATCTACTTTAAGAGCAGATACTGTTTGGATAGCACTGGCAGCAATTTTATGTTTGTGCAAACTTGTCAGGGTAACTCTCGCCTAGGTGCACAGAGTAAAGTATTTTAAACATTAATGGAAGCAAGATTATTATCTACTCTTTAGAGCCCAGAGCTAGCATTTGCCATCAGAAAGCTAGATTCTCCTCTCAGGGTTGCTTTTCACTGCTCATTCATCTTGCTTTCATCTCCATCATCTACAGAAACACAGAAAGCACAGGCCATGGGAATACAATAAATGTTTGGTTCTTTTGAAAATCAGGACTATATCTAAATGCTGAAGCATGGCTTTAGGCCAAAAAATCAAAGAATGGTTGTGGCTGAAAGGGACATCCGGAGCTCATCTGGTCCATTCCTCAGCACAAGCAGGGCCACCCAGAGCAGGTCCCCTAGGCCCATGTCCAGGGGGATTTTGGAGGTCTCCAAGGAGAAGACTCGGCAGCCTCTCCACCAGGACTCCCAGGTCCTCCCCAGCTGGTGCCTGGCACTTTTTCTCCCCAGGTGCAGGAAATTGCACTTCTTACTGAACTGCATGAGGTTTCTGTAGGCTCATTTTTCCAGCCTTTTGAGGTCTGGGCCCCTTGCATAAAGGCCAGGAAATGGGAGGAAAAAAAACTCTAAACACACTCCTCTGGTGTATGCTGTTTCCCACACTTAAGTTATTTATTCCAGCAGAACGTTTTTCCTCTACCAGAAAATGCAACAGTGCAGTGCATGGTCTAGCAGTCAAGAGGACCAACACTATTCTCCAAAAGCGTAAACCAGATGCAAAATGTGAGCAAGGTATGATGCACTTCCCATGACATGTAAGAATACACTTCACATCATATTCCTGCTCTTAAGTTCTGTGTCTTCTGTCTCCTTTTGACTTCCTCCAGGCAAATACTGAGGGACATAAAAAGAGTGAGATGTCTGGGGGGGATGTGGCTAGCCATGACTGACACGAGTATGTCCCAAATTCTTACCTGAGGCTGCTTTTGCTGTTGGGTCAGGATTCTCCCTATGCTGCAGTGCTTTTTTATGAGACTCAATATTATGCAGCAAGTTGTTTTTCTGTTGGGTAATTTTTGTGCCAGTAGAAATGCATGAACATGGAAAAAACCTCAGGAGGAAAGCCCAATTACCCTGCTGTAACACAGGGCTTGGTTTGGTCCTGCTGAGAAGGTGAGGTGGGACTGGTAGATTTCCCTGCTCCTGCTGAAACATCTTCTCTGGTATCACCATCTGTGTTGCCCAGCTAAGCACAACATGTTTCCTTTCCTGCTAAGCCATGTTCTAGTTCACTGAGTTGCAATGAAAGCCAAGATTTAATCCTCCACATCCAAGAGCTCCTAAAAGGTGTAACAACCTCTTTGCTCCTGTCACATCTGGGGAGCTGGTGCTCAAGGCCAGGGAAGAACCCAAAACAAAGTCCTGGCTGCTTTGGGAGGTGGATCGGAGCAGCCCTGAACCAGGCAGTGGTGGTGAAGCAAGGAATTCAAATACTGCTCAGAGGGTCCTGCTGATACTCACGTCTTCTGTGCAGCAGCTCTGCACTGCTGGAGAGAAGTTAATGATAAACTAGTTATCTTGTTGCTTTACATGAGGAAAAAAGCCCCATAGATAAGATGAAGTGGCATTTTGTTAGCTTTCTAGTTTGTATAATTAGAGGTATGGTCTCTTTTGTTCTCAGTACTCTTGAGAGCCTTGCTGTTATTTATGCTGTTATATATATGAATGAAAGAAAGCCTGTCCCTACTGTCATGCTTTAAAAGGATATGTCATTTTTGCATCCTGAGAATGAAGTCACTTCTCTGGATTTGTGGAGCCGTCAGGACACAGAGCAGCAGCTTTCCCAGGCAATAACTACTAATAACACCTAGCTTCTCCCCAGCTCCCGATCATGAACTGTGGCCAGTGCTGTGTGAATCAGGAAATAGATGGCTCCTATCACTAAGAGGAAATAACTGAGGGCTGAGCAAGCTGGAGCCCACACTGCGAAACACTGTTCTTGGACAAGCTGTTTCAGGAAGTCCTATGTGACAAAGCTTCCCAGGAAAGAACAGTATTCACAAGAGGAGACTCAGGTTTCATTTGCTTGAGTTTGTCAAGGCTGAGGACAGCCACTAAGGAGCAAGGTCAGAAGGATTTGTCCAGGATGACACAGTCAGAACAGTCCCATCCTTTCCAGTGTTAATACCAAACCAGTGCTTAATAACAAAACTAAGTGTCTAATAATAATAATAAGTGTCTAATAAATATAAGTGTCTAATAAAAAACAACAACAAAAAAACAAAACAACAAAAAAAACTTGGAACATTTCTTTCCACCGTGCCTCTCTCTATGGCCATGCATGTAGAGGAATAGCTTCTGTCTTCACTGATACATATGTAGTTTAAAAAAAACAAATAAAGTCAGTGACAAGGAAAAGACACACTGAATAAAGAAGGAGTTACATACGAAAAGCCACGTATAAACAAAGATAGGTGAGAGTATTTTTCATTTAAATAGTCCTCAGTGTTCATGGAGGAAAATTTCTGAAGTGACTAAATGATGAAAATATACATTCACAACACAGAGTAACTTCTGATGCAAAAATATATTCTGACATTTCTGGTTTTTATTTTTTCCGGATTTTTCCTTCAGCACAGCTTTAGTTCTCAGATTGTCTGACACGAAAACCACATTCCCCCAATTAACAAATCAGCTTGTTTAACTTGCTCAGAAAATCCACAGATCTATTATTTCCACAAAAGACACAATGAAGATATTCATTATAAAGGTCACAAATGAGAAAAAATTACTGTCTGTGTTTCTCCCAGTTTCAAAGCAGTTAGCAAAGTGTAAGCAGGACACATAAAGACTTCATGATGTTAATGGATCGTGGGGGGGGTGGTATTCACAGAGGGCAGAGGGATGTTAACTTTTTCCAGCATATGGAAGATGCAGCATCGTCTAACTCAGCCGAAGTTGTTAGGAACTGAAATCAAATGATACAATGCCATCTCAGGGGTTTCAAGATGAGTTTTTAATGCATTCTGCAAATAGAATCATGTTGATTTCTTTCAGAAACAATGAAGAAAACCATCTACTCCTGCTAATAAAACCACAGGATATCTCACTACAGTTACGGGCTGCAAATTAAATTTATTTTTCACAAAATAAATTATATTATGTCAAGTTGCCGGACTGAACAATAGTTATTGTTGGGAAATAGGCTCAGATAAGTTGTACAAACACTTCCTCCCTTAGATTTTCGCAAATTGAAGTTGCAGCCATGGCCTGGGGACAATTCGTTCCCTGGGCTCTGAAGGTAATGGGAGGTCCTGTTCTGGCCCCTTTCCCTGGGGTCTCAGAGGGTGTGAAACTGCCCTCAGCAAGCCAAGCACAGAAACGTCCCCGCTTACTTCTGCCCTCAATCATGCCCCAGGGAACTGGTCATTGTTTTTAGAGATGCTCCCACCATAATTCGGGAAGGCGTATGCTTGGAAGCAGTTACAGCTTGGGTTACACAAAGTTATCTCTATGTTATCTAGTAGCAACAGAGCTCCCACAGGGGGGACTGTGCCCACCAAAGCCCTGACAGGACCCATATGAGACCCACTTCAAAAGCACAAAGAAGTTGCGTCTTTTTTTTGGAGTCCTCAGCAGAGGGAGTTATGGTAGCTGTGCTAACTGCAGAGTGCAGAACACCGTCTGACTCCTGTGTTTGTGCCTATGAGCACGGAAGCCAGCACCATCGTGCACCCTGGTGGCATCACCCTCTGGTTTCCCGGTGTGGAGGGACCCCTGGCTGGTGGTAGCTCCATTCTGTACAGCCCTTCCCTCTGCATTTATCTCTAGGAAAGCAAACACTTAGCACTGTGGCACAAGTCTTTCCTTACTTCAGGAATAAAACATATCAGAAATTAGGTTTTCCATCCCCACCATGCAGCTGGCACGCAGTAAGAATAACAGAAAGCAGAGGAAAAAGTATTGCACAGACTGGATGAAATGCAATTAGTCACAAACATACAATAATGCAAAAGTGGTGTTCAGTGGGGGAGACTGCAGGAGCCACCCAGCCACAGGCCACTTACTCAAAACCTGTGGGTGATTTTGGGAAGCAAAGCTGCTGGGGTGTGCAGCTGCTGCTGCCTCTCCCTGGCTTGCCAGCAGGTACCAGCTGGCATCACCTGTGTCCTGCTGGGAGGAGGCAGTGATCATTGCTCCTGATCCCCTGGTGGGTTATGGGGAGTAGGCGTTCACCCACCTGCCCTGCCTGCCCACCCCATGTGCCACCGGGGACATGCCGGGGAAAGACCACACGAGCCATTCTGCTGTCACCTTCTGGTTCTTCAGGTCCCTTTCCTCTGTTCTTTTTCTCTCCCTAAGTCAGAAAGTAGCTGAAAAAATAAAATAAAATAAAATAAAATAAAATAAAATAAAATAAAATAAAATAAAATAAAATAAAATAAAATAAAATAATAATAAAATAAATAAAAATAAAATAAAATAAAATAAAATAAAATAAAATAAAATAAAATAAAATAAAATAAAATAAAATAAAATATAAAAGAACAACAAGCCAACAAATGCTGTATGTTCTTCTGCAGATATTTAGCAAAGCTTCTGTGGAATTGTCCGTCACAGGACATCATCCTGTAGTTCCATGCAGACATATAATTTCAATCAGTAAAAAAGTCAATACGGTCCCTTAAACAATAGTTAGTACTTACAGCATGTATATATAGACTATACATGCTGTTCAAAGTCATCTTTAAAGTCACCAACAAAAGGAAGTCACACAAAACTGTTCTTACTTTAGCTCTAATTTTGCTGTTTGCTTCTCTCAGGCCTAGAGGAGAAGTAAGCACTGAAATGATGTAATAAAACCTCGAAAATTTTCTTCTGGTAAAAAAGTTATTAAGCCTAATGTATGTCTTGTGAGCTCAAGTCAAAGAAATTTCTTAAAAAAAAAAAAAGTTCACATTTGAAGCTTGAGGCAGTGCAGCTAATCATACTTAAATACCATTAAGATAAGGATAAGAAGGAACAGGTACAGTAAAGTCATATTTGGAATTGCAGGACACATCTCTCAGTCCTGTGCATTTTTCAGCCAAAGAGTGCTGAGTCTTCCAATGGTTTTAGGATTTAAATTTGCCAGTAAGGTTCTGCTGGAGATCTATGCAGACGTGGATTTTCATTTAATTAAATGTGATTGTGTCTCTTCTAGCAATCTACAGCTCCCACTTCAGAAAAGGTGTAGTTTCAACTTAGATTGGCTTAAAATGCTCTAAGATGTGTTGCTGTCATCCTTCCACCCCAGCGATGGTCAATCTCTTTCCGTGTGTCGGTGCTAGCAATTGAGTGGCCACAGGGCAAGGACTGCTGCTAGTTTTATTGCTGGTTTATTTGCCAGGCAGATGAGCAAACTGGCCCAACTCACTGTGCAGCCATGCTATTGCTATTGTCTGTACAAAGCAAGCAGTAAAAATGTGCACTTGGTGTAAGAGAGAGGAAATGAGCTAAAATGAAGGTAAAAATGTTCTTTTTGAAGACAGAAAAGTATTAAATGAAATTATGTTAAACAAAACATTGCATCTTAAGTGACCTGCAAACCTGTGGGGTTTCAGGCCACTAACATTTTGCCAGAAGAATATCTGTGTCCCTGAGAGACCTGGTCCTGCTCTCCTCTGTGTTCTTCCCTCCCTTGCAATGGCCAAATATTTGTGTGGCCACAGGGACATGAGTTGCACGTCCCTGAAACTGAACCATTTGGAAGTTTTCTTTCTCGCATTACAGCGACAGTTTATCCTCAAATCTGGTTTTGGTGTCAGTTTACAGAAAAAAAAAAATAAATAAAATCCAGAGCTAGTCATCAATCACAAACCGAATATGAGTCAACAGTGCCATGCTGTTGTGAAGCAGGCAGGCGTTGGATGAAGCTCTGTAAGCATGAGTGCATCCTGCACGGCAGGTGCCGCCAACCCCTGCTCTTCTTGGAGCTCCTGAGGGCTCAGTGTGGTTGCCTTGTGGGCACCACATCCAGAGGGACATGGACCTGCCCGAGTCAGGCCAGGAGAGAGCAGTGAGGTGTCTGGAAACGGGGCCAAGCAGGGACTGCAAAGAGGTTTAGGCTGGCGAAGGATGACTGAGGAAGGATGTGGTGTCAGCCTGCTGGAAGGTGAAAGGCATCAGCAAAGAAGGACTCAGTGGGTCTCCACATCCCTCGAGGGTACGGAGAAACTGATGCTCAACAGCATGGGAAAGAAGATTCACTTCACACATTAGGGGAACACTGCTAAATGTGAGGTAAGCTACTGACTTTGAATAGACTGTGTGCAGGATCTGGGAAAAAAAAGTCCTGCAGACCTTCTGAGGTCTGGAGAGGCAAACACCACAGCGGGGTGGTGCTGGCTTCCTTGAGTCTGTAGGGAAGGGATGGGTACATCTGTTAAGTCCTTCCAGGCTTTGTGAGCTTATGGTATCCCGGTTAGTGTGTGTCTGTGGGGTTTTATACACACGTGAATGAATTACGTAGCCCTACATCATGTACCAGCTTATCTAGTTGCAGTTACTGTAACAAGTCATATGCTGTCAGTAGTTCGGGAGGACTGGTTTCCTGGAAGACCCTTTCTCTATGTGAGAGAGTTACTTTTTCTGTCACAGTAGGAAAAAAAGTCTGGAACTGCTTAAGGACAATAAATAAATAAATATCAGAGGATGTTCATGTTTGCAGGACATGAGTTTGATGATGCATCTCTTTTGTGTCTCTTATCACATTACCTCAATAATAAACCCATCTTCTGAAATAACAGTTACCTGCATCATTTCAGCACCAGCTTCAACCTCCTTTCAAGACTTTGAAGCAGAGAGGTTGAGGGGAGAGCCAAATGGTCTATTATTGTTAATGGTTTTCCTGAAAGACAGCAAAGAGAGGAGGACAAGGAGAGTACTGGAAGCTGAAAGCTTTGAATCAGGGCTAGCAGTCACAGATGGCATCGCATCATTGGCATGCACTATCTGTGGCTGCACACACAGCACATTTTTGGCCAAGCAGCACATGCCATGGTGGGACTGGTGCGAGCCTGCAGCATGCAGAACCTGAAGGGACAGCGCCAAGGGTGCTGCTTTTGTAAAGGGGGCTGTCGTGGTGCCACTTGCAGGGAGTACCAGGGCAGCGAGTGCCAGGCTGGTGACCTCGATGATGTGGGTAAGGACACAGCACCACTGCCTTCCCCCACAGGGATGACTATGGTCCAGCCTTCCTATGCAGCCCTACAAATATACTGTGTTGGAAGGGGATCTTGTTTTCCAGGCTTTTGGAGCCTTTATGAACCCCTTCTACCAAAAAAAGCAAACAACAACAATAAAACCCCAAACATCTCATGATAGAGGAAAAAATGACATTATCAAGTTTGTAGATATTTGTGGGCATTTGTCTGGTGTCCTGTACCAATTGATTCATTTGCGTGAAGGCAGGAAGCAGTTTTAACTCTTCTGTTCATGTGTGACATGTTTTACTGAATTATGATACTACTTCTCCACTGACTTCATTTTTTAAAAACATTTTTTTTTTTTTGTTTTTTGTATATGAGCATCCTTTCCACAAATTCTGCTTTTAGCCAAAATTTTTGATATAATTGATTACAATGAAAAACATGTTTGGGGGAAAAAAACTCTTGTTTATAATGCAAATACATTCATATTTCTGCTCAGTTTTTCTAGCCAGATGAGCACTACAGGAAATTTGTGCATAGCAGTCTTTTTGCTTGATCAATGAAGAAAATTAGCTCTGAAAATGGTGTTTTAGAGGTAGCAGAATAAACAGGCACTTTGAGACTTTGTTATCTTTCCTGAATATTTTATTTATGAAGTATATTGCTGTATCTGGGAAGAAAATAGCAGAGGGAATGACGGCAGTAAATACTACTAGGAAGCCCAAATGAAACCAGCATGCCAGTAGTTCCTAATTTTGTTTTCTTCTTTCCTACCTAACTCCTGTACCTAACTCCTTCTCGTCTGTTTCTCAGTTATGCTTGTACTTCTAATTTTAACAGCTATTCTGATGCATATATGTTAATAGATTTATATAATCTATACAGTACATCCCAGTAAGGCTGACAGTACTGCTCACAGCTCAGTTCAAGTTAGAGCAGTAATTCAAGAAAGCATGCAACATAAAAATGGTGCAAAGAGAAATTAAACAGTACCTTTAATATACATTATATACATTTCATCTATATTTCACATCCATTTTTATGTAATAACTCCATTTTAGTCATATCTGATGAGTCTAATCTTAGGCAATTAATATCTCTCAAGTGTTATGGAAGAAGTGAGTTTTGATGAAAAAAGACAGAGTGACATAGAACAATAAAACCACAGTCTTTATATAAAACTATCTGCATATTATATATGTGACATATCCAAATGTGAGTCAACCATTTACCACAGTTATAAAACATATTTTCACAGCCATAGATGAAGAGGCATTTGTAACATGACAAAATTAGTCCAGCTGTGGTGGTTGCCTGAAGCTCCTGCAAGCAAGTAGGTAGATTAATCACGTAGGATTCGTTTTGTTACTACCTACAGAGCCACGGCCAAAAATCAGCAGGAAAATGCCTAGCACATTTTGCTTTTTAAAATTCCATCTTCTGATTGTTTAGGTAGTGTTACTAGGACCACTAAATTAGCTGAAATAATGGCAATGAGATATTAAATCCACCGGCCTCAGCCTGTGAATACTTGGTGGATTCCCCAAGGGATATTTCTCCCTTTGTTTGAGCTTTACACCAGAGGAAGATGGCTGTAAATAGGAGGAAGTGTGACTCAACAGATGTATGGAGCACACTGACATCTTTTATCTTATTTCTCTTTGCTCCCCCTATACCTGTATTTGTTACTGAACTTTAAAAAAAAAAAAAAAAAAGACAGGTTACATTCACTCATTTACATAGGCTGCTGATCAGATACCAGATAATGATTCAGATATATATGAGCAATCATTTACTCTAGTGGAAATTTTATAACTTAGAGCAGGATTTGTCCTAATTACTGTCTTTTACTGAGTATGAACCAGTGACCCGAAGGCATAAAGCTCTGTATCACATTACTAATTCCATGAGCTATTCAGTTACCTCACTTAGGAGCATTTAAAAAGCTTTTCTGAAAAAAAAAAAAATAGATTGGAAAACTTTCAGTATGTGGCTATTGGAGGGACTGAGGGGAATAACTTGGAGTTATTCTCCCCATCTACACAAACACCAAGCTCTCTGCAAACAATCTGACTTCTTTCTTCTTTTGAGTCTACCCAGCACAATCTGAGAAACACTTAACAAAACCCTTATCAAAACAATTTCAATATATCCTGTGTCTGCCAGGAAAGCATCCTATAATCTAGACCTCTCATTTGTCTTTCTTTCAATTACACTGCTTGTCAGCTTGCATTACGGATGAGTAACACAGAAACAGAAAGGCATACCCTCCGGAAGAAATATTTTCACTTTTACAGGATGAACAAGTTTAATCATACATAATAATTACATCAGTAACTGATAATAGTGATAGTTTCCTAGAATGCTCCTTAAATCCAATGGTAGTAACATTTAAAAGAGAAGTATATGCATACAAAACAAATAAAGCAAATTACGATACATGTTAAAAAAGTGTATACACATGTAATAGAAAACTTCCTCTCAGAAATCTCAGAATCTGTTTCTTTGGGGTAAAACTTAAACTTTCTCAGAAGCCATAACAGTACAGATGGCCTGGAGATATATTGAAGGGATATATTTTCCTTCCACAATCCAGCAGAATGAGACAAGCTGCAATCTGAAGCTCTTCCAGGGATTTTTCACTGATTTACCTCAAAGTGCTGTACAAAGAAAGTTCAGTGAATTTGTTCCCATTGAACTGAAACTAAAGCACGAGAAAGTGCTATGGTACCTGTAAGGGAAGTGGGTTTCGTCTGGAAGGAGAACTGAGGGTTCTTGAGCAGTTTACGCTAGGACTGGTTGTGGTTTTTAATAGTGTCCATGAAACGCTCTGTGTGAAAGGCAGTTGGGCAGTTAACATTTGGAGGAAAGGACAGCATTTGACAAATACTTGACCTCGGTCTCTCTGGAAGAACTTTCAAGTATGTAAGACCATTTGACTTTTGCAAAACAAAACAAAAATACCTGAATTTTCCAGGCTGTTGAAATGGTTGAACAGTATATTTTGCCTAACCCATTTCTTCTGCAGATTCTTGGAGTGTAACATTTTTAGAAATTTTTGCACTGAGCATAATTGAGGATGGATTTTTTTTTTTTTTTTCCTGAAATGTTAAGATCAGGAAAATGTTCCTTAACAGTGTGGGTTTCATAACCTTATTCCACCTATATTGCAGGCTCATGAATCTTAAGGATGTGTTAATTACAGACTTTTAGTGGTCTTCCTGAAGAAGACTCTAAAGTATCATCTAATAAGCCTTTCCTAATACATGACTAAAACAATTATGCTATAGCTATATCTGATCTATGTATCTACACATATGTCAGAAATTTAGATGTAATTCTCCAAAGTAATTATGTACCACAGCAAAAAATAGAAACTGTGTAAATCAGCTGGAGAAGTATTTTCATGTTGCCTCTTCCCTTGTTAAAAAAAAAAAAATCAAACAAGAAATGATCTTACTTCATATTCTCCAATATTATAAATCTAATTTGATTATTAATACAATAAAAAAAAGTCAAATTGGAACAAATATACCTTTCAGCCCTCCTCACTAACACGAGTATTTGATCAGTTTTATTTATTGGAAAAAAAACAAGTAATTGTGTTAATATTCAGAACAGTCATATGACTGACCCCAACAGGCAGATAAGCATAACATTAACAGTAACACAAATGGGTGAACACAAGTTTTATTTATTTTTTAAATGATAGAATTTTTTTTCATACATTCAAAAGGAAACTAATTATGAAACAAGCCATGATTTATTTCTGCATTAAAAAGGACCAAGTATAATTTTGTGTACATTCAGGCCTTTATTCTCTTTAGGATGGAACAGTAGTGGCTTTGTGATAGGTACGATAAACGTTATGTTTCTATTTTACTTTAAAAATATAAATAAGTTGATTTGAAGTGCGATTAATATACTTCTAGTTTGGAAAGCAATCTACCATGAAAGATGAGTTATGCTTTTTTGATATGCTGTTGAATGTAACTGTAGCTAGATATTGTTTTAATTTTTAAAACTCTTATGATGCTTTTCTCTGAGCTGATTTTCTCTCTCTCTCTCTCTCTCTCTTTTTTTTTTTTTTCTTTTTTCTTTTCTTTTTTTTTTTTTTTTTTTCCCCTGGAAAGTGTACTCCATAGCTCCCAAACATCTACAAAGGTTATCAGCTAAGAATCAGACTGCTACAAATCTGGACCAGGAGGACTGTGTGTTAACAGAAAATACAAACCGATACCTGCCGTCCATTTCCCACACAATCAGAAGTCTCCAGAGCAAGCAGTGACTGATGTTAAGCTTATTTTCTTAGTTCTTGTTAAACAAGACTGTTGCTTGGTATCTCTTTGCTTGCAAGTGGATCATGTGTGGGGTGGTAACATTGGCTCTGATCACTGTTGTCAGGACTGCTCTGCCTACAGCCTTTTAAGTTTTTTTTTTTTTTTTTTCTGTTACACACATTTTCTCCAGGCATTTGTAAGAGTCCCAGCTGCATCTGAATGGATTCATTAAAATGGTTTTCAATATATTGCATCTGTATCAAATATAAATGCGATGTTCTCATAAAAAGGCATTGTCTCAGAAAATTCACATGGTCTTGAGATGATGTGGGTGCCCTGCAATGTTTGATTTCTCTTTAGAGGACAGCAGATTCCATTTCCCATAAAACTGATTTTTATAGTATGTAGGCCTGCCTACCTACAAAGTAAGGTGCTGTACTTTTGAAAGCTGCTCAGCTGCATAATACATTAAATGTTTCTTTCAAGGTGACTATGGGGAATGCTACTTCTAGTTTATCAAACCTATTTCTATTGAATTATGCACCCCTGTGGCAGATTACTTGCACGCTTTATGCCAGATGGATAGGATTCTTCGTATCAGTATTGAGCCTTGTAAACATCTCAAATTCTTCCCAGGGTTACTTACTTATTCCAGATGGCACCCGCTGCGCTCGCTGTATCTTTCTTCCAGTCGGTGGGGCTTACTTTCCCCAAGCAATGAGAACGCTTTAGTATTTTACACAATTTTCCTATTTTTATGCCAATACATTGAAGAGAGCAAAAGCGAAAAGCGATTTGCATTTATGCTCAGTTCACACTGAATAATCAAAAAAAGGAACATTTATCCTAATATGTCTTTTTAATTCTAAAGTAATTTTCCCAGTTACCAAGGGCTCTTTGAAATTTGGAGTAATCATAGCCTGGTGTCTGCTGAACCCTTTACTTGCAAGAGCTCAGTCATCAGACTCTCTCCTGACTCACATTTGGAGAACATTATGAAATCTCTGTTATGACATGCCAATGTCTTTGGAACATTTAAAGAACTCATTTAAGTTATCTCCCAAGAATGTCGAGACAGTTTCATGCTTTAGCTGCTTGTGAGCAACAGTACAATGGTCTTTGTATGGGTACTGCGCTGATCACCGTGTCTGTGAAATTCTCATTACACAGATCTTGGAATAGGGAAAAGGGGAGTGATGGCCACTAATCTGAAAAATTGAGAGTCAGCTTTGACAATCGCATTCCCCATAAGTGAGTACAGGCTTCACCATGAAAATTTCAGCCACATGAAGAAAGTTATGAAATATTATTTTCACTATGTGTTACATCGTAAATCTAGAGCTTAGTTTATGCCTGTTGTACATGTCCTACATAAGGCACCTTGGGAGCTTTTAATTAAGGAAGCATGGAAAACTCCCCGTGTATGTTCTTGTATCATCAAACCTTTGGTCAACAAGCTGAATGCTGGCTCTTCAGTTTTAATCCCAGTTTACATCTCTGTGCTGTCTTTGGAACAAAGGAACTGGCTAAAAACAGGCTTAAAGACAAAAACTGCATCTTTTCCTTCCGATGTGATTTCAGGAGTGACTCAGTCCACCAGCACTGCTGATGCCACTTTTTCTTCCAGCGTTAGGAAGGCACAGAATCTTGCTTCATCCTCGTGCTTCATTTGCAGCATGGGACCGACCTGACCAACTCCCCTCTTCCACATAACCATCCACCACCACCTGCAGTCCACCCCACAACGTGTCGGTCCCTTTTGTTCCCATTTCCTACCCTTGTCCCACCTGAGTCCCACCTCTCAGCAGCCCCCTGCTTTCAGCAGCCATGGCTGTCATGCTCTCTCACTCCTAACTTTGTCTTCCCCACAGCCCTCTCTCCACCAACACCTCCAGCAGCTCCTTCCCCTGCTCCCCACAATTAGGATCCTCATGCTGTCTTCTGCAACGCCCCAGCCCTTCCTACCCCTCTCCTGCTTCCTCTGCACTTTATCTGCAGCGCACTCATTAGGATCAGTCTGACAATCAGGCAGAATTCCTCCACTACCCACTTGCTTTTGCCTCCTGCCTAAGTACAGCTTTATTTTTTTTTTTAAGTCCCCTGATCACAGCTTGCTTTTTTATTTTTATTTTATTTATTTTTATTTATTTATCTATTTTTCCTGGTTTTGATTTTCTCCAGCCTAACTGTAGAATATCCTTTGGTAGTCCTTCCTATTTTTCCACACTGTCCCTGACCATTGGCAATATCTCTCCAATGACCTCTCCTGACACCAAATTGCTTCATTCAAAAGTTCCTCTAAAATCTCTTTTCACTCTCATTCTTCCCGAATCTCAGCAACAAATAAGCTAGTTGTGTTCAGAGAGCACTGCCTATCATGATAGGCAGCACACAGACCCTTTTCTCGTGTCTATGCAGCATTTAGCATAAAGAGGCTCACGCATTAAACGACGACCTCAACTGGATATAGGTAAATGATCTGCGGATACCTCCTGGCTGCCGAAATTTCCTGCTGAAAGGAGCAGTCCCTTTGTTACCCTTCAGTACAGCAGTTCCTAGAGCTTTCAGTTCATGTGAATCAGAGCTGCGAAGAACCTGGGCAGCACTGGTCTCTCTTGTAGCTGGATGTTTCCACTACTCACAGAACTTCCACGATCTTTTGGCTTAAAATGGGTTCAAATGTTCTTCTCTGGAAGGAAGTGAAAATGGCATCAGAGGCACTACCCGTGCTTTGTGTACTTACTACGTGGTACAGTGCTGACCCCAAACATCCACTCCCACTTGCTAAAAGAGTAAGTACTCGTGAGGGATGAATTAGAATAGCTTGATATGCACAGTGATTTAAAGTTGGTTAGCTAGGGAAATCCCCCTCCTCCCCACACCCCCAAAATGACTTGATAAAATAAGAAAAGCAAATTTTGTCAAATGACATCAATAGGTAGGTTCAACAAGCACGTAACTGTTTATAGTCTTCTAAAAGGGGAATGGTCAAAGGTAAATGACTTTTCCGCACATGAGAAAATATAGTTATTTTCAAGGTATTTGGGACTTACTATACCAGTGATGTATATCATAATATGTTTGAAAAGGTTCCAGCATTATGGGATAATTAAATATCAGATAAGTATTATAAATACCTTTTGAATCACCACTAGTTTGTGGCTTAAAGGATAAACTACTATGTTAGCAAAACTGTTATCTTAAGTAAAATTACAAAGATTTTGGTTCGTTTCTACTTTTCACACAATATATAATAGGAGATACAGTTCTTAGCAAAATCTAATTTTTCCCCCATGAGATATTGTAGTATTTGTTCAACAGCATTACAAAATTATTTTGTATTTGAGAGATTAACTTAACATGTAAAGGTAAATAATGATTTACTATCACAACCTAGTGACAAACGAAGAGAAAGCATTCCGAGTCTGTAACAACATACAGCAGAAACAGGCAAAACCAGACAAAAGTGACAGTATAACAACACTTTTCCATTGCTTTAGGCATTTATTATTGCCCTCACATTAGCAGAATTTATCTTAACTTGTTTCTCAGAATGGAGGCCTACATTTTGCATACATTCTAAAATAGATTTTCCTGTCACCTGTCATTCAGAAGAGTGACAACTCACTGACTTGCCCCCACAAGCTCTCATGGTCACTTCTGGGTAGAACTGCATCAACAATTGCTATATATTTTGCTATTTATGACAGCTTTGAGCGGCATGTAGTGAATTACTTCCCAATGAAAATTTCAAGGTAAATATAGACTAAAATGAGTTAAATTATCTCTGCTGATATAATGTTCCAGACAGTCACCACAGTTTTACAGAAAGCTCCTTGGGGTGTATAATGCCACAACACCCAGGGACGTGGTTTTATAAATTAATCCTCTGGAAAGAAAATACACAAAAAGGAAGTGTTACTTAAGGAAGACATATGAAGACAAGGTAAAACAGCGTGCTCATCTGTGTATTCCTTTTCTTCAGAACCCTGTGACATATATCAACAGATTCCTTTACATCCATGTTTGCATATACAGCTTGATCATACTCATACACATGAATTTTTCATAGACTTTCTTTAAGAACAAAGGAAAGAAAAACACTTCTTTATTGTTGTTGATAATGTAACTTAAAAAATCATATTTACGTACACGTGTTTGTTTAGATGTATTATATAGATGCGCAGATATGTAACAGATATTTAAAACAAAACTAGATTGTGTTTTCATAAGAACAATCAAATGATAAAGAAAACATCACTGAGAACTAAGTTGAGCTTTGAACAATAAAGGACAAGGCAAACTGACGGTTACACAATCAGCATTCACTGTAGTGAGCAGGAACATTAGACGCTTCATAATTCCTGCAGATTGCTATGCAATGACATATTCAACATTTTCAGTTTAAGAAAAATGCCTGCTTGTCTGGAAGAAATTGTACTAAAAGGATTTCTTGATTTTGTAGTTGAAATAACTCTTGTCATCATTTTTTAAATGTATGTTCTAGCTGCTGTGGTAGAATAGACATCATCATCTGTGACTTATGCAAAATGTACATTAATGTACAAATAAGTTAAGCTGAGGCAAAAGCTTGAAACCTTATTTTGGCAGAGGTAAGTTCCTACTATAGCTTTTGGTCATGACATAGGATGCGTTAGTTTCAGAAGAGACAAACTACGGACTAGGTGTCAAGCATTTGAAAACTCTTTTGAACTGCACCCTGCATTTTCCCCTTAATTTTACTGCCTTGCCATTTACTTGTATCAAGAAATAAGATATCTCGTGAAATTTCACACACCAAATTGATTCTGACTCGGATAGCACAGAATGGAGTGAAACTAAATTAAAGATGCAAAGCAAGAGCCAAGTAAGAACCCAGTTGTCAAGATGCACGAATATGAGTTATTTCATGTGTGATTGTCATTTGAGTCGTCTTCAATCCCTGTCCAAACCTGGACTCCCCTGGACATCGTGTGTTATGCTCAGATCTCACCAGCTGCAACAGAGACCGGTCAGTTCCAGCGGAGTTTCTGTGTCTGCTTCAAAGTTGTATGTTCAGAGAACGAGCTCCACGTGTGTCCGGGGTTTGTGCCAGTAACACTTAAAATCAAAACCACTGAGAGGGAGATCACACGGGCAGTGTTTTCCCGCTCGTTTTGTGCAGGATACAGCGTGCTGTTTTGTTGCAATTTTAATGTTTTTTTTTTGTTTTGTTTTGTTTTGTTTGTTTGTTTTTCCAGATGGCCAGCAAGAGAAAACAATCTTCTCTGTTTGCATGAGCCCAACAAAGCAACAGACAAAAACACGTTTTTAAATTAGAGTTTTAAATGCCTAAATGCCTTTTTATTATTATTATTTTTTTTTAAATTATTTTTATTTTTGCGCGTGTGTGCGTGTGTGAAAGAACCAGAGAAGGATGCTTGAACAGTACAGCAAATTTAAGGGCAGGGTCCTTCAGTTCGCGGAAATTTCCATACCGCTTGCGCTTTCCTCCAGGCACCTCCCGGCCGTGTCAGAGCCCGTCCTTTGCGGGCAGGGTCCGCTGGGTCCCGGCGGGGGGCACGGAGCCAAGTCCGGGTCTGGCCCCGCCGAGAGCACGGCCGGGGGCTGCCCTGCGGGGCTCGCCGAGCCCCGGGGGCTGCGGGGCGGAAAAAAAAGAGGGGCTCCCGGCGGGGTGGGGGCTCCCCGGGGTGGTGGTGGTGGTCCTGGGGGTGGTGGTCCCGCAGCTCTCGCCTCCTCCTGCTCGCCCCTAAGAGCAGCCGCGGGTGTCGGGGGCGGCTCCCGGCTCCTGCTCTGACCCCAAAACGAAGCGGGCAGACCCCGCGGGCGGACCCCCGTGGAGGGGTTTTCGCAGGGAGCAGCCAGCACCGGCTCCGACGACCCCCCTGCGGACCCCGGTCCCCCCCTCCTCCCCACCTCCCTCCCCCCCGGTGCCCGCTCCGCAACCGCGCCGCCCCCGCGGGGAGGGACCGTGCGCTGCGGCGGCGACTTTGCTCTTTAAATCGCTCGGATTTAAAGCGGATTACGGCTCATCCCCCCCCCGGGACTCCCCCCACCGCCACCACCGCCACCACCACCACCTCTCCACACGTGACGGAGCGGCCCCGAAGGGGGCACCCCCCTCCCTTTTCTCTCTCCCCCCGTCCCCCCCCTCCCCTACCCTCCGCCGCCCGGCCCCGACGCCGGGGCGGAGCTCGGGGTGCGGGGCTCGGGGCTCGGGGGGCCGGGGAGCGCCCGTGGGTGCCCGTCCGATGCCGGGCGGCTGCGGGCCACCATGCAGAAGAGCGTGCGGTACAACGAGGGGCACGCCCTGTACCTGGCGCTGCTGGCCCGCAAGGAGGGCACCAAGCGCGGCTACCTGAGCAAGAAGGCGGCCGAGGCCAGCCGCTGGCACGACAAGTGGTTCGCCCTCTACCAGAACGTGCTCTTCTACTTCGAGAGCGAGCAGAGCGCCCGGCCCGCCGGCATGTACATGCTGGAGGGATGCAGCTGCGAGCGGGCGCCCGTCCCCAAGGGAGCCGCCGCCGGCAGCGCCAGGGAGGCGGCGCTGGACAAGCAGGTAAGAGGCGGGGGGACCCCCCGGGACCCCCCCTGGGGCTGCCCCGGGGTCGGTGGGGACGCCGCTGGCCGGAGGTGCCCGGAGGTGCCGCGGGGGCTGCGGGAGCGGCCGCGGGGATGAGCGCCCCGAGGGCACGGCCGGAGGTGGCTCCCGAGCAATGTGCGGTTGGCGGCGTCGTGGGGAGGTTTTTGGGAGCCCGGGCGGCCTGTCCCGGCTCCGGTCCCTGCGCTGGAGGAGCCGAGCAGGAGCCAGAGGGTGCGGGGGGCTGCGGGGAGGGCGGCATCCAGGCGGCTCCTGACGGTGGTGGCCGGAAAGCGACGCGGGCACGGGGCAGCTTCCAGCCCCTGAGCGGGCACTGTAGCCGTGCCAGGGGAGCTGCTAACCTTGCTCCGTGCCCGTGGGCTTCTCTGCCTTCAGAACTTGTGTGCTAAAGCGGGACGAGAAATGGTTAAGCGCACTCCGTCCTGCGGCGACGCGTGCGGCGGCTCTGGCTGCCCCGAGGTGTGCTGCTGCGAGCGGCGATGAGCGGGGCTCCCGGGATCCCCCGGATCAAATTAAAGGCCGAATATTTCCCTGTCTGCTTTACGTTGGCTTGGTGCGCTTGTTTATTGGCAGTGTTGTTTAAACTACGGCTTGACTAAGGGAACTGTGTGAAAACAATGCCTTTCGCTATCTGTTCTCTGGGAATCTTAAATTGTGCTTTTATAGTGATGGATGCCTGTGTTGTTTGTAATTACATTTAGCGTTGCAGAGGCAAAATAATTACGTGAGAGCGAGCTGAAATTTGCTTTGCTTTAAACATCAACTATGTTTACATCTTTAAAAATGCTATTAGACTAATAGTCTGCTATTAAAGAGCCAGAAGAACACTGTTCTTTTGTTGATTTCTTTATATCCTTCTCCCCATTCACATTTCACTTGATGCAGAATAAAACTTTCAAGTGTTAGTTTGCAGATGTTAACTCTTTAAAGCACACACTTGTTTGTATACTCATGCAGACAGAAACATCTGCTAAGGTGTTCAGGAAACTCCCCCAGTGATTAAAACTAATCAATAACAAGAATGAGAAAATATTTAAAAATTAATCAGTCCTTTTTATTCCGAAAACATGATCATATTCTTATAGGAGTAAAGTAATAAAACGTGAGCTTTCAGTCTGATAATGGAAGACATTTATTTTAATCTGATCAGATAATCAGATGATAATGAAAACTCAGCATTACACATGTTAACTGCTGGTGGTGTAAGAACAGTGCTTTGATTTAACCACACAAATGCATTAATGGAATGAAAAAAAAAATATAGAAGTTTTATGTCACTTTTTCATGAAGCAGATCTACCTTCCCCGAAAGAGAGAGAATGAAAAATAAACTCTTGTTGTGTTAATTACTTGGGTAGTTTAGACACCGGAGTGATTTGTACTATGGAATTACACAAGTAAGGGAGAGAGAGTTAGAAGAATTAATTACACATGAGTTTCATTGACATCTTTGGAGTGAGTATTTGGAAAAACAGTGCATTGTCTTTAAGTTAAGTAACTGATGATTATGGAAAACGCATGCAAAAAAATAAAATAAAATTGTTTTCCTTAACTCACAGCTCATGTTCATTTTAGTTTGATTTGCTTTGGTATTGCTTGGCAAGACATATGTCAGAAAAAATCTCTGCTGAGAAGTTTTTGGAGTTGAGTGGGGAGAGAGCTGGCACCATACTTTGGTATACAGGAGACCGTGCTTCAGTCAGCAGACGCATTCAGGTTTGGGTATCTGGCTCCCAACAGGCACAGCAGCTTAATTATTGCATGCTGAGCCACGCTGGTGCTGTTAACTCTTCCAACAGTCTGCCATAGGGAACATTAAAGTGTTACAGGAACGACAACTCTGTTTTGTGGAAGATGCCAAATACCTTCATAAGATTTGTCAGTTCCATTAAAATATTAAAAACTATTAATTATTGTTATGACAATGTATTATTATTAGTAGTAGTAGTAGTATTTTCTCTTTTACCTCTAGATATTAGTGGACTGTTTTGTTTCAGCATCCTTCAGGATGATATTTTCAAAGCAATTTCTTTAAAAGTACAGTACGTTTCTTAATATTAAGAAATTGCGTAGTGCATGAATCTGTTGATATTCTGTGAATGCGGCATTGAACTAAGCATGCTGTACATATTCATGTTTTTTTAGGGAGAGCTTTTATTTAAAAATAAAAACTGTTTTAATCTTCCTCAAAATTTATCAGAGTTTTTGTAAATGCCAAGCAGCTGTTGCTGTCTACTCTGATTTTATTTCAAAATAATTTCAGGAAAAAAAAATATTGAAAGAGCAATTGTGTGGAAGAAGCTTTGTTTCAAAAGAGCAAATTATGACATGAAAATATTACATTTGAAGAACTTAAATTCTGATGTTAAAATGCTTCTCCCCACAGGAGCCACGGACTGTAAACAAGTGCAGCCCCAACAACAACTACTCCTTTATGACCATGAGAGTGTAGGTGATAATGAATTTCATTTTTTCTATCAGAAATTCTGGAAGGAGATTGGCTGTGTATCAGTGAGTGGCTTGTTTCTTTCAAGAGTAAAATAAAGTGCCTAAAAAGTAAGCTTTCTTCAGTGTATCACAGGAGACTGGCACTTGTTACTTTGCAAGTTCATTATTATTTTTTTTTTTTTTAAAGAATGATGGAAATGTGTAACGGAATACAGATATTACTATTTTGATTGCATTCAGAGGAGACCTGTATTTTAGCTTGTTTCATAACTATAGATTTTACACAGCAAAATGCTCGGATATAGTTACTAATAACTGTCCTAGTGTGTTTAAGCTTGTGAATTTGCTATGATTTGAGCAGACTCTGTTCTTTGTATCTTTCCTACAATAATCTTCCTCCCACTTAGGAAAATTAAATGCAGTATTAAGTCCATGTCCCCACAGATTAACAGAATCCAATTATTTGAATTTTTACTGCTTACTGTAGATCTGTATTTATTTTATAAAGGACATAGTGGTTTCACAGTGTTTGAAACCTCACTGTTTTACATACATTCATTGAAATAATGAGTGTACCTCTCCTCTAACTCTCTGTGTATAAAACGTAGCAACAACACTTAAAGGTCATTTTAGCTGACTTAAAAGTTCATCTCTTAACCTGCATCAGGCCAAAGAAAAAACCCGTGTCACGCAGCATCCTGTGTCTGATAGACCTTACACATGCTTGAGGAGTGATGTTGTCTTTTTGGCAAGATTTTGGCTTACCAGGTTCAGGTGTAGCATTGTCCGTAAGCCTTACTGCCTTCATGCAGGCACCTAACTTGTCAGATGGTTCCAGTGTGTAGGTCCAGCAGAGAGGCCCACATTTTAGAAACTTCCTTCAGAATTTCAAAAAGGATGGATAAATTTATATCCTCAGTGATATCTCTGGGTCTCTGGGTTGTTCAGATGGCAGTGGTTTTGTAATAGCTAACAGGATAAATAGTGAATAGTGGCGTTGCTTTGAATAAAAGCATTCTTAGAATGAAAAATGTTTTTTCCCCTTTCAATTTTTTTTTTTTTTTGTGGATAAGTGGTCCGGTGGGAAAGTTTTAAGACATTAATGCTATTGGGAGTAGTGTTTCTGTCAGACCTCCTCATAAAAGATTCTGTAAATGGTTCCTGCATGAGGATAATTTTGAGGTATCTGGCTCTTACTTTCCCACATAACCGCTGTCCCCTTGCTTGTCATATGTTGACCATTGTAAGACAATACAGTTTGTGAACATAATAAGCACAAAAAATATATTTTTTTAAAATGACTTTGAGATGCAGTCAAGGAGTAACCAAGAAATGAGTTGCTGACAAGGCTTCCTGCTCAAGGCATGCTGCATTGAAGAGGTTGCCTCTGGCTCCTCATGAAGAGTTGTGAGCTGAATTTACAAAATGCTCTGTGGTCTAAGGCAACAGACAGTAAATAAACAGAAAAGTATAACTCTTGTGATCTCTGAAGTGACTGAACTTTGCTACTTGGTAAATGTTTTTGTAGTTCAGTGCTTACCTGTTTGCTTAGTAATGAGCATATTTTAGAAATAAAGAGAACAGAAAATACTATGGC
This sequence comes from Aythya marila, assembly GCF_965140915.1. Taxonomy (NCBI): domain Eukaryota; kingdom Metazoa; phylum Chordata; class Aves; order Anseriformes; family Anatidae; genus Aythya; species Aythya marila. The sequence continues at coordinate 79,468,506 of NC_139080.1, read as the reverse complement.
CACATCTACTGCCCGTTTGCCAAAATTTAAGCATTTTTAGACATCTAATTGTAACTCTTGAAAATGAATGTGTCTGGTGTAGTGTTAAGAAAAGAGCTGTTTTTAACTATGCAGAAGTGGCTGACAAATGAATTAGAGACAGAATGAGTTTACTTTTGAAACACCTTCCTCTTAAAAGTTAGTCAAATCCACACAGACATAACTTGGAGAATACTGATGCCATTCAATAGCTAAATATTATTCTTTGGCTACCTTAACCCATGCCAGGTGACTTTGCTCAGGAACTTGAGAATGACTGTTTTCTGTCCTTGAGTGTCAGTCACACTTGAGGGAAAAAGAAAATTGGAAGTGATGGTGGTAAGACCAGAATTTGTGGAGACAAGGTATTATCGAAGAGAAATCATGGTGTAAAGTTCTTAACACTTCTTTGTGAGGTCCTGTAACATCATGAAACATTGCAGCATGTTGTAATGGAAGATCACGCTCCTTAGTTAAGTTGTTGGAGAAAATACTAGATCCCAAGGTAAATGCCATTCAGCAAAGGTATATTAACAGAGATGCTGGGAACTCCCCGTAGCAAAGAAGTGACATATCAGCAAGTGAAAGACTGGAAGCACATAAAATTAGAACTGCATCCCAAAGCATAATGACCAAAAATGTCACATAACTACTTGTTGCGTAAGAATGCGTTCCACCTTCACAGATTTAGACATCCCACAAAGGCTGTACAAAGTGACCAAAACCTACATAGGTACAGCAGTGTAGCTCACACTTAGAACGCAAATATGCAAAATCTATTGAGAGTAATGTTTCATAAGGTTTTGACATGAGTTTTATTCTTTGGTCAGTCTCACAGTCAATGCTAGTGTTTTTTTTTTTTTCTTTTTTTCTTTTTTTTTTTTTCATTTTGTCTCTGAGTTTTTCTTTGCAGAATTGCACACATTTCACTTGATTTGTTTAATTCAACAAAAATAAGACAAAAATTGGAGGAAACAACCAAACAAAAATTCTGAGCATAAAAATAGCAAGTGAGCCCCTAATCTGTGATTGTACTCCATCTATCTTCATTTGCCTGTTTTAACTTTAAAAAAAAAAAATTGGTGTTTTCTTCTTCATCATCCACATAGATGTACAATGAATGTAGTTTACTTCTCAGTTGCATGCTACCCATAGTAATTTCTAACTACATACCAGAAAAAGGGGTCCAGTCAGGGCTTCTCCATTTCTGTAGTAATCAGAAAATATTATTATGGTATTTTTATATTGATATATTATATATTGCAGTGTCATCACTAGCAGCATTTTTCATCAACTTGCTCAGGATTTTCCATCCTAAGAATGTGAGTGTGCAGTAAAATCTGCCTGAGTTTCTCCCTTTGGCCACACATATTATAATTCCCAGTCTTGTCACTTGCGATATGCTGCATTACGAAGTAGTTTGTGCAAAGGGGGAAAGGGACAGGTCTTGTTTTGGTGCAGCCTGATTTGTGATTCTGGGCGTGCGCGTCCACCCTGCATCCCTACCGACAGAGATGTCCAACCCAGCCAGTAGCACACCATGTCTGTGCAGAGACCCGATCGCTGCAGCACCTTCTGCCCACGCTGAAAGTGAGTTCTGTGTCCCGCTGTGTCCCTTCAAATGTGGCTTCACCTGAAGGGCAGCCACCCTGGGCACCAGCGTTCTCCACAACTGCATGTTGTGGAATGCATAAATATGAAGCATATGCATAAAAATGCATAAATACGGAGCAGGTTTGCACCACAGAGAACCTCCCCAGCACAGTAGTAAGTCATTAATGTAGCCCGCATGTAGCTGGTGGAGGCAGCGAGATCTGAAAATATCAATCCACAGCTTCTGTCTGTTCTTAGCAACAGATCGTGCTGCTAGCTGTGGTGCACTTCTCTAGATCAACCAATTCAAAGCAGGTTTGATACTGTGGCTGCTGAAGAGTCTGAGGCAACACTAACCCATTTTTCGGTGTGAATGTTCTAAGCTTTCTTTGCTTCCAAAGTAGTGATGTTCAAATTTAGGTACAGTTTGGTAGATCTGATGGGGTGCTATGTGGTTATAATTTATCTGGATTGAAAACAATAACAATAATAGCTTTATTTTTTTTTATATTTTTTCCCCCTGATTTGTTAGTGACAACAGTTCAGGAAGACACTGCCATCAGACTGTTTATATAGATGAAAGAAAATGAGATTCCATGAAGTACCTCTTTTCAATTTTTCTGTCTACCAGCCATTACTGATACTGAAAATGGAGGGATTTTTTTTTTTTTTTTTAACACACTGCCTCTGCACTAGATGCCTGGGAACATATGCTTACAATCTAGCTTTCAAAGTTTTACTGACTTGCCAATCCTGTAAGGTTTTCTGTTTTAGGTACAAAATCAGTATATATAAAAGCAGAAGTTTTCCCAACTCAGTCCAGCCATTTCAATGTCTTTGTTGCATTTTCCACGATTTCAGAACCTTCCCTTCCCCTTCCCCTTCCCCTTCCCCTTCCCCTTCCCCTTCCCCTTCCCCTTCCCCTTCCCCTTCCCCTTCCCCTTCCCCTTCCCCTTCCCCTTCCCCTTCCCCTTCCCCTTCCCCTTCCCCTTCCCCTTCCCCTTCCCCTTCCCCTTCCCCTTCCCCTTCCCCTTCCCCTTCCCCTTCCCCTTCCCCTTTTCCTTTTCCTTTTCCTTTTCCTTTTCCTTTTCCTTTTTCTTTTTCTTTTTCCCAGCCAGCCATGACATTTGAGTGTTTGTGGATGTAGACAAACTTCCAAATTCTCCCATGCTGGTTGCTAAAACATACTACACTGTTGCTGTTTTCCAATTGATATTTTAGTTATGTGCTGGATCCTCACATGTTTGAAGTTTAGAAAGATTGCAGAGGACTGTTGGTTATTCAGAGATGTTCGTGATTGAACATCCATGGTATGTTCAAACATGACAAGCTTGGAGAAAAGAAGGCTCAGGGGTGACCTCATTGTACTTTTCAATTACCTCAAAGGAGGTTGCAGCAAGGTGAGGATCACGCTCTTCTTCCAAGAAGCAAGTGACAGGATGAGGGGAATTGGCCTCAAGTTGCATCAGGGGAGGCTTAGGTTGGATATCAGGAGAAATTTTATGATATTGGAACGGGCTGCCTGGGGAAGTGGTTGACTCACCATCCCTGGAGGTCTTCAAGAAATGTGTAGATGTAGAATTTAACAGCATGGTTTAGTGGTGGACTTGTTATTAGTAGGTTAAAGGTTGGACTAGATGATCTTAGAGGTCTTTTCCAACCTGAATGGTTCTATGATTCTATGATCTTTCCTTCTGCTTTCCATTCTCTTCCTCAGCATTCATTAAGTTGTTTCTCCTGTTTCAGCACATGCCAAAGATTTTACTTTCTTCTCTGGAATTGTGGAGATCATACATAGTGATTTTGACAATATCTCTCTGATGTCCTCTACAAGGAATGTGGGAATTTGTTTTTTACTTCATGCATTTGTGGATGTTCAAGCATGACAAGAAAATTGCAACTTTTTTTTTTTTTTTTTTTTACTCTAATCATATTCTCTTCCATTTGGCACACAGAGCAATTTTAGAGAAATATTTCTTCCTAACAAGTCTTTCAGTGAGAGGTTCAAAGTTGTGGGACATCTGCAAAACTCTATTAAGAGAAAGAAGGAAGAAAAACTATCAGAAGAGTGGAGGGATTCAACACCGGTATCTGTGTGATATTGTCACTAGACGTAGAGATATTTGTGTGTACAGATGAAGGGAAGAACAGTATTGAGGCAAATACATGGCTATTGCATTTGATAGCATAAGTATTCTTACCTATTTATAGGGCTTGACAAGGAACATCAGGCAAATGAGGGCTGTGGGATTATGTTCCTGGGCTAGTGTTTGGCCTTATATATGTAATTTTCCAGGTATATTTGTTGATTTTGTGACTGTGAGGTCTTTTTATTGTAGCTTTCTTGCCACAAGAGGAATGTGATGATTGAACGGGATACAGGCTGCGCTGGGGAGTAGTGGAGGGGAGAAGACACAGAAGATCCCGGTGAACTTGTGATCCCAGGTTTTCCTCCTCTTTTCTCCATGCTACATGCCAATGAGGGATGCTTACTGTCATGAGCAGGCAGTGGAAATTAACTGTTGTGTTCTGAGCACAAACAGGGCCACAGTTTGTTTAACAGATTGCTCTTTCCTGACTGAATAACTTTAACACTGCATCTAAAATTCAAGTGGTAAGGTAGATGGGAACTGGACGGGTTGCAAGTAGTTTGATATTGATGCCTGGCCAAACAGGCCAGGACAGAACATGAGGCTGTAGTCACTAAATTATATTTCCTTCAGAACTGCCACTGCAATTTGGGAATCTCAAGATTTTTGTGTTGGAAACTCCTAAGTACAAAACCAACTTGAGAGGGAGGTACCTGCCTTCTATCCCTCGAGTGGTTATCCCAGAGCAGGGTAGTGGTCAGCTCCTGCTGTCACAGCATCAGCTCAGTTTGAGGTCCAAGTGCTGGAGCTGAGTCTTTGATCCTGCAGCTGTTCTGTGTAAGTATTAGTGTGTCTTTGCAAGAAGTGTTGTCCTTTTCTGTCTCTTTTGCTTTTCTGTGAACCCAAGGAGGTGTGTGCCCAGAGTATATGAACAGACATTAGGGGTACAATATTAAGCACCCAGTAGTCCAAAGAGAACAGAACTGTGGGGATTCTTGAGCAGACTAAAAGTCACACGTTCTTCTCTGTAACAGTGTGATCTGCTGTTTCCATGGAACATGGTCCTTAAGGACAAAGGAGCTAAACAGAGCTGGCAACTCTTTAAGGATGTTCTCCATAGAGCACACAAACTCTCCATCCCCCTGTGTAAGAAAGTGGACAAGAAGGGCAGGAAACTGCGATGACTGAGCATGGACCTGCTGGTCAGACTGAGACAGAAGAAGGAAAGGCACAGGCAGTGGAAGAAGGGACACATGGCCTGAGAAGAGTACAGGGATGTCATCCAGATGTGCAGGGATGGGATCAGGAAAGCCAAGGCACTGAAGTAACTGAGCTTGGCAAGGGATGCAAAAAATAACAAGAAGGGATTCTACAGGTACATCGGCCAGAAAAGAAAGACCAAGAAGAGTGTTACCCCTTTGATAAAGGAGAGCGGAGAACTGGTAACAACAGACATGGTGAAGATTGAGGCACTCAACAAGTTCTTTGTCTCAGACTTCACTGCCAGTCAGGCATCCCATGGCTCTCATTTCCCTGAACCTCTACACAGGGACTGGGGGAATGAAGTCCCTCCCACTGCAAGTGAAGAGCAGGTTTGTGAGCACCTGATGAAACTGAAGAGATGTGGGGCCCAAATCCATGCATCCCAGGGTCCTGAGGGAACTGGTTGATGGAGTTGCCAAGCCTCTCTCCATCATACCTGAAAACTCTCGGTGGTCAGGTGATGTTACCAGTGACTGGAAAAAGGGAAACATCACTCCTCTTTTTAAAAAATGTAGAAAGGAAGACCTGGGGAACTACAGGCTGGTGAGCCTCATCTCTGTACCTGACGAAATCACGGAACAGATCCTCCTGGTAGCAATGTCAAGGCACATGCAAGATAATGAGGTGATCCAAGACAGCCAGCGTGGCTTCACCAAGGGCAAATCTTGCCTCACCAATCCGGTGGCCTTCTGTGATGGAGTGGCTGCATTAATTGACAAGAGAAGACCGACCGATGTCATCTACCTGGTCTTCTGTAAGGCCTTTGACATGGTCCCACATGACATCCTGATCTCCAAATTGGAGAGACATGGATTGGAATGGTGGAGCATTCAGTGGATAAGGAATTGGCTTGAAGGCTGTAACCAGAGAGTGGTGGTCAATGTCTTTATGTCCAGGTGGGGTCCCTCAGGGCTTCCATCTTGGGACCGGTGCTTTTTAGTGTCTTTATCAATGACATAGACAATGGAATTGAGTGCACCCTCATCAAGTTTTTAGACAACACCGAGCTGAGTGGTGCAGTTGATCCAGCCGAAAGAAGGGATGCCATCTAAAGGGACCTGGAGAAGCTTGAGAATTGGGCCCATATGAACCTAATGAGGTTCAACAAGTCGGAGTGCAAGGTGCTGCAGCTGGGTTGGGACAATCCCAGCTATAAGTACAGACTGGGGGAAGAACTCATTGAGAGCAGCTCTGCAGAGAAGGACTTGAGGTTTCTGGTGGATGAAAAGCACAACATGAGCCAGCAGTGCATGCTTGCAGCCCAGAAGGCCAACTGCACCCTGGACCGCATCAACAGAGGCATGGCCAGCAGGGGAGGTTGGTGATTGTGTGTCTCTGCTCTGCTGTCATGAAGCCTCACTTGGGGTGCTGTGTCCAGGCCTGGGGCCCCCAGCACCAGGCAGACGTGGACCTGTGGGAGAGGGTCCAGAAGAGAGATGTAAAGATAATCAGAGGGCTGGAGCACCTTTCCTATGAAAAACATCTGAGAGAGCTGGGAATGTTCATCCTGGAGAAGAGAAGTCTCTGGGGAGACCTCATTGCAGCATTTCAATACTTCACGGGAGCTTATAGAAAAGATGGAGAGCAAGTTTTTATATGGGCAGACAGTGGTAGGACAAGGGGGAATGTCTTTAAGAGGGGAGATTTAGATTAGAGGTTAGGAAGATGTTATTCACTCAGAGGGTGGTGAGGCACTGGAACAGGTTGCCCAGAGAAGCTGTGGATGCTCTATCCCTGCCCAAAGCCAGGCTGGATGGGGCTTTGAGCAACCTTGTCTGGTCATAGGTTTCCCTGCCTATGGCAGGGGGGTTGGAACTAGATGGTCTTTAAGGTCCTTTCCAACCCCAGCTGTTCTTCATTTCTGTGATATAAATCTATATTCCAGCAGATCTGTTTCTTTCCTGGGACACCTTTCTCCTAAAGGAGGTAAAAAAAATAAAACACACAAAACAAAACAAACCAAAACAAAACAAAACAAAAACCAACCAAACAAAAGAATTGCGATTCTGTTCAGAAGGAGGCCATTTGCTGCAGGGCTTTCTTGTTTTTCCCCTCCTACTCTAAAAATTAGTAGTACATGAGATGTGAGACTGCACAAAAAGAAAGACAATTTCATAGTAAAATTGGGACACCCTCTGCAGGAACTGGATTCTCTCTTATGCTTAGAATCCCTGTGAAATGTTGCACAAATATATACACAAGGTGCTTTACAAGATGTTTTAATTATCTCTCTTTTTGGGGACCCAATAGGAAACAATCAAACAAGAACTGATCTTTATGAAAGTTATCATTAAAACAAATAAAAGTGCCTTCTGAATACAAAACGCTGATGGTTTTTCAGGTCAGGCATCCCAAATTAGTTGCTGTTTCTGAAACCACTGTTTTTTTGTGCTGACCACATTTGCACAAGTGCTTCACAGGCTGTTGTGAAAATAAATGTGTTAATTCTAAGGAAGCATCTGAACGATGTAATGATGAGTGTCATAGGATGGCATATAAAAAGCTTCTGAACTTTGCTAATTAGTCTATAATAAAGTATGGAGATGTGCATTCAAGAATCAAAAAAACAATCATGCAATAAAATACTGTAATCATTATGTTTGCAAATATGGGACTAAACTAACAATGCACAAGGTGGCCTCAAACATGGCACTTCTCCTGACCTCTGTGTACTTGTCTTTGTAATCTGTAATGCCAGAAACTAACACTCAGCTCCCCCCTACCCCCCAAAAAAGAAACATATCTAAACATGAAATTGATTTAAAAATGCATGTAAAAAAAAATGAAGGTTTTTGACCCACATGGAATCAAGCAGATGGAGACAATTCATTTTGCTGCAGATTTCTTATTGTGAAGGGTGTGAGCATGCAGGTCCTAGACTAATTCTTTTCAGATTTGTGTTGCTTGCTGCAGATGGAAGTTTCGTAAGTGCATTACTTGGTGGCCTGAGGGAAAGCCAAGTTAGCTTGTGTCCAGTATTATACAGTCCAAAATGTGCAGCGACCTGAGAGAGCTCTGTCATCAGCAGTATGAATGCTGCTGCAGACCTATGGGGAAGTCATGTCTGCACCAAGTATACTTATATTAAAATGCTTTCAAGAGATTCTTCCCTTTATGCTGTACTGCATTCTTGTAGCTTAGCAGCAGATACCTTGGCTGCATGCCATCAAAGTGAACCAAGTAAAGGCAACCACTCACATGTACGTTCTGATGAAAATTTAGAGTAATGCCAAGTGGTTCCAAGTGAAATAAATAGATAGATTTACCTTCCATAGAAGGACAAAAAATGCAAGTATTTTCCCAGTTCTGATTTTAAATGGTGTTTGTAAAGTTTGTTGACTTTCTGCAAATACCACTTTTTTTTTTTTGTTTGTTTGTTTAATTTTATTTTACCTTTACTTCTTTGAAGACCTCTAAATGCGTGCATATCATATGTGTGTTCAGAGGCTGGGTGATGAGGAGTGGAATGGTTGTTTGTATTAAGCATGTCCTGCACGTGTTTTCTGCCTGAGCCCCTCACTGCCTGTGGCCTCCTGGTAAATCAGTTTTTTGACTGCCTTACTTCCTACGGAGCACAGTAGCACAGGCCTAACACTACTTCCCATATGTTAGCATATGGGTAACACCATCTGCATGGGGATATTTGTTTATCCTTGCAGTATTTAAGGGTGTCCATCTGTGGTTTAATGGGTGAGCACAGAAGTGGTTAACAAGTTAGTTGTGAGGTAACGTGTGTATGTTTCTGAATACGGGAGAAACACGATGAGACCTGAGTAGTGCCTTAGTCTAAAACATTCAGCTGGGGTATAATTGCAATTAATGACTTTAAATCCCACTGTTGGGCACATCTTGCCAATCTGTACTGCATGTAAAATGCTCTTGTTAGTCCCGTTGACCTGAATTGCATAACCTCTTATTTTAGTTTGGTTTTGATGCACTTAAATGAAATTGGAGATTCTCTCTCTCTCTCAACTCCTTCTCTCTCTCTCTTTCTGGTGAAACAGTACCAACTTAATGATTCATAAGAAAATGAGTTATATGCAATTAGACTGTAGTACCTTTTTATGCAGCTTACACTGGAAGGATGTTTCTTCTCTGTTAAGACTATAATCATTGAAATTCATTGCTAGATTAATACTTTATTATTGTACACACATTTGCTTCACCTTCCTGGTGTCCTTATCTTTGAGACTTTCAATTTCGTGGATGCTTTGCTTTGTTTCAGTTTCACACTGCTTGTTCTGTCTTCATGATTTCTGCTTTATGAATGCTGAGGCAGTGCTTCTGAGTTACTTCGTGTGCACAGTGCTGGGAGTGCTGCATGAGTTTGCTTAGTCTCCATACTCCTCTCATTCAGTTTATATTAGAAAAAGCTTCAGTATGCTAACAAGAGGGACCACATGAACAAAAACGAGGTACTGTGTAAGCCTTATCTCTTTCCTTGTGTCCATTCTCATGGTTTCCCAAATGCATCGTATCCTTTTCGTCCAAGTGCTGCACTAGCTACCAGGGCAAGACCATTCTACTGCTTGGTCTGCTTGGTCCTTTCTACTGCTGTTTTCAAGGACAGAGGGGAAGTATAGGCAACCAAATCCTTTTATTCCTACAGAGGTGTGGTATACAGAAGGTTACATAAATACAAGATTTTGTGTGATTTACTTAGCTTGCATGCAATAAGCTTGTAAGAAAACAATGTGGTGTAAAATAAATAACCCAATAAATAAGTCCCAAATAACTTGTGGAACAAGGTGTAGATTCTGCCTCTCAGAGCACAGACGTGGTATTTGTAATCTTGCTGGGAACTTGCTTTCACTTGGCACTTCACCTATATCAAGCTTTTGGGGTGTTTTCCTTAATCTGGGCTCCCTGGTGACCACAGCCCACTGAGTGATTCAGCCCCTTAATTTCTTATATCTTGTCTTGGCTAGTCATATTATCAGATTTCTCCACCTTTTAGTAAGGAATTTTTTTCCTTACAACTTTTTTTTTTTTTTTTTTTTTTTTTTTTTTTTTTTTTTTTCCCCCTAGAAAATCTAGATTCTAGAAAATCTAGATTCTAGATTTCTAGGATGTAGGAGGTATGTAAGACCTTGGATTGACCTTGTAAGACCTTGGATCGGGCCTTGTATCTGTTGAATCATCTATATGACAAATATAACAGTAAATATTGGGTCTGCTTTTAGATGGCTTAAGACTAAGCTGAATGTCCAGAAGGAGCTTCAATGATTTACTTTGCAAAGGCCACAAAACAATTTCAAATTATTTTGAAAGCAATTCTGATTTTTGTCTCTTTGACTTCCTTGGTGGCATGTGAGAATGGTTAAGTTAGCATAGCAAAAACATGCAGTGTCCAAAGCATCTCACCTTTCAGAACTGTGTTTTTTCACCTTTCCTAATATGTTTAGGTGTTTGGATTTTGACTCTTTACTACAGTGTCTCCATCTGGTGTGCTGCAAAGCACACCAGTTCTTTCTATGATTTACTCCAGTTTAATTTCAGAATTCAAATTTTAAGGATGCAAGTCTTGGTGACTTTGAATCTATAGTCTTTGAAGACTTCAGGCCATCTACAGTTTTTAAGGCCATCTTATTGCAGTTCAGCAGTATCTAAACTTTTTACTCAGGTGAACACGTGCTCCTGTAGGCGTGAAGACTTGAAGGCTGTAGAACAGTCACAGTGACTGGGAGAGGTGCCTGAAGACTGAAAGAGAGCAGATACTTCCAGAAGGGTAAAGAGGGGGATCCACAGAAATACAGGCTGGTCGGTCTCATGGTGGTCCCTGGAAGATGACTCAGATATCCTCCTGGAAAGCATTTCCAAACACATGAAGACAAGAAGGTGACTGGGAGTGGTCAGCATGGATTTACAAAGTGTAAACCATGCTTGACCAACCTGATAGCCTTCCACAATGAGGTGAATAACTTGGTGGATCAGGGGAAAGCAGTGGGTGTTTCTCACCCCAACTTTACTGGATTGTTTGACACTAGCTGCCATAACATCATCCTCGCAGACAGTTGACAAAGTGTGGGTTAGATAAGAGGCCAATGATGTAGATTAAAACTGGCTGAATGTCCAGGCCTGGCAGACAAGTGATCACTGATGTCAGACCTCCAACCAGCACATTTAGTTAAAAAGAACTGTTGGCCCAAATTATAGATTATTTATTTATTTATTTTATTTGGTAAGGTAAAACTGCAAGGCATCTTATTTCACTTTCTTAAAATTTTTCTCTATGCTTTTTGTCAGGAAGTAAAAACAAGGATGAAAAGAAATATGTATGCCAGGACATTGTTTTAAGTTGCTGTACAGTGATCAGTCTTACTTTTATTTCTCTGAAATAAATTTACTATTGGCTCAGCAGCTCAGCTGGTTTGTTACTGAGAACCATCATAAAAATCAGAATTCTGAATTTATAAGTTTTCCGATTAAAAAAGTAAATAAACTTGCCTTTGTCTTTTTGTGTTTGTAATGTGCTTTTTTCTTTCTTTTGCATACGTTAGTGCAGTACATACATATATATGGCATGTATTTTCTACTTAAGTTCTTTTCCATTTTTCTTGGGGAGTGAGGAGATTATTTCCTTTTTAATCATTTCATCTGATTTAAATTTGAAGTAGTCAGTCTGGTTTGGTAAGCATGCTTAAATTGTACCAGGAAAAATTGTGCAACTAGAATAATGTTAACTTTAAACTTTTTGCCCTAATAAGAAGAATGTGATATATCTGTTGCTAACTTGAGCTGAAGTATTTTTTCTTTCTCTTGAGATACTTGGAATATATCCATAGTTCAGCATTTTTCTGCTGTTGTTTTCTCCTTGTGCTGAGCGGTAATAATAAGCAATACTTAGTTTTGCTACTTTGGGAAATGTATCATAGTTTTGGATCTTATTCAGGCTTTTTTTTTTTTTTTTTTTTTTTTTTTTTTTTTTTATAGAGATAAAGAAGGAAAGAAGGAAAGTTATTCCTAAGCTTTAGTATGTTTAAGAAACTGTCAGAAGGCCTCATGTTGGTCTATTATGTATCTCTGTGTTACACATTTTTGTTACCCTTTTCCTCCCGAGTTTTCAATTGTTGTTTACTTATCAGAAGTGTATATTCAGCTGTATTTATTATTATTTTTTTTTAATCTTCTCCCATCAGGATATATTTGGGGAGCACCTACCCAGTAGTGAAGCTGCATCATGTATAAATCTGGAAAGTCCCCAGGCAAAGTAAAGCATTGTGAAAGTTTATCCTACTCTGTTTACTTTTATAAAAATGCATGAATCATAATTCTTTCATCAAAAGCATAGAACTAAGTATCTCTCCTTGTTATAATTTCACTGGAGTGGATTATGTAAACTATGTGACTTCAGAGTTTAGACTTTTTTAAATTATCAAGTGGGACCAGGTGCCCAATCTTCTCTAACACTTTTATTAAGGGTTGATCAGCAGTCATTTCTATTTATATTTCCTGATGTTCTTTCTTGATCTGAGGTTATTTTTAGATAACCTCAGTCAGGAAGGATATGATTGGGGTGGAGTGCTCTGGGAAACATGCCCAATTAATGGAAAACATATTTGGAAGAGAGTTTGGGGATCTTCCAAAGAAGAGCAATCAAATGTAATTCACTCATTTGATTACAAATTCTTATCAGAATCAGTCTGCCCCCTTTACCCTCTTAAAAATACCCTGAATGTTGTCACAGCAAATTATTTTCTTTATCACAATATCCAGTTCTGCATATATTGTATATATGTAACCTGAAGCTTTTACTACGGGTTACTCACGTCTTGAGAATGTCAGTGTATGTGAATTTTTCATTGTTATTTGAGATGTTGGGCTATGTCAAATCTGCTTAAAACACTAGCAGTTTTCTGTGAACTGCCTGAGAACAATAAAAAGCTACTAAGGTAATAATATGGAAAATACCAGTCAAGAGTGGTTTGTATCCTCTCTCATTTGTAACTTTGGGATTAGAACGTGGCAGAGTATGTAATAACGTGATTTTATGGGTGTTTTTCTGTTTTTAAAGTAAGGACTTAAAAGGGAGTAACTAGTTTAGTGAGGTACTTAAAACCCATCCTGCCACTGAGGGTAGGCATATCTGTTTACAGTGTTTATGTCGAAAAAAATCTCATAGCACACATTTTTATGGTTATAGCTGTCACTAGATAATAAGAAAAAAAAATAAATCCTAAAAAACCCACACGTTTCTTCTTTGTCTTTCTACCAGAAAATCAAGACTGGCACTAACCAGGCTCACCTCCTTGTCTCTTTTCTTGTCTGCCCCTTTTCCCTTACACATGTATTCCCTCATACAGGTAGCTGTATGAGGTATCTTGGATCTCTTAGTGGCTCAAAATACTATTTAATAGGCAACAGCAATTGCAGAATTTTATTATGTAGATGTTGTTATCTGTTCCTTAAGCCATCTCCTCTAGTAAACTGAGAAAATATACAGAATTGTAAACTGTTCTAAGATAAATGGGTTCATGCACTGGTCAAAGCCTCACTACCCCAGTGCTGCTTTGATGTCAGAATTGTGTTGGACAACCCATGAGTTCATTCCTGTTCCTGGGTGGGGTGGAGAGAACTTTGTTTGTGGATCATCAACAATGTCAATGCCCCTACAAATGATCTGTTCATGTCAGATAATAATAGAAAACTTATTTAACAGGGTTGATACATTTAAACCCATAACAGTCATTTGGGTATGCAGAAAGCCTTAATCAATTTCAGCCTCTGTTAAATACTCAGAAGCTAAATTAGAAGATGCTGCTTGTACGTGTAGGAGCCAAAGCTGTATAACTGTAGGCGTCTTAGAGCTAGGCATGCTTAATTTACCATACATAGACACAGGAAGGCACAGTAAGATACAGCAGACATTCCAGATTGGATTAAATGGAAGTGTTGGCATCTGTTAGCATAATAAACACAGAGTAGACAGCAAAAGTCCTTGTGATCAGTAAAACAAAATATGCAATACAGATGTAGGAGCGTGGAGAGAGATTTTTATAAATATTGCTACAGAAACTGCTCTGAGAATGTCCTTCAATTTACCATTTGAGTAATTTTTTAAGCATTAAAGCACCATTTGAAATGCTTGTTTTAAGAACTTATGCTGAATTAAGTGTTCTGATGTACCAGTTAAACAACAATAGTTTCATGTTTGGAAACACTTGCCAATATTCACTTTAAGTTGTTTATGCAGCAGGAACATACTATAGGTGAATTCAGATGTTTTAAAATCTCTTATTCTGTACATTACTAAATATCGAATTTAATACATTTAATATTAATATTAAATATACTAATATAGAATGGGTGGTACATCCCAACATTTTAGAAAATTCCTAGTTTTTGCTTCCAGGGTAAAGGATTTCTTAGCCTTCTCATATCACCTAGAAAAAGCATCCTTTTGCAATCCTGAAAAGTACTTCATGAAATGTACTTTATGAAATGTTGTCTGTGTAATTGCTATTGTCAGAGACTTTCAAATGTGGCTGGAATAATTCCTGCTTATTGTACTTGGCAACCATCATACACTCAAAGTTGCTCAATGTTTTCGTAAATAACATGTAATTTCTCAACCCCTAACACAGGTAGTTAAGGGTGTTAAATCTGACACTTGCATGTCTCCTTTATGGTTAGCCATATTACTAGCAAGCCAACAAGATTTTCCAGAATCAGCTGGCAGTCAGCAAGCAGGATATAATTGCTCTAAGTACACATTATCTAATGTATTAAAAGTAGTCTTGAAAACTTGCATTCAAATTGGTTTCCTAGCCACACACCTACACCCCGATCTGGAAATTGATGTCTGGTGTCTTGCCTGATATGTCCTGATGGCTGCAGAACATTAGATAACTGATAATTATGATACTCTTACCTAGCTAAATGTTTCACAATAAAGAAAAAAAATCTTTTAGGTCCCCCTTCTAATCCTGCGTATTCTAGTCATATATCTTTGTCCTGGTAGGGAGAAATCCTGATACCTCCTGTTAGTTTGGTGTGTACCCCCACTGTTTTGTTGACAAAGTGTTGATATCCTGGCCAATAAGGTACTTGCATACAACTTTGCACACCTGCAAACACAAACAATACCAATGGGCATCTCCTGCTCCCTGCTCTGGCTGATCAAGATGTCCATTACTGGGAAATTAAGCATCTGTACAATACAGATCCCTTCAGAAACTGGCCTCAGTGCAATCCATCCAGCAGCCAACTCCCAGATCCTCTTCTCAGTTATTTCATGCACAGAAACATAGACACACACAAACAGGACTCTCCATAGACCCCTAGACTTCATGGTCTCTCCATCGGTTGGCCTGGACCTTTTGGCTTCTTCTAGTATCCAGCTCTGCTAGTTCTGTCACCTGCCCAGCCCACACTTATTTTTGCATTGATATCTGACTGCCAGGGTTACTGCTGCTCACTGACTGGTCAGGCTTGGTGTTTGCTAGCAATCACATGTGCTGCTGGCACCACAGGCACACAAGCCCCTGAGATCTGCTACAGAACAGTTGAGGTTGGAAGGGACCTCTGGAGGCCAACTCCACCAGCTACAGAAACAGAGAGAGCACAGGCCTGATCCAGCATGACGATGCCATGAATATTTAGTGAATGTTCTTGTGAAAACTGGGACTATATTTAAATGCTAAATCATGGCTGTAGGCCAAAGAATGGTTGAGGCTGGAAGGGACCTCTCGAGCTCATCTGGTCTATCCCCCTGCTCAAGCAGGGACACCCAGAGCAGGGTGGCCAGGCCCATGTCCAAGGAGGAGACTCCACAACCTCTCTGGGAAGCCTGCACCAGTGCTCTGACACTCACACAGTAAATAAATACTTCCTGATGTTCAGGCTAAACCTCCTGTGTTCCAGTTTGTGCCAATTCCCTCTTCTGTCCCTGGGCACCACTGAGAAGACCTTGGCCCCATCCTTTCTGCATCCTCCCTTCAGCTACTTGTATGCATTGACAAGAACCCAACAAAGCCTCCTGATATCTAGTTTGAAGAGTCCCAGCTCTCTGAGCCTTTCTTCCTACAAGAGATGCTCCTGTCCCTTCATCATCTTTGTGGTCACTCCAGTACATCCATATCATACTGAGGAGTCCACAGCTGGAATCTGTACTTCAGGTGTAGTCTCACCAGAGCTAGCTTGAGTGGGAGGGTCACCCCCTTGAACTGTGGGCAATAATTTGCCTAATTGTGGTGGTTTTACTCAGCTGAGCAGCCAAGCTCTTCCGCAACCGCTCTCTCACTTCCCCTTCTCAAAGGGAAAGGGGAAGAAAATAGGATGAAAAGGGCTCAAGGGTTGAGATAAGGACAGGGAGATCACTCACCAATTATTGTCACAGGCAGAACAGACTCAGCATAGGGAGATTAGAGAAATTTATTGCCTGTCACTAACAGACTAGAGCAGAGAGAACTAAAAGCAAGCTACAGGCTTTCTGGGCCACCAAAAATCTCACAGCTTAACAGAGAAGCTACTGGCTCACAGTTCTCCATGCATTCTTAAATAAATTTTGTGTGTGTGAGATGCTCTTATCCTTTTTATTTTTATTTTTATTTTTTTATTTTTTTTCCTTTTTTCCAGAAGTAGTGAGTAGTGAATAAAATCTGTAGTGGAACTGAATAATGACTTTCTCTTCTGCACACCAATTAAATAACGGATGCTGAGTTTTGGCAGTTTCTTTTGAGTCTTTGTGATTCAACACGTGATGTGAGCCACCAGCTCTAGGCCTGCTCCTTTAATCTGTGTACTAAAATAATTCTAAAACCTTTGAGGTGAGGGCAGCATGCAGTGGGGGTGGTATGCTGAAGGACCTGAGCAAAGAACAATTCTTTTGTGTGCTGTGACCTTCTGGATGTGATGGATTTTCAGCTGTCTAGAAACTTGCTTGGGAGTTAACACGGGAAATAAGAAGACTTAGAAGAAATAATGGGTGATGCGATAGCATCAGCCTAGCACCAGTTAGCATCAGTTTTATCTCAGTGTGAGTTAAATCTAACTCAGTCCTAAAGCCCCCAGATTACTTTTCATTTGCTTGGAGTTCTGCCGTTTATTTCCCTGATGGTAAGATTACAGCCCAGTAGTCATAATTTAGCCAGCTAAATATGAGGACAGATTGCTAGGCGTTTAACACCCACTATTCCTCATTATTCTAGTAGTGCTAATAGTGCTGTATGATCAATGTATTACAGAGGCATTTTGAAAATCTTCATCCCAGCTTTGTCTAGATATGCAGATAGCAGTGTTTGGATTACTGACCTTCTTAGTAAGACATGGTGTTCTCTTGTTCACAAGCCCCAAATTTTACACTGCGACATCTGTCACCTTGTTATGTTGCAAACTTGCCTTAAGCTTGTTTTGTTAGAACTCTGGTTAATAACTGCCTTCAACTTAATGATATTGTGATATACTTTAGTAGAACAGGAATAAATTGCTTTTCAGCGTTTCAGATCGAAATAGCAGTGACTTAATTGGAGGAATCATATAGATTAGTACATATGCTGTGAAAGTTTAAAAAAATTATCTGATACAATTATTTATAAGAGAGAGGTCTCAACAGTAACTTGAAATATCTAAAAAGCGAATCTTAAAAAATTTAAAGAGGTGTGTCACTACTTTTAATGTTAAGGTGTGTTCAGCAATCTAAGTTACTGTTGTAACTCGAACAGAAAATCTTTGCCTTTTGAATAGTAGAGAAATAAACATGGTGAGTTAAGCTGCAAGGGAAAAAATGTGTATGTACATTTTAAGAGAAGAATCATCTACTTGCAGCAAGTAAAATATTTACATACTGTGTTTCGTAATAGTACTTGCCCTGTCATAACTTTTCCAGAAGGACTATAACATGTATCATGATCACACAATAGCCACTTATGGCAGCCACTAATGGCAGCCACTAGGAATTGTGTTTTGGTAATTGTATTGCCTGTTTTCAGCAACAATTTGTTCTTCCCCCTTTCTCTGAATCATTTAAGAACTGGCTGTGGTCATGGTAAAATAATAGATAGGTGGCTGATTTAAGCCAGGTTGGCAGAGTCCATATCTACAGTGTGTAGCTGCCTGCCATGCCTATATTCTATGTTATACTATACCCTAGTATAATCAGCTATATTCAGATTATACACAGTAGTGTTATGGCAATTTATATACAATCTTTCTAGCTCAAAAGTTTCTGAGAGACAACAGTAGCCTGGCTTCATAGAGCCAACAATGCTTTTTTGCAAAGAAATTGAGCAGAATAAAGATGATCCCGTGGGTCTTGTTGACAGAATTTAAACCAGGTTGTGTGCTTATTGGTTTAATTTTCAGTACCTTTGAGGTGGAAGATGTGAAAGAAGGTTTTAAATGTCACAGTTTACACTGGAGCTGTTTGTTTCTTGCATCTTGTTTCCAGGCTTACACAAGACTTGCATCACTCAGTCCATGCTCTGTGCAAGCTAACCATCTATTTACAACTGAGGATTGTGAACTGCAACATGCTGTCAGCTCTGTTCATTAAGCCAGCCCTCCACTTAGGTACCATGGCAAACATTGTTGAAATGACACTGTTGTCTCTGCATTTAATTAATGAAGAATTAAGACATCATTAAGAGTTGGATTCCCTCAAAACAAGTATACAAGTGTAAATGGCAAATCAGAGCAGTGCTTTTGCTTTGGGTAGTATTGTTCCAGGTCAGTTCTTTATAGTTGTATCCTGCAGAACTTTCTCACAAAATTCTTGATGCAAACCTGTCTGTATAAGTATGACAGTAATAATGGGAATGTTACTTTGAAGCTAGAATATCAACGAACCATGGTGTTTGTTTTTTTTTTTTTTTTTTTTTTTTTTTTCTCCTCCATTACACTAGCTAGCTATGTCATTCACATTTCTGTATTAGGCAGCTATACAGTTTTTACGTTGTATATATATATATATATATTTTTTTTTTTTACATGGGAATAAAGGACTATAATGCATCTTTGCTGCTACAACTTGGTATATACAAGAATGTCAGGTAAACATCTCTGTGCTACTGAAGAAGCAAGTATTTCTTTTGTTGTGTTCAAAACGTGAACTTTGAAACTCCTAGCTTTAGCTATCAGAAGCACTAGAGCTACTCATAGATTGTTTTATCTTTGGAAGTGATAATTTTAATGACTTGATAGGGATTTATTTTTTCCTCCTTTTTAAAGAAACCTGACTGAGGTTATCTTTCTGGCATTTTTGGCAGTAGGATGAGCCTAATTGCCAAAACTTCTGCTGTAGAAGAAGTATCCCATTTTTATTCAACAATAGAACAAAGAAGGTTCTTAATTTCTTATATTACAAAAGTTAGAGAGGAGGTGTCAAAAATAGAATTGTAGGAATGAAACGAATGAATATAAGGGAGGTTTCAGTGGATGCTGACCTTCAACTTTCTGATAGAATTATTTTGGATGGACAAAGCAGTTTCAAGAGACCTGAAAAACCTCCACTCAATTAACGGCAATTTTTCCCATGTGATTCAGTACTTAATTTTTGGCTGGCTTGATTTGATAAATCAAATTATCCAGTGATCCACAATGAAATGCTTGTCTTCAACCTGAGCAGTGTTAAACTTTATTGGTCTATATGGTTACAGTGGCTCATAGCAGGATATGGTGCCTCTCATGGTTTTTTTTTGTTTTTTTTTTTTTTTTTTGTAGTCATTGGCACTCCCCTGCTTCTACCACAGCTGAGAACCATGTGTCCTGGTTGACCTATGAACTTAGACCTATTATGGAAATGTGGGTCGTATAAAAGGTACACCTGTATGAGACAAGAGCCGCATTACAGTTCCCTTTAGGCACATGTAGGTTAACATGGAATATGCTTCCAACAAAGTAGTTTTGGTTGATCCATCATCATTCACAAATTCAACACAAAGTGATGAAAGATTTTTTGTTCTTTACACATTTCTAAATAATTCTTGATATGCTGAAGCAGTAGAATTTCCTGTGGGATAGAAGTTTGTTTTTTGCCTTGTTACTAACCCCACCTCCCTAGCCTAACTCTGGTGTAGATGAAAGTAGAAGATATAAGCAGTTATTTTCTCTTAATTGAAATGTTCCTCAAGAAAAGATGTCTTAAGCAATATTCTGTCTGTTGCTGCAGAAAAAAAATGTGTTTTCAGTAGGAAAGTGGATGAGGATTTTAACTGATCTGAAAGCTGCAGTTGATTCCTACTGTATTTGAATTTATGCCTGTTGGTACAGAATATTATGGTCTTTATACATTCCTTGGTATGTTTCTTTTCTTGTCAGCAGCAAAACAGTGCAGCTTTTCAATCCATCCATTGTGTTCTTTACACACTGCTGTGTGTGTTTCTGTGGCTTTGAAATGGATAATATTCATGTGGGCTACAAAGCTCCAAACATGAGAGAACTGTGATCAGAGGAACTCAATTTGAGGCATAGTCTTCCCACATTAAATTCCAGTGAGTTAGAAACAAACAAGCAAACAAAACCCCAACAGAAACTATTTGAATTTAGATGCAGCTTTTGATGATTAACAGGTTATCAAATGTTTTGGTTTAAATTGATGGCTTAAATATGTGGTGTTGGTGTTGTTTTTCTGTGTGTACCTTTTTTCTTTTTTTTTTTTTTTTTAAAAAGGATCAGTTTTGGTAAAATTGAATGAAATAAAAGAGGGAATTTATATTTTGTGTGAAAGGAAAAATAACTTTGTCCAAAAATGAGACAGCTACGTGCAAATGCAAAGAAGAAATGTAAAACAATTTGAATTTCAGCATTTACCACATGAATTCTTCTTTGATCAGATTTTATCATTATATTACATTAAGAGCCGTGAATCATGATTATAATTTTGAGAAAATCCAGTATAATACCAGAGTTCATAACTGCTAAAAATTGATATTGGCAGCACTAAAAGAAAGTGCAATAACATCCTTTGAAATAGTTCTATTTGTGTTCAAGCTGAAGCTAATTTAGCCACTCTACTTTATTTTCCATGTTAGTTTTTTCAGTAATTTATTATTAAAAGTGTTGTGAAGTAAATAGTAGAACACCAATCTTTACTGGCCAGAAAAGTTTCTGTGATTGTCAAGACCTAATGAACTGCTGACTTCTGTCAAACTGGCAAGAAATTGATAACATTTGGCCATTAGCCTGCAGCAAAGGAAAGATCAGAATGTTGTTTTGCAAGGCTTAAGCCAAGGCTTCACAGTATTTGTTGCAGACTAGCAACATTGGTACTGTCATGTGAAGGTTTTCCTGTTCAAAGATGATCTCCCTAGAGAACTCAGTCTCTTTGTTCAGGTAAATCTATTGCTCCTGGGGATGCAGCTAGACACAGGAGGCAACATTTGAGGTTGCTTAAGAAGAAAAACACAGTATATCCTCTGTGTGGAAAACAATCAGAAAACCCCATTATTCTGCATACAACCTACAGATGTGTTTCTGGGTAAGTGATGCCCATAGTTTTCTTCCCTTTCTGCTTCCACCGTTTATCTTACGATGTCTTCTTAAAAATGGAGTCAGCTTGGAAGTGCTCTCGGTTCTCACAGTCACCACTCCCTGCAGGGAAGTGATGTTTACCAGCTACCCTGTGTACGGCTTGAAATTTTCAAATCATGGCTGAGGACAGCAGGATCAGCCTTTGCTGCTTTCCAGAGTGTATGCAGGAGAGCCTGGCAGCAGGGTAGGTGGGGTGAGGTGATGTGGCCATGGTGACTGAGCAATACCTGTGACTCTGAAACAGAGCTTTGCTCTGCCTGTGACGACTTTGTGAAGGGTGTGCACTGTCAGTTGCTGACATCCTGCAGGAAATATTTCAGAAAGTCTGAAAGAGAAAATGGTGTTAATTTAAATGTATGTGATGTGAAATGACATAATGGACGATATTGTTCAGGGAGGGAAACCATGCTGCATGCACCTTATCCTGAGTAACAAAACAGAGTATAATCTACGAAGAGCTTTTTCTATAATGCAGACGTAATCCAAGAGTTGTGGAACACCTGGAAATGTATGCATTATCAGCAAGGTGCTTTCAAAGGTCTGCATTAGCCCATACAGTGCCAGAATACTGTCATCATCAGAAAAGGAAACTCATGCCTAGCATGAGTAAAAGGATTCTTCAATTTTTATTTTTTTTTTTTTAAATCACAAATCCCTCAGTAAACACACAATACAAAAAAAGCACCATGGCTGTTTACTTGACACCAGGACTTGTCATAGTTTCAGTGGAAAAAATGTTGATGGAAGTGTACTATCACTAAATGGATTTTAAAAAATAGTCCTGGTAACTCTAAATATTTGCTCTAAGGCCATTTTATTTCTACACAAGCTAAAAATCAGCACATACAAGATAACTTTGGTTCATTACTAGCTTTTTTCATGTCACCTCTGAAAGGAAAGGATGTCTGCTATCAAATGTCACACCTGGATAAAGACAACATTTAGAGTCGGTTGTACAAGCTCTGTTCTCCTGAGGAGGTGGCATTGATGGTGAAATGATAATGATTGGTATTTGTGGCCAAAGAGGGGCAGTGTGACAAGTAATGTTTGCGTTTCCTGAAAGTGTTTGGTAGGATGTATATCCTGAAGTGCTTTTATGCAGTTAAGAACATGACACCTGTAGCATCTTTCTCTCCCAGAAGATTTTGTGGAGCCTTTTCCTCCATGTGAACTCTCCCCAGAGAAAGATCCAGGAGATGTGATCTCTGTATTAGTGAACCTAATAAATTCAGGGTGTGAACTCCCTTATTGCAAGAAACCTGTAGCTCCAAAAAAGACAAGCATCTGGGGTCCCATAGGAAAATTTTCCTTGTTTTCCACAATAAGGTAGTCCTTTCTGGTGATGTCTTTGAAACACTTTGGAGTGGAGGAGAGAAAAAAATGCTTTTGCATATCCAGAGATTCAGTTAAGGTCATGTTGGTGTTTGAATAGGTAGAAAGTCTTATCAGTGAAAATTAACACTGTTCCAGCAAAATCTGTGGCCATGTCTAAACAGATTTTTTTCCTTTTTTCTCCTCTGTACACTTAAGTAGTAGGAAATAGATAATAGTTACTAACAAGTAACTTTCTATTGCTCTGTACAAATTATGTTGTTTGATTAATAGCAGTGGAATGAGAAGTGTGATTACAAACAGACCCTTCACAAACAATTTTTGGGGGAACCAATATCCAGGCATTCTCTAAAAGTTGAGAAATGTTTCTATCATATTATAGAACCATAACATTATTAAGGTTGGAAGAGACCTCCAAGATCATCAAAACTGAACACAGGACTCAAGAAGTGTCCTCACCAGAGCAGAGTACAGGGGGACAATCACCTCCCTGGTCCTGCAAGCCAGGATGCCATTGGCCTTCTTGGCCACTTGGGCACACTGCTGCCTCATGTTCAGGTGAGCATCAACCAACACCTCCAGATCCTTTTCCTCTGCACAGCTTTCCAGACACTCTGTCCCAAGCCTGTAGCCTGCATGGGTTGTTGTGTCCAAAGTGCAGGACCCAGCACTTAGCCATGTTGAACCTCATCCCATTGGCCTCTGCCCATCAGTCCAACCTGTCTGGGTCCCTCTGCAGGGCCTTCCTACCCTCCGGCATATCGACACTTCCCCCCAATTTGTTGTCATCTGCAGACTTACTGAGGGTGCACTTAATTTACTCATCCAAGTCCTTAATTAAGATATTAAAGAGGATGGGTCCCAACACCAACCCCTGGAGAACAACACTGGTGACTGGTCACCAGCTAGATTTCACTTCACACACCACCACTTTCTGGGCTCAGCCACCCAGCCAGTTTTTAACCCAGCAAAGAGTGTACTTGTGCAAGCCATGGGCTGCCAGCTTCTCCAGGAGAATACTGTGGGAGACAATATCAAAAGCTTTGCTCAACTCTAGGTAGGCTACTTCAAATGGTGTACAGGTCCTAATTGCAGAACATTTAAGTCATCCACAGAGTTCAAGGCTTACCATAAGAGCAACATGACCTAGCAACAGCCATGATATTATCACAGAATCTCTGTGGGATCACAGCCACAGGGGCAGATCAGACTTCTCAGGTCTTTGTCCAGTCAGGGTTTGAAGCTCTCCAAGAGAGTGTATCTTTATTAGAATGAGTCCAGAGGAAGCCACGAGGATGATGAAAGGGCTGCAGCACCTCTCCTACAAAGACAGGCTGAGGGAGCCAGGATTGTTCAGCCTGGAGAAGAGAAGGCTCTGGGGAGACCTTACAGTGGCCTTCCAGTATGAAAAGGGGGCTACAGGAAAGCTGAGGAGGGACTCTTTGTTAGAGAGTGTAGCACCAGGACAAGGAGTAATGGTTTTAGACTAAAAAATGATAGATTTATATTAGCTATAAGGAGGAAATTCTTCACTCTGAGTGTGGTGAGGTACTATGCCAGGTTGCCCAGAGAAGAGATGCTTAAGATGAGGTTTGGTGAGGCCATGGGCAACCAGATCTAGTGGGTGGTATCCCTGGTCATGGCAGGGGGATTGGAACTAGATGATCTTTAAGGTACCTTCTATGATTGTATGATTCTACGATTCTGTGATTCTATGAAGAATACCAAGACACTGACAGTGGCAGAGTCATCACTTTTACTTTGTTTAATGGAAGACTAATGTGCCCTGCTAAAGGCGCCGGGGGGGCAGCCTCTTTCAGGGATGGGGAGAATCCAGATTGCTGTCAGCTCTTCTTTTTGGGGGGCACTGGGGCCCCCCAGGCGAGCTGTCTGTGCCCTGGCCAGGAGGAGAGGGCCCATGGCTGCAGCCCTGAACCATGGCATCTTCTGCTGCCTGTCCTGGCTCTGTGAAGGGCTCCTCCTGCTCTCCGGGGATGGGTGTGGTGGATGGGTGGCAAGGACCCCCATGCAGGGCAGCACTGGAGGTGCTGGGCCAGTCCTCAGTATCAGAAACCTCCGGGCTGCTGGAGG
This sequence comes from Aythya marila, assembly GCF_965140915.1. Lineage (NCBI taxonomy): Eukaryota > Metazoa > Chordata > Aves > Anseriformes > Anatidae > Aythya > Aythya marila. The sequence continues at coordinate 79,443,652 of NC_139080.1, read as the reverse complement.
AGTGCAGGCTGGGGAGAGGAGTCTCCTGAGGGGAGGCAGCAGGGCTGGAGGTGGCCACAGGGCTGTCTTCTGGCTCCCTGGTGTCCAGGGGGCCCTTGAGATCCACCTCAGGGCCACTCTGGTGCTGGCTGGCAGGAGGGGGTTGCAGGAGCCCCAGCTCCCCGAGGAAATGGACACTACACATCTCCACGGTTCCATCAATGAGCTGGTGCACAAAGCTTGCTGTATGGCCCTGCAGGAATGGAGGAATGGCTGTAGCTCCCGGATCAAGGCCTGCTCAGCCAGATCACAGCGGCAAAGGCAGGAAATAACATAGGCTTCCAGCAGATCCTGGTCCCACCTGGCAGCGTCGAACAACTCCCTGGCTTGCTGGCACACCCAGGGCCTCAGAGGACTGAGGATTTCCAGGTGTTCCCTGAGAGGGCTGCCCATTACTCAGGCAGGAGGCCGCTCACATGAGTTTGGGGCACCTGCTTGTCCTGTTGGCTGTCATCTTGCTTCTCTGCACAGCGGACAACTTGGACCTCCAGAAAGTCGTCTTTCGACCAGATGGAGTAGCGTATGGCAGTGATGTCCTGCCTGCAGAGGAGGCAGCTGACGCTTTTCTTGGCCCAGTGCACAATGCAGTGGAAGCAGAACTGGTGCTGACAGGGGCTGATGACACTGGGCTCCTTTGTGGCCCCTGGCACACAGGGCAGGTGACATCAGCCTCTGTGGCCGTGGTGCTGTCTCACTGCAGCGGGCTGAGGAGAGCTGTGGATGGGGACCTGCTTCCCCTCACTGTTACTGCTGCAACAGGTGCTGCTCGCTGCAAGAAGGAGAGAGGCCAGGGTCAGTGGCTGTGCTGGGGCAGGCAGCAGCAGTGCCCTGGCCCCTCAGTGGGAAATCCCCCAACCCCAGACCCAGCCTCATCCCCCCGTGGGCCGCCCTGGGGCACATGTCCCCGCACAGCTCACCTGCACTGCTGCAAGCATGTCTCACAGGGCCCCAGCTGCCTGAGCCAGGCAGGGCCGGGGAAACATGGGCACTGGCTGCAGGGATGGGCACTGAGAGCAGCTGCCAACAGCCCCACAGCACTGCTCCACCAAGTCCTTGCTTGTCTCTCCAAGCCTCTCACACATGCTCAGCGGGAGTCCAAGCAAGAGCCAGGCTGGGACGGGCTCTGCCCCAATATGAGCAGCGAGGGCCATGGGGTCACAGCCTACTGCTAGGTGACCTCATGGCCCTCTCTGCCCCAGAAACTGCCTGGGGCTGCAGCTCCAATGCGGGGCCCACTGGGGCCCTGTACCCGGTGTCTTCATGGCACTGGAATGGCGTGGGCTTGGTCAGCCACAGGATTTGTGGGTTTAGGGAAGAGGGCGGTGCCTGTGCTGTTCCCTCTGAAATGGCCTCCTGGTCTAGGAGCTGTGGGACAGCCTAAAATGGTCACAGTGTGTTCCAGCTTGTCCCGCTGTATGGACACGGAACAGATGTCTGTGTCTGTGAGTCTTCATCAAATGCTGGAATGTCCCCAGGTGGAAGGGACCCCCACAGATCCTTGAGTCTAGCTCCTTGTTCCACACAGGAGCACCCAAAATCCAAAGCACACATCTGAGAGCATTGCCTAGACGTTTTGTGAACTCCAGCAGGCTTGCTGCCCTCACCACTTCACTGGGAGGCATGTTTCAGCAGCCAAGCCCCTGTCAGTGAAGAATCTTTTCCCCACCTCCAGCTAGACCCTCCCGTGTCACAGCCTCATGCCATTCCCTCGAGTTTTGTCGCAGTCCCCAGAGAGCAGAGCTCAGCGCCGGCGCCTCCACTTCCCTCATGAGGAAGCTGCAGGCTGCAACGAGGCCTCACCTCAGTCTCCTGCAGGCTGAACAAATGCAGGGACCTCAATTACTCCTCATCCATCTTGCCCTTCAGACCCTTCACCATTTTGAAGCCCTTCTTTGGATGCCCTCTAATAGTTTTCTGTCCTTCTGATATTGCAGTGCCTAAAACTGCACACAAGATTCAAGGTGATGCTGCAAGAGCACAGAGCAAAGCACAGCAATCCCTTCCCTCGACCAGTTAGCAATGCTATGCTGGAGGCACCCCAGGATGCAGTTGCTGCTCCTGGCTGCCAGAGGCCACAGTTGACTCATGTTCAACTTGACGTTGACCAAAACCCCCAGGTCACTTTCTGCAGGGCTGCTCTCCAGCTGATCATCCCCCAGACTGTCCATAAAGCCAGGGTTGTCCCTTGCCAGGTGTGGAATCCAGCACTTGCTCTTGCTAAATCTCATATTGCTGGGGATTGCCCAGCTCTCTAATTTGGCAAGATCTCTCTGCAAGGCCTCCCTACCCTCTATGGAGTCAGCTGTTTCTCCCAATTTAGTGTCATCCATAAACTGACTCAATATGCCCTCAAGTTCTACATGCAAGTCAGTTAGGACAACACTGAACAGAACTGGCCCTGAAATGGAGGCCTGTGGAAGCCCCCTAGTGACTGGCCGCCAGCCTGATTCAACCTCATTTACGATAATCCTTGGAGCCCGACCCGTCAGCTCCTTGTTCACCCATCACATTATGCATTGCTCTAGCTGTGTGCTGGTCAACTTGTCCAGAAGGAGACAATGAGAAACTGTGAGAAGATGGAAAGCAAGTGAGGCACAGTGCAATTGCCCACCACCCACTGAGCGATGTCTAGCCCAGCCCCGAGCAGCAGCCCTACCACCACTGCAGCCAACCAGCCCATACGAATTGTTCATATAACTCCATTACATGTTATGGAATATCTCTTTGGCCACTTGGAGTCACCTGTCCTGCTTCTGTCTTCTCCCAGCTTCCTGTGCACCCCCAGCCTCCTCGCTGGCAGACTAAGAAATAGACTTAGTGTAAGCACTGCTTGGGATCAACTGAAATATTGTTGTGACCAAAGTGCAGGACCTGGCACTTGCTTTTGTTGAACTTCATCCCATTGGCCTCAGCCCACTAATGCAGCCCTTCTAGGTCTATCTGCAAGGCCTTTCTACCCTCTGGCAGATTGACACTTCCCCCCAGCTTGGTGTCATCTGCAAACTTACTAAGGGTGCACTCAATTCCTTCATCCAAGTCACCAAGAAGGATCTTAAAGAGGATGGGTCCCAACACTGACCCTTGGGGAACACCATTGGTGACTGGTCACCAGCTGGATTTCTCTCCATTTAGAATATAGAATCATAGAATAACCTGAGTTGGAAGGGACCCTTAAGGATCATCATTTATCACCACTCTCTGGGCCTGACCCTCCAGCCCGTTTTTAACCCAGCAAAGAGTGTACCCCTCCAAGCCATGGGCTGCCAGCTTCCCCAGGAGGATACCATGGGAGACTGTGTCAAAGGCCTTGATGAAGTCTAGGTAGACTACATCAACAGCCTTACCCTCATCCACTGGGTGGGTCACCTGATCATAGAAGGAGATAAGGTTGGTCAGACAGGGCATACCTTTCATCAACCTGTGCTGACAGGGCCTTCATATGCTGTGTGACTGCATTTAAGATGACCTGTTCCATCACTTTTCCTTGCACTGAGATCAGGAAAGCAGGCCTGTAGTTCCCTGGGTCCTCCTTATGGCCCTTCTTATAGATTGGTGTCCCATTTATAAATCTCCAGTCATCCAGGATCTATCTGGATGACCATGCCCACCGATAGATGACAGAAAGCAGCCCAGCAACCACATTCACGAAATACCTCAGCACCCTTGGGTGGATCCCATCTGGTCCCATGGACTTGTGACAGTCCAGGTGGAGCAGCAGGGAACACCAGTAATTCTTAAGTTACTTAAAAAGGAAACTTCTACATGTCCTTTGCTGTATTCATGACACTCATTTTGCTGGAAAATCAAATAAAATTTCTGGGAGTTTAAAGTACTTCACATTGCATAAACTTCAAAATATTTATTAGTAACAGACAATCTATTGAGTGTATGACAGCTAACATGATTTTAGAGATCTTTATGAAAATCTGAAAAGACAACATGTACTGCAGTTTTAGTTGGGTAAATAGTTGACAAATGAATGTTTAAGTGTGTCATTGATACTGAACATTATAAAAATGTTGATTCCATCTCTATGGTGCTGCTTTTATAGCCTGAAAGTAAATTATTTTACACAAGCTGTCAACATGTTTTAGTATTCTCCTGCTAAATTTAGAAATGCAGTTGTTGGCTAGCCAGTTCCATTGTACAACAGTTCTCTGTCTTCATATAAAGTATTTATGGATGTAACAGTCTAACCAATGTGAGGTTTTCATTTATAAAAGCAAGGTAGGTTAGTTGATTGGATTAGTTTCAATTTACTGATACAGCATGTCTAAATAACTTCATCAGATTAAGGAAATACAGTGAATCTTTGGACAAAAACAGGTGTTGACAAGGCATAGTCTGAAGTTGAAATAATGTGACAGAAGATTAGTAAAAGACTGTCTTATGGACTGAGTCACCATAATTGTTGCTTAGCCAAGGTGAGGTGCATAGGATTTTTATTTTTTTTTGTCATTGATGAAACCTTGGAGAACTTAAAGTATAGCAGTTTTAAGAATGTGTACAGAGAAGTTAAAGAAATTCGATCCAAACCTTCCTAGTGGGTCAGTTCTGACTGGATTCAAATGTAAGGTTGTTATCTAGGCAGCAAAACATACTTCTGGAGATGGAATAACCTTCTTTTTTGCTTAAGACTATATTCTGTCTCTTTTTTCCAACGATTGTTACTAGCTCCAATGCTAGCTGAACTAACGAATGACAGAGTAGTTCATCCCTAGTGAACTGCAGAACAGAGGTGTCAGTGAGCCTGGGGGTCCTGAAAAGATGCTTTTTCCATGTCGTAAGGACACTCAGTCTTGATAGCCAGTTCTGAAAACACTTTATGTAGCTGACTGCAGTCAGCTTTCTATCTTCTATCAGAGCCCTGGAAATCTCCTGTCCGGGAGGGTGGAGCATGCCAGTCTTCCTCCTCATCTCACAGAATACTGCATTGGCTTGAAATTTTGGGTGTTTGTTTTTCCTAAAACTGTTTATATATAGAAATGATTATATATAACAGAGATGTAACAAGGTCTAGGATGTGCTGACTTCTGATTCTTGATTCCTTGATCGTATGTTGGCTCACTTCAGAGAGAGAAGCTCTGTTTATAGCAATCTTGTGTTGAACTCGTTTACAGCTGATCTATATTTGGACATCTTTGCACATGTCCTTATGTCTAAAATGAGCACCATAAATCTTACCTTGTAGAGGAACTGGAAGCTTAGTTACTGTCTATAAAGAGCGTTAAAAATGAGAAATCCTGTGTTTGTGTATCTCCCAAATATAAATAGGAAGCCAGCCAATTAATCTGCTTCTTGGTAATTAATACTTCAAAATTACTTGCTGTATAAAAATTGTTTGTGTGTATGACCTGGGTATATGCCTTTTTATTATTATTATTGTGTGTGTGTGTGAGTCTGCTGAGAAACCCAGACACCACTGTTGCAGTGCTCTTTGCATGGACAAAATATTCAAAACTGAGTCTTGTTATATAATTTCCTTATTTAGCTGTTCACACATTATTTAAAATTAAGGTGCATGTATTTTAGTAGTGAGGGTAATTTGACATCTAGAACAAATAAACATAGGCTTAGGTAGATTTTCATTACTTTGTATGTTTGGATTGATCAGGGAGGTTCTCTGGCTCACGTTGAGCCTATGTTTGATGCAGGAGCTGTCTAGTGAGATTTTTCTGGTCTGCATTACCCAAGAGGTCTCCCTAGAAGATTATAAATGTCCCTTCTGCCCTTTAAAGTCTTATCTGCTAATTAAAATACAAGGATTTATTTTGTGGGACAAAACAAGGACTGAGGTAATTTACAGCTGAATTCATGTGAAAGAGCTCTGCATCATTATCAGATTTCTGACAAGAAAGTTGGATAACAGATGCTCAGAGTGTTTGTTGGACAGGGAGAGAATGGCTGTCAGTACATGAAGAAAGGTTAGGCTTGCTAAGAATGGTGAGGGAATGAGACACAAAAATAAAAATAAAAAAGTCTACTTCCTGAAATCTATATAAAACTGTCAGCTGATTGCATTGTACATGTGTACATTGTTGTCTCTTTCTCTCCATTCCTCCCATATGTCCTTTCTTTGTCACCTTTAAAAACACAGTGTTCTGCTAATACAGCTGTTGTGTGCTGAGTTGCGAGGTTGGGCTGCGATCCTGATTCCTGTTAGATGTCTGAGGGCAGTCAGGAGAGCCTGGGAGAGGACCAAGATTTTCCTCCTCTTTGGCCCCAAGGGGAAGCAGCTAGTGACATAGAGGAGAGGGGGAGGCAGAGAGGAGAACTGAGGAGCTGTGCTCCCAGCCTCTGATGGAATAGGTTGTCAGTAAGAGTGATAGGATTTCTGTGCTCCTTTTCTGTTGTTTGTGTTGCAGTAGCAGAGGAGGTCGTGGTCCCAACATACACATATGCTGAGCTCTCTGCATATGTGTTGAATGTCTGTGTGCTGAAAATGGCTCAAAATATGAGTAAAAGGAACCCTTGGAAAGCAAGTGATTTTCCTTTTGCAAGGGAATATAAGGAATATATTAAAAAGAAATGGAAAACTGGGAGAGATCAGAGGCAATCTAGCTAAAGTGTAGAGGTTTAATTGATCAGTGTGATCTGCAGACCTGAGTGACATCTCCTTTTTCCAGTGCTTGAAAAGGTAAGAATCCTAGGAAAGTGATTCATGGCGTATAGTGGGGAGCTGAAGAACACCCAAACCATTAGATATGAGAATAAATTTTGCCTGTCTCTTGGTTTAGGCATATTTGATTTTTTTTAAATTATATATATATTATATTATATTATATTATATTATATTATATTATATTATATTATATTTTTATATATATATATATATATATATATAATATTATATTATATATATATATATATTTATATACCCAGCAAATATATATATATTTGCTGGGTATAGAAAACAGTTTTCACTTTGTAGGAATTTATTTTATAGAAAGTATCTTCAGGGTACAGCTACCCCAAGATGTTAGATGTAGAGACATATCAGTGTCAGCCCCTTACGGCCTTAGACGTGGGAGGAGAGGCTAAAGATAAGCAGGAAGGCAGCTGCTCTGGGAATGCTGTGAATGTTTACTATTGAATATGCTGGTATTGGGATGCAGCTTTTCTGGTCCCTTAAAACGTAGGTGAGGTGCTTTGTAGATTGCTTTGCCAAAGTCACACATAGTGGTAGAGAGCAAGTCCCCATGTGGGTTGCCAAAACCTTTAGGAGACGTGTCATGCACAGATTTCCCAACAAAATCAGTAGTTTAACCCTTCGTTACAGTCTTTATTTCAGTTCAGTGCAAGACCCTGGGGACAGCAGCAGTAGAGAAATGAGTATAGTGAGAAGAAGGAAGAAGTCCTGCAGGTAGGTAATGCACAGCCTTACAGGCAAACAGCCTCCGTTTCCGACAGGAAATTCCCACTGGACACTGTCAAATACATTTTGAGAAGATGGTACCCGTGTTCTGTTTATTAGTAGTGAATAATTTAGCTGTGCTTACTGTGTTGTATAGGTTACTGTAGTCTTTACTTTCTGAAATTTCCTTTTGTACAGCAGAATTTTTCCCTGTTGATGAACTATTACTGAAGAACAAATGGTCTTCACTGAAAATTTAGCAGATGGGGCCATATTAGTCTGATTCTGTCATCCATGAAGACAAATGCCATAACCACTATGATTTGGCATCGTTTTGATTCAAGTCAATGGGGTTGCAGGATAATTATGGTCTACAGTGACCACTGCATATTATTCTTTTTGTATGTTTGTTTTACACACCAGTTGGGTATGGTATTTTTAAATAAATATTGGAAAGGTGTATAGAAAGGGATAGACTTCTGTATGTCCACCCTAAGTGCAATATTGCATGTTTAAGCATATTGACCTCAGTGCTGTTTTTGGCTTAGACAGTATTTGCAGGATAGCTCAGGAACATGACTAACTGACACATGCCAAAATAGATTTTATAATGAAGTTTATAAATTGATAAATCCAGTATTAGTTAAGGAGAGAAGGCATCAATCCATCTCATCCACCACACAATGACTTAATTGTCCTTTATAGGGTTGCAGTATGTATTTGGCCAGTGTTTAACCCAAAACTGGAATAGATACTACAGCTCATCGCTGAATCCCCTCAGTGTGAGAGATGGCATTCAAAGAAATTTCTCATCTTTTCTTGATCCAGTGGCTTGGCAGATTCTTATTCTTGGCTTATTCTTGCTATGGCTTGGCAGATTCTTAAGATTTATTCTTATTTATTTCCAGAGTTTTTTCTCTCTTGTCCTGTTCAGTACCAGATTTCTATCTACAAGGCATGGTGAAGTAACATTAAGATGATTTAAAAACCCTTAATCCCTAATCTTCTCGAGCAAAACTGTGCCATCACAAAGAAACACATAAGATAAAATACTGCAGTGGCTCACTACCAGTTTTGCAAATTTCTTCTGTATTTCTTTAAAGAATCAAAATCAATCAGAGTATAACTGTAACGACTAAACATGTATAAGTGCTCACATTACTCAAGATGTTTTATAGCCTAATAGTCTTGCCTGCTTTGTTATGTTTCTTTCCTAATTGTCCCTAGCATTCTCATTTGCTTTTTTTTTTGGCAGCTGCTGAGCAATGCACTGTTGTTTTCATGGGATTATTTGTCAAAATCCCAGGTTCTTACTTCGGAGTGGCAGTACCAAGCACAGAGCCCATCTTTTCACATGTGAAACCTGGAATGTTTTGCCTCATCTGTGTCACTTTACATTTGTGTGCAACAAACTTCATCTGCCATTTTATTGTCCAGTAACTCAAGCGTGTTGAGTCTGCAGTTCTTCATAATAGGTTCTTGTCATTACTATCTTGAATAATTAACAAACTTTGTCATCCTTTGTAATCTGTTGTTCCAGTCCTCAGCGCAATTCTCTGAAGAATTGTCTTGATGACCTTGTTCCATTGTCAGAACTGACAGATGGTCCAATATTCAAATTATTTCCTAGCTTTTGATTTTTTTTTCTTCTTTTTATCAATGGAAGGACATTATTGTTTTAAGTCCTGGATGTTTAGTTCCTTTAAAATCTGTCAAAAACATTTTGAAAACTGTATCTTTGCAATCCAAATGCTTGTTGACCCCTTAAGAGAACTCTGCTGGGTTTAGAGGAGATGACATCTTTTTATATAAAAATAGTGACTTTTCCCAAGAACATCGTATTAAGTCTAATATCCACTAATTCTGTTCTTGTTATAGTTTCTAACTAATTGGTGTGATACAAATATGAACTGCATTGGCTTTGTAGATCTTCCTAGAAACTTAAAAAAAAAAAAATTGTCATACTTTTCACCCTCCTGTCTGTTTTCATGTTAATTTAATAACAATGGGCTACACATTTCCGGCCAGTGCTAGTGGCACAGCAAATCCCAAGATAGGGCAAAACCCAGCCCTGGCATTTACTTTCCCATGATTTAAAGAAAAATATTTCCCTTCCTTCCCACTCCTAATATCCTTGTGATCCAGTGATGGGAAGGGATTGTTGCTTACCCCTGCCCAACATTTTCCTCACCTCCACACCCTCATCCTTCTGCACTGTTATTCACTTTAGGGATGCTGCCTTCTTCCAAAAACACTTTTTCCTTTCCTCCTCTTTCTGTAGGATTTAAGAAATATAAAATACATGTGATGTTTTATATTTGAGAGCTTGGGCAGTAGAAGACATCTGAAAACTTCATGAGTTAACATGTCCTTGAATAGTACAAGATGCTTTGATTTAGACAGTGGTTTTCTGCTTTTCTTTCAAGGATTGCTGGAGAATCATGGATTGCTGCAGTGATTGTCCTCTTTTGCCCAATAATTATTTCCTAGCGCTTGAGATTGCATACAGATTTCCAGACTCTCAAAATTTCCTTGGAAGTCAAGAATGAGAAATATTTCTAGCCTGTCTCCTTCTATCTTAATTAGTTGTCTTTCCCATCTCTTTTACCCTCAAAAGATTTTCAGTGTGCCCTTATAAACATCAGGTTGTGAATGTAAGCGTCAATGATACAGCAAATGTTTAAGCTTCCTCATTATTTCATGTCGAAGACATGCCTTTGTTAAGACAAAGTTGTTGAGTGCACCCTCAGTAAGTCTGCAGATGACAGGAAGTTGGGGGGAAGTGTCGGTATGCCAGAGGGTAAGAAGGCCCTGCAGAGGGACCCAGACTGGTGCCCAGATTGATGGGCAGAGGCCAATGGGATGAGGTTCAACATGGCTAAGTGCTGGGTACTGCACTTTGGCCACAATAACTCATTGGCTTGGGGCAGAGTGGCCTCTTCTCGCAGGTAACTAGTGGTAGGACCAGAGGAAACGGCCTCAAGTTGTACCAGGGGAGGTTTAGGTTGGAAATTAGGAGACATTTCTTCTCAGAAAGAGTGGACAGGCATTGGAACGGGTTGCCCAGGGAAGTGGTGGCATCACCATCCCTGGGGGTGTTCAAGGAAAGGCTGGATGTGGTGCTTAAGGACATGGTATAGTGGGTGACTGGTGGTAGGGGGATGGTTGGACCAGGTATCTTGGAGGTCTTTTCCAACCTTGATAATTCTATAATCTATTCTAAGACTTAATTTTCAGTAGCAATCTTGGTATACAAAGGTACACAGTTGGTATACATTTGTACTTGGTATACATGTGCTTGGTATACATTTGTACTTGCCATTCTCTTCAATATAATGATTGGAATTTTCTTTTTAAATTCTTCTGAAGGTCCTGGCCTGAATGATGACATCAGAACTGCACGTTAAGTCATTGACAGATCAGGAAATAACATTAGGAAATGTTAGGAAATAACATGCTTAAGCTTTAAAATGTTTATTTATTTTTTTTTTCTTTTAGTGTACTATGAAGAAAATTAGTTTTATGTTTAATAAGGAAAATTTAGGGAAAAGCAATGCATAGGCAAGTAGCTATTACCCCACTACAATCATTTACAAGCCCACAGTACTACATTTGGTAGTTACCTTGGAGTCCTTTGAAACATAATTTAAATGTTTATATGCTGTGCTGAGGAAAGGATAAGATAGCAAAACCACTGTTGACACATGCATCTTTTATACGGTACGAGTTTTTCCATCCAGGCACTGAAAGCTGGTCAAATTTACAAGGAGCAGAAGGCAGGAGCTTGTAATAGGAGATGTCAGGCAGCATTATTACCTGTGGAAGTAGCTTTTCAGTCTGTGACATGTGGCAGCACCACTATGGGATGATTCGTGCTTGTTCCTCCTGGTCCTCTGGTGTCTCAGTAACTTCAAATAGTTGCTTCTTTTGTGAGTGTCGCTGCTAATTTACAAATGGAAAAGATATGTCGGATTACCTCAGTGCTAGGGGACAAAAAGTAGTAAACAGATGAAATAGGCACAGCAATGAGTTATCAAGGGACAGAGCAGAGATATCCTTTGCAGATTCCATGTGAGGTGGAGAGAAAAGAGTGAGCTGCGGGACCATCCCTGCTTATTGGGAGAGTGCTGCCCGTGTTGGTGTGACTCTCACCTCATAAACAGCAAATGCTCTCATCAGTCACAAGGGAAACAGCATCCTGTTGTTGAGAAATTTAGTCTTCAGGGTGTTTGTATTGGTGGAAAATCTACCAGAGTATGCTCTAAAAGAGGTGTTGGCTATAAGGCATGTATTTTCTTTTTTCTTTTTTCTTTTCTTTTCTTTTTCCTTTCCTTTCCTTTCCTTTCCTTTCCTTTCCTTTCCTTTCCTTTCCTTTCCTTTCCTTTCCTTTCCTTTCCTTTCCTTTCCTTTCCTTTCCTTTCCTTTCCTTTCCTTTCCTTTCCTTTCCTTTCCTTTCCTTTCCTTTCCTTTCCTTTCCTTTCCTTTCCTTTCCTTTCCTTTCCTTTCCTTTCCTTTCCTTTCCTTTCCTTTCCTTTCCTTTCCTTTCCTTTCCTTTCCTTTCCTTTCCTTTCCTTCTTCTTATTAATTTTTTTTTACCAGAAAAGATCATGTTTTTCCCCTTTTAGAAAGCATAGTAACCTTTTGCTGCCTTATTTTGAATACAGCTATTATCTGGACAACTTTATGAGGACAAAGTTATATATATTATTGCTGAGATTTCAGCATAATAATGAGTGGCATTGAAATGCTCTGGTGAAGTACTTTCTGTCATGTTTTTAGTCTTGTTCCGGTCATTTCTCTGAAGTAGAAGTAATGATCAGCTCATTTCGTGGTCTTCCCTTCTCACCATAGGAAGGAACTTGGAGCAGTGCTAGGTAGACTACAGCCAGAGACGTGATACTCAGTAATATTCCTCTAGTGGTAGTGTCCTTGTCTAGTGTCAGCTTAGGAGAAGTTCTCTGGCAAAGATCTTTCAGTTAACACGAAGACTTATTTTTCTCGTGCTTATATGAATACTGAAAAGGTACCTTTAAATGAAACAAACATGTATGTTTTATATCAAAATACAAATTGTTCATTTTATCTTCTGTGAGACTAAGGACTTTTAGAGGAAGCAATAATAATAATAAAAAATTGTCCAACCAAACCATGGGCTTAATTTGAAACATGAGTGCCTGCCTGCGTGTCCAACAGACCTGATGAATGATGATGATGATAGTTGGTGTAAATGTGCCCTGTAGTTCATAAATACTTACTATCATCACTTCAGAAAACTAATAGGGTATATACAGAAAGGTGTTTTTTACCTATACTGTATAAATTGCAGTGAAGTGGAAGCTGAATTGTTTATCAGATAGCATGGTAGTGCTAAAATTATATATCTATGTATAAATAGATATATTTACGTAAGTCCATTCACATTCATCATAAACTTGAATATGCAGGACAGCATCATGGATGCCATCGTATTTTCTTATAGTAAGATGCTTTGCTGGATAAATGACATTTATTTCAAAAGGAGTTAAAATTCAGGGGTGACTTAGAGATTCTTTTTAGAGGTGTGCTATAATACTTTGCTTGCATTTTGCTTAATATAGTGTTGACTTCTGGATAATCAAGTGATAATTGATACTGATGCTGGATTGATACTTCAGCTGCACTGCATGATTATAAAAGCTTTTGTCTAACACTGTTATGAACCATCTGAACAATCTTACGGAACTCTTTTTTTTTTTTTTCCTTTTAATGGAAAAAAAAAATGGAAAGAAAAGTGATTTACTGTTGAAAAATGCAGGATTAAGCAACTGAAAAAAATTAGAAAAAATAAGATTGTCCTTTGAATGATTTATTGAACTTTGGCTGTGCACTCAAGTATTTTTCTTTCAAAAACTCAGCTGGTCTGGGCCTGAACTTTCTTTGCATGGCCTCTTAAAATGTGAGTATTTCTGCTTATTTTGTCTTGCTTCCGTTGTTTTAATCATCTGCTGCTGATCCTGCAGTATTTGTGGTCTTCTGTATGAAAAAAAGTTTTGTATATATATAACAGTTTTTAGTAAATAATACAATTCACAGATGAACAGTTTTCTTTTTGTGGAATGCCATCATATGTACTCATGTTACCTAAAATGAAAGCAAACGTAGGAACAAAATCAGAAGCTCAGAGGCAGATGGGTTTTGTAAATGTGAAGTCCCCAGGCACAAACCTAGATGCAAATACAGGTGCACACACAGTGCTGGTGCCAGTGAATCTAATTCACCAGGGGTGTATTGAACCTGCTGTGTGCAGACTGTGCAGCTGACCTGTGTGTTTCGCCTGCACAGCAGGCTGCCAGATGTTTAAGGAGGGGCCAATAAAAGGCTGAAACACTCTTTTTTTTTTTTTTTTAGGGACAGAATTCATTATAAATGTTGACAATATCTGCAGCCAATTCTCTGTAGGTAAAATTTCATCCCTTCTGTTTCTTGTTTATGCTTCCTCCTGCCTTGGAAATGCTTTTTTTTATTCTGAGGTGGTTTTTATTTTCTTGATCCCCAGTACTTTGTTTGGCTTGGAGAGTTTTTTTTGTTTCTTTCCCCCCCCCTTTTTTTTTTTTTTTTTTCCCAGCTGAGCTGTGGATTTGACAAGGAAAGCAGAATGTTTGTTGACATCACTTCAGGTTACTTACTGCTGTAAACAGTGGCTCATGGAGTGGGAGAATGTAAATTGCATACCTCACTTGCTGGCTGGAGTGAGTGTGTAATTTGCTGTTAGATTCCAGAAAATGATTGCTGCCATGTGGTTACAGTAAGTTCCCTGTTAATTGTGATGATGAAGGAAGAGAGGTTAAAAAATTGTAGATATTGAAGAAAACTGAATAGTCTAGTGACGAAATGTTTGGCTCCAAGACCTCCTGAATCACACTGAATCTAGAAACTGCAGGCTGTGTGTGGGCAGGCCCATCACAGGTGCCCCCACCTGTGAAACAGCTGGCTTGCTAATGGCTGCATTTAAGGCATCTATTGAAATTACCAGTGTGTGTATAGTTAGAACATTTTCTCACCTGTTTTCACCTAAATCAGAATAATACTGTTTACTATCTGATTGTAAGTAACCTTGTGAAATGTGTTTTAAAGTGGATGACAGGAGGTTTTCCCCTCCCTATTAGGTAAGACTACATTATGAAAATGGCAAAAACTTCTTTGAAATTCTGCGTTCTACAGAACATGCCACAGATGAAGTCCTCTATGTAAGAAATGCCATCAAAGATATGATGCTTCTTTTATGAACAACATTTTCATTAAAAAAAACATATATATATAAAAATATATATATATGTTGCAATGATGATTATGGCTGGGGCTTCTCAAAAGACGGGAAAAACGTTTTTGGAGTGTGGGAAACAAGAAGTTTTGTCTCGTTCTTTTGCAATGGTGAAGAAATCATCTAGACCCAGTGTACATTCTTGTGATGAAGTTGTGTCATTACTGTATTTGGTATCCTTGTGATGGCATCTAAGAAAAATCTCAGCTGAAAAAGTGCAAGAAAAAAAGAACTATGGACACTCCACTTGTATTTGACACCCACTATTGTATTTGACCGTAGAAGCTACTGAGGGAATTATATTCTGTTGTCTTGTATGTGGAAGTTTAAGAATAATAAATTATGGTAAGTTGCATGAAAGCCATTACATCAATTCAGAGGAGAATATGTTACAGATTTATTTTCATCTTCAATCTGTGTTTCATGACTGGTGGCTTAAAACATGTTTTCCTAGGCTGGCAATAGTGTGCACTGAATTTAAAAAGTCAGATTCTTTTTTGAAATTTTATGTATCCATTTTATTTAAAAGAGTTTCTGAACTTTTGTTTTTTCTTGTTTTAATTTGCAGTATTACTTTACTGTTCTATTTGGCCATGAAGGGCAGAAGCCACTGGAGCTCCGTTGTGAGGATGAAGTTGATGGAGATGAATGGGTAGAAGCTATTCACCAAGCTAGGTATGAAACCTGATCATTGATCTTAACCTCTGTTTTATTATAAACAAATTGTTAGTAATTTAAAAACCTAAATTCACTCACTCTCTAAACAAAAATACATTTAACAGTGTATTGGATGTATGTTACTTGCAATTCATGGATATGTTACAGAAAAAATGTGTTTATCAGTTTGTGCATACAGCGCAGTATTTTATCATTTGCAAGTGATTGAGTTCAGCTGGAACTTGTTCAAGAATGCCCTTTTACTGGAAACAACTCCTACAGTTAGTGTCCATCAAAGGCAAAGTGTGCTGTATGAATGAAGAAATAAGTGATCTGCTGAATGAATGAATCAGTATTCAAAAGCTCTTACACAGGAATAAATGTAAGAAACCATTGTCAAGCCATTTTTATGATATTATGATAAAATTTCTTCTTCAAAAATGAAGTTCTGAATGATGGTCAGTCTTGTGAATGGCAGGCATAGTAGTGCTTCCAGCCATGTGGTAATATTTCCCCGAGAAAAGTATGATCAGCAAATATGCAAGCTTTACAGTTTAAACTAAAAGAAAATCTGCTAACTGCAGGTTTGAGACATGGGCTGCAGAGGCAAGTGTCTTTGCTGAAATGCACTATCTCCAGCCTCCTCTCTTACATACTAACCTCAGCTAATCTACAATACCATGGTAACGCAAAAGGAAGAAGACAGTTTCTGAGTTGCTTAGAACCTAAGCCATGTAAACAGAAGTGGTTGCGTTTTATAACTAAAAAGAAACAACACCAGGGAGCAGTTTTTAATTTAGACCCTCTGAAATTAGTCCCTGCAGCTCCAGGCCCTGTCTCTTCTAAACACCCAGTCTCTGGATCTTTATCATTTTCTTAGTGGTGGTACCTGACTGAACAGGTCTTATGCTTTCTTGGAAAGCACCTGCTGCATTGTGGTATCATGAGCCACATTTTGCATAATAGTCCTGTCAGTGAGCACACTATTTCAGAAATGGAGAAGATATGGGGTGTTGAGTTCTCAGCCCATAACACCAGCAGACAGTTCTATGTTTTTCAGGTGAGATGAGAGAACTGTTCACCTTGCTACTGAATTTGGGTCAATTTCTTTTGTGAAGTATGACAGCAAGGAAAGGAAGAAAAGAGTTTGACTTTTTTGCCTCATGGTAAGGGCATCTGGGGAAAGCAGGATTCTGCAGCATGTTCCCTTTTCTGAGGATAGTTTTCTTCCTTTCTGTTGCCTGGTATGAAAGGCTTATAACCAAGAAGAGCTCACAACACTGAGTTACAATTTCTTCTTGGGACATTCATTCCATAAAAATATCACACACGAATTTCCATGGCAGCACTTAACAAAATATTAAGCCAGCTTTAAAAAACACGCAATTGAAAATATTGACAAACTTGCTCAGAAGAGGTTAGTCTTGAATTTTGCATCTGCCAGATTGTTACCAGTGCAACATTCAGAAGAGTGAGTCTCTGTTCTGCTAAGGAAGAGATCAGTGTGTTCATCTCCCTTGTACTATATAACTTTTTCACTTCTATTTGTGCTTATCATCTGAAGCGACAGTTATAATAATATGGAACTATGGACATAACTGTGAGGAGTATTCTCAGGGCCCTATGTCATTTGAGAGATTTTTAATTAATTATTTTTTATGTATTATTCTTCATAGGTTTTAAATTTCCTATTATTTAAATTTCCTGTTATTTAGATTTCTGAAAATTTTTGGGGACTTGGTCCTTGCTTTTCATGTTCTAGTATTATATCTTGAGAAAATACCTGCAAGCACCAAAAACTCTGCGGAAACTTAGCTGCTGAACATGGAGTGTTGGACACTCTTGTGGTTACCTCATTATTCTGATGTTTTTCTACTTCGGTGCAAATTTCTTTATTTTTGCTTTGTGTTGTACCTAGCAAAAAACACCTGGAGCTGCATAACAGTTACTTGACCAAATAATAGTTACTTGAGTTTCACTAAAGATATATAAATATATAACTGAGAAGTAGAAATAATAGTTTTAGGCTATTCCCTAACATTTTTGACAACTGAATTAAATAAAAAATAACAAAACAATGTTGTCTCAGGGGTTATTTTTTCCTTCATCATAACTGCAGAATTTTTTCTTGTTTGTCTTTATTTTTGACATATGGGGAGAAGTTGCAGAAGCAACTTTTTGAGTCTCCAGCTTTTTGTTTGATACATAAGATGTTTCTGACCCTTCCCTCAGACTTTTGTTTTGAATTGCTAAGTGACAGTTTGTGTAGCCTTTGGAGATACTTTTTTGCAATATCTCAGATATCTTAGGTAAAAATCTGAGGAGGTGCTAAGAACATCCCCCCTTACCATTAAACTGAAAATAGGTGTGGGAATATCTTGTTCTGGGTGAATACATCAGTGATGGCAATCCATGTTTTAGCTGAGACAAAGTAGGTTGGCTTTTTTGTGTTGTGGGTTTGTTTACTTTGTTTTGTTTTAGATTAATGTATACAAAATCTAATTTTGGATTGCTTTTTATGACTTTTTGCCAAATGCATGTTTGCAGTCATTAGAGTCTCTTTCATGTGGTTTAATTTGCAAGTTACAAACATAGAGTTGAAAAAATAGCCCTTTCCATCTTATTATATACACGTCCCACTTCAATAATTAGTTTTTTTTTTTTGGATGCAAATAAATAATTAAAGACTTTCTGCACTGGCATTGTCTATTGTTTCTTGGAAGATTTCACTATGGGTGGTAAGTTACTACTTATCACTTAGGGAGTACTGTACACACTCTTTGAGAGCTGGCAGGCTTTTTTTGTGCTGCAGTTAGATTCTGCAGTGCTTATGTTCACCTCCATACAGCCTCCTCCTCATCTGAGGGAGGATGGCTTATCAGCTTGCAACAGGATATGCAATTCAGCATATTCTACTGGGACTCCATTCACTGTGTGCTACACCTGCTTTTCATTTTATTTCAATTCTTAGTGTTTCAAGTTTTCCATAATACCCAGAGTGGTGGAGTAATGTTTACTTCTTCCGAATTACACTTCGTTACTGGTGGATTCGTTCTTGGCAAACCCTGGCTCCTCCATCAGTGACTGCAAGTGGGATTTCTGTCTGGCAATTTTGTTCCAGAACTTGTTCTCTTATGCAAAACTCTGTTTCACCATCAGTAGACTGTGACTGTCTTTTTACCTTCTCTTACACATTCTTCTATGGTTTTAATATATATTTTTTTGCGTTTAACTGAAAACCTGTTAGGTTTCATTTTTTAATGTGTATGCACTACTCATCATTTCTTTTGGTATTTTCTACTTTACCTTATTGGAAAATCTTGAACTAAGCACCCCAGGCTGTAGTTTTGCATATGCTTTAAACCTGCACAAGCCCACATTGCTCCTGAAAGAAACAGCTGTTGTTCTGCTCAGTCAGCCATTCATTCCCACACCTTTACCAACCCTTCCCTCAGGCTGCCACAAGTGTGAACTTAATTGGGAAACTGATATGCACTAAAAAGAATGATGTGTTGCTTGTTCTTTGCCAGCTTAGCTTTAATCTGTCTCAGTTCACTGGATCTGTTCACTACACATCCACACAGTACACCTGTGTTCACCACGCAAGGAGAAGGGAAATAGATGGGTGAGACGTAGGAGAGCAAGTGTGCTGTGTGGGTGAGAAGAGTGGGAGTGTTTCTTTCAGCTACTTTGCTGTTTAAAGCATATGATGAACTACTGCCCTCAAACTAGCAGCTCTTAAAGAAAAGGATCATTCTTCAGGTTTGTTGGCACACTTTGCCTGATAATGCAGGGTGTATTTTGCAGAGCATTTTGCAGACAGTTCTAAGCTCAGCGTGCTAGCTCAGAGCTGCCCAGAAGCTCACAGCAAGCACCTTTGCTACTAATGCCTTCACATTGTACAGGTAATAATAACAACAATTTTGTTGTTTCCAGTTGGCTGGGAACAGATCTGAAAGGATTTTAGTAATTCTTAGAACATGTGCAAAGCAGTCTTATATCTGCCTTTCAGATAATGTCTGACTAGATCCACAGAACAAAATGACAAGGGTTGCCAGATCTGGTAGCGTGACAGAAGCAATGTTGCCTCTCCTTCTTGTACCCAGGCTGAACCAGAGGTGAGCCTCAGCATGTATTCCCAACACAGATGAGCACACATGCAAACATAGCTGACTACACAGACCAGCACAGGCAGAAACATGCAGCACCCTTGCAGGTATGGACATCATCAGCAGCCTTATCCAGTTTCCTTTCCTGGCTGATCAGGTTGAAGGTATGTTAAATGGAAAAATATGCATACATACAATACGGATCCCTCAAATAAACAGCCTATACATTCAGTCTGTCCAGGAACTGGCCCTGGATCCTTGGTCTCCCCTGTTGCTGGAAGCTGGAAATGTGCACTCCAGGCCTCCAGTCTCACTTCAGTTGCTGGTCCTCAGTCCACCTCGCTGAGGGGTGAGGATTGCTCCAGTGACTGGCCTTATACACTCGGCCTAGCTGGTATCTGGCCCTTGGATATGCTCATTTCCAGCTGTCACAGAGAAACACACGTGTGCAAATGCATTTCTTAGTCAGTCACCCAACCTCATGGTCTTCTCAGTAGCTGAACAGGATCTTCAGTGGCAATAGACAACTTGCAGACTCTCTGATGATCCCAGTTTTGCTGCCTCTTCAGTACCAAGCTTCCAAGGATCTAATCTGATCCACTGGCTAGCCTGGCCTGATACTCACTAGCAATTGCTCCCTGACACACACACACACAATATGCACACACCTCTGCCTCTCCAGGCACTGCAGACACAGGGCCCCATGGCCTGCAGTCCCAACTGCACATGCTGGCACTTAGAGCTCTGCTTATACAGAGTTCTCTGACCCAGGCAAACACACACTGAGTTCAATGCAAAGACAGCAGACTGTGCTGGGCATGGCCAGACGAGTGTACTGTATCAGCAATCTCTTTACATGTGAGTTTTCATCTCCTTTTATCCCTGTAACTGTCTGCTTTCCTCCTCTTGTTCTGTGAACCTCCTTGAGCTCTCCCTTTCCTTGCCCTTGGTTCCTCCTATAAGCATGCTATAATGAGTCTTGTACAGCATTACGTAGTATATTTCATACCTCTGTAGGGAAAAATGTTTTCAGTTTAAAATGTGATCCAGAGAGCTTTTCCACTGACTCAGCTTGATGGATTTCTCTTTGTCAATGACAGGAGCTGGGTATTTGTTTCTTGACTGGGCCATTGGGGTTCCCCTGCCTGACACTGTGACCGTTCCTGTGGAGGTGGACCATTAATGGGCTGGTTGGTCTATGATAGCCATGGGAGTAGCCAGGACAGGGGGCTCAGATTATTTGTGTTTGTTAAAATCTGTCTTTTGTCACACACCCTAACGTTTCCACCCTTAGAAACAGAAACAGAGAGGACTGTGCCACCTGTGCTTCTTGCTCCTGGAAACCTGTCTTATCCCCCAGGAGAGCTATGTTCCTGTAGCTGACATCTTTGCTGCGGCAAAGTGCTCCTTAAGTTCATGAGGGGGGCTTGCATGTCTTGGCAGATAAGTTCCTGTTGTGTTTCCCATCTCTGTCATTTCCGTATCAGCACACAACGCTTTAGGTAGACAAAAAACTCCAAAGGCTGTGATAATTGTATTGGTAATTATGGCTGTCCAGGTGATTGGTGTGGTAGTTGTTTTCTAAGTAAATCCTTGAAATCCCACCAATCCCATCCTCCTGAGACAGTAGCTACAAGTTCTTAACAGCTCAGTGGAGCCTCAGTTCATGTAGTGAGGAGTATGCCTTCCCATTGTATTTGGTCTGTACTTTATATCTGCTGTTGAATTATGTCCCAGTTTTGCATAAGGGAGTAACGTGACTTTCTGCCCAAGTTTGTTTGTAGATGAATTCCTACAGTGAGATTTTCTTGGATAAAAGAGTACCAGAACAATTAAAACAGCTGCTCATTTTGTGTGAGTTGTAGCGGGCCCCTTGTTTTGGAGTTTGTTGGGTAATGCATTGATTAATGAGGTGTGTTTTCAGGATTGTCTCACTGTCTCATAAGAGGGTAGCATTCCCCTCCACATTATCCATGGTCCTAGAGCGATTCCCCAACTCACTTGGCTTGGTTTCACAAACTTTCCAGTGGCTGTTGGGGCCACTCTTTTGAAAGGGTTTGTGTTCCAGTTTATTTCCATATCTCAGTTAGAAAAATCAAGAGCTGTTTGGGGTGCGGACTTTGCATGTTTCCTAGTATATCACCCCCTACGCCTCACCCTGATTGCTGTAGTTGTTCATTAGTCCAAGCGCCATTTTCCATCTGTTTGACTGGAAATCAGCCGACACCAGTTTTACAGCCTTTTTAAACATCTGTCCTACTGTGTCTGAAAGTCCATCTTAATTTTATATCTTCCAGTAAGCCCCAGCCCTGTAACTCACAGCCATAGGTCATCTTTGATATCCCATATGATAAGGAATTCATTAAAGCTTAATTGTAATTGTGTACAGGTGGTCTCACAAATCACATTGTCACAGTCATAGGGGTGGATTGTGTAAATTTTGTTGTAACTTTTACCATCCACTGTGTGGGTGTTAGTATGATAGTAGACTTAAAAACCTGGCTGGAAGCTGTTCCTCCTTTGGTGAGGATTCCTATAACTGCTTGTGGGTAGTTCAAACTGGCAGATGGATTTGCAATTTCTTTTGCATGCAACACCCCCAAAGTCAAGTTGCCTGCTTTTCACAAAGAACTGATTAGGTTGCATTTTGTATTTCATGTCTTTAGGGTGATTTGGTAGAGTCATAAATAGTTGTGCCCAGGTCCACTGCATGGTGTTTTCAGCTACCTGAATAGTTTTAGTACAATTAACATTCAGTACAAAGAATCATAGAATCAATCATGTTGGAAAACACTTCCAAGATCATCTAGTCCAACCTTTAATCTACTACTGAACACGTCCACCACTAAACCATGCTATTAAACACCACATCTAAACATTCCTTGAAGACCCCCAGGGATGGTGACAAAACCACTCCCCTGGGCAGCCCATTCCAATGCCAGAAAGAAATCTCTCCTAATATCTAACCTAAAGCTTCCCTGGCACAGATAACCATAATTCTGTTCTGAATTCAGTACAAAAATCCATTGTATTTGCTGATATCACTACTGGAGACTTCTATCTTCATCTGCTTCTACAAAAGGGAGTTCCTAACAATGAGACACTTCCTAAATTTCTGCATTTTTCCTATATTTTCAGAGCATGTCAACTCCCATGGGGTCTAAATGAGGCATATTTTTTTCAGGACATGCTTTGTTTCTGCCTATCTCTATGTGCTAGGTAGTGATCAGTCAAAGCTTAAGGTTCTTGTAGTTATCTGCCTGTGCGTGCAGTATTAAGAGATAGGTATAGCCTCACCTTTCAGATTGCTCAGTCTTTGAGTCTTACTACCTATTGTGTTAATGTTGCAGAATCACTTCTCTCGGTAAAATGTTAACACCACCTCACAGAAATCCATGGTTCATAGTAGTTGTTTCCTTCTGTTAAACAATGTGTTAACAAGAGAACTAGATCCAGGCTGTCTTCCTACAGGTTGTTTTAGGAATTTTTCATCTGCCTTTGACATTTGAATGCTTTGATACCATTTTCTTTAATGATTGATTTTGTATACATGTATAATCAATTAGAAGCCTGCTGATTCATTATTGAAGCCATGCCCTATTTGAAGGCTCCGGGGATTATGCTGGATATACACATTAGCAATTTAGGCATGATCTCTTAACTCTTAAATGCAAAGAAAGGGTTGAAAAATGCAGAGAAAAGGGTTGTTAGAACTGAGAGAACTGTATTCCAAAATCATGTAATTTTCATTTCCCAGGGCAAGTAGCAGTTCTGAGAACAAAAATGTCTCACCTATTCTAAGTTACTGTAGGTGTACATAGGTTTTTCTAATTAACTCCTTTTTGTACTGCTAATTATAGAAGTGAAGGAAATGTTTGGTTTGCAGGCTGAGACTGACATTTTATTCAGCCAAGGCCACTATCCAAGCAAAATATACTATATACATCTCAAAAAGAAAAAAAAAAAAGAAACTTTTCAGTCTTTCACAGTAAAGTTCTCATTCTCTAGTAAAGAAAGACTAATGCATCTTAAGAAACTGAAAAATCTGGATGAAATTTCTTCCCCTAAAGGATAAAAATAAAAATAATAAAAAAGTAAAAGAAAAACATTGTATATGTTAGTATTCTGAATCTTACATCAGTTCTTACTATAGCAGCTGTTCACCCTTTATGATTCTGTGTTTTCCTTGTTCTTAAATAAAGACAAATTCAAATCTCTCTCTCTCTCTCTCTCTCTTTTTTTTTTTTTTTTTTTTTTTTTATGGAAACATTTTTTAGTGAAAGCAAGAAAGAAAAATTTTAAAAGGAAAAATATCAAAAAAAAAAGGGGGGGGGGGGGGGGGAAGAGGCCTGTCACCTGTTTGGATCTGCTTCTGGGTAGAAAAGTCTACTCCTCATGTTAAATGTAAATCAAAGTGGTGCTTCAGGTGCTAAGGACTAAATTTTCCTCTTAGTTACATATGTTTTTGTCTTTGTAACATTTCTTACCATTGTAAAAGTTCAAGTGCTACCTATGTGTCTAACTCAGACACTTCTCATCATTTGCCAATGCTTCTTAAGATGCAAGGAGACTAAGTATTACAGTTCTGAAAAAAACAAACCACAGTTCTTGAAAAACAGAAAGGATCGTTAATAAACATTTTTAAAGCACTAAATCTCTTAAGTTATTATCTTTTGTTCCACATAAGGTATATGGATTGCTCCATAGTAGATTTCTTCAGGGATGGTGTTTTATTTGTTGGAAGAGATGCTCAGTGACTATTTTGGCTATTTATTGTTTACAGTTGCAGTGGTAAAAATATGAAATTAAATGCAGTTGAAATGAATTCACTTACTATTTTTCTCATAATACATTCAAGGAGGAAAAACTTTTGCTTTATGGTGGCTGTGGGAACTTATTCTATTTTAAACCTAAGCTTGCTTTTTAGGTTAAGCAGTGAATTTAATGGTTGTACTAAACAGTGCCCCCACAAGTATGTAACTCTGCCAATACTGATTGAATTGGCAGTAAATATATATACTGAAAATGATGAAGAGGATGCATATTGCTACATTTATAAAAGCAGCACAGTATTTAATAGGAAATGATTGTTTTTAAATGAGTGCCGTAACAAGCGGAAAGAAATCAAAAAAGAAAAGATGTGCAATCCAAAAATCCCATCTGTCAAATCCTGTGCAAACATGATAGCAGGAAAGTTATGATAGATCGTAAAATAATAAAAGATCCCTTGCCAAATGTTAGGCCTTACTTCTACCATGTTTTGTGTTTGGTCTTTATCGTGCAAATCACAGAACCCCAGAATGGCTTTGGTTGGAAGAGACCCTAAAGACCATCCAGTTCCAACCCCGCTGCCATGGGCAGGGACACCTCCCACCAGACCAGGATGCTCAAGGCCCAATTCCAGCACTTCCAGGTTCTTCTCCACAGGGCTCCTCTCTATCCATTCACTGTCCAGCCAGTATTTTTGCTTGGGATTGCCCTAGCCCAGGTGCAGGACCTTTCACGTGGCCTTATTGAACTCCACAGGTTCGCACAGACCCACCTCTCAGGCCTGCCCAGGTTCCTCTGGGTGGCATCCCTTCCCTCCAGCAGGTTGATTACACTGCTCAGCTAGAGTGAGTGGCTGATTATTTAAATCCCAGAGGAACAAGATCCCAGAGGTTAGGTAAAGAGGCTGTACGTGTCTGTAGATTTTGCTGAATCATTGCCAGCAAACAAGCACTTCATAGGACTGTACTTTTTCACACATTTAAGTTATCTATGTCAGAGAGATTGAATCACATGAAAGATCAGTCTGGTGAAGATGTTGAGTAGGAACAGCTGATTTCTTCTTTATCTCAAGTTGTAAAGAGTACTTCCTGTATGATCATGGAATGGCTTGGGCTGGAAGGGACCTTAAACTTTGTCTAGTTCCAACCCCCCGCTGTAGGCAGGGACACCTCCCACCAGACCAGGTTGCTCAAAGCCACATCCAGCCTGGGCTTGAACCTCTGCAGGGATGGGGCATCCACAGCTTCTCTGGGCAACCTGTTCCAGTTCCTCAACACCCTCTGAGTGAAGAATTTCCTCTTAACCTTTAATCTAAATCTTCCCTCTTTTAGTTTAAAGCTATTGATGCTCGTCACGGCTCTGGTTGTGATATTTAATTGCTCTATGGACACCGTCCCTTTTCAGGAAAATACTAATTGATGGAAAGTAGCTAAAAGATAAAATAAAGGACTGATAGCACAGTTCCTGTTACTAATTATATTAAATGCATTTGTTTGAGTAATATCAAACTGACCTCATCAATAAAATAGGTATTAGCAAACCAAAATAATAATGTTGAAGGTTATTATGGGAATTCTTCTTGAAGAAACCTGAGAGGTAGAGAGAATTAGAAATAGTTCAGATGAAGTATCAAATGCTTCTCCCAAATCCCCACAGATGACAGGAAGAGGGGAGAAAAACAAACAAAAAAAAGTGCAGCCCTTAAAATAATTAAAGAAATTGAATGAATAGAGTTCTTGAGCTTAAGCTGAAAATTAGAAGCTTTTAAAAAGATCAGTGCAATTATCTTGCTTTGGGTTCCGTGACAGTGGATACTGCTGACTCCTATCTCTAAAAAGATTATTGAACACTTCATAGGTTTGGATTATTTATGACTAAGCTATTAATTTTATATTAGGTCAAACAAATGCACGTTTGCAGATTGCTTGTCATTAATGTGATTTTTTTTTTTCTGTCAATATTCCATAAGGAAATATGAAAGACAACATCTGGCTACTTTTACTAAATTAAATGTTTTCTTTTTTAGTTATTCAGATATTCTGATTGAAAGGGAGGTACTGATGCAGAAGTACATTCATCTTGTGCAAATTGTAGAGACTGAGAAAATTGCAGCCAATCAACTTCGACATCAGCTTGAAGATCAAGACACAGAAATTGAAAGACTTAAATCTGAGGTATGTGACAGAATCATCAAACAACCAATCAATTGTAATGTTTTGCTGTGTGCATTATAATCATTTCTAATATTTCTGTAATATTTGCAAAAATAACTGTACCCAGTAAGGTCTACATGTAATAGCCCTATGAACCCTTGGCTAGATGTTTTTCTTAGAAATATTACAGGCAGAAAATCTGATTGGATTACTACATTGTCAGAGACTTTAAGATGACATGTTGCTTTGCAATATTGATCCCACTGATGGTATTATTTCCCACCTGTCTTCACACGTGGTATCTGGTCCTCTAAACCCTGTCTTTGGTTGTGATATTATTGTGGACCATTCCAAGCTACTCTGTTTCATTGAATGTTAAAAGTTTTGTTGCAGTTCTGAGCTGAGAAGGTCTGAAAGACACACTTCATTTCGAGAGGAGAAGCATATCTCTTTTGGTCCTTCTGTCATCTAGATCAAAAGCCTTGTTTGTTTCCTGAGAATTGTGTTTATATCCCTGTGACCAAAAATGTGCTTGTCATTCCATGCAGCTTTAACAGTCTTTAGGAAGAGCTTTTGAAGAAGGCAAAGAGATTTTTCTATTAGTTCTGTAGCAAATAATTTAGTTGCATTGAAAAAGCATTTAATGAATGGTTGTTTTTGTCAGATTATAGCTCTCAATAAAACAAAAGAAAGAATGCGACCTTATCAAGGCAACCAGGAAGATGAGGATCCAGATATTAAAAAAATTAAAAAGGTAAATATGCAATATTCTGTGTTTGAAAGGAGAAAAATGGAATGTGGGAGGTTGATTGTGTATTTTAGTCTGTCTAGTTTTGCATTCAGGTACTGTTTGATTAAGTACGCTCAACTGTCCAGATGTCTTTTGACCTGATCCTACTCAAACCACTTAAATTATATCAACTTAATACATTTCAGGGGCTATTTATCCCTGAGAGTCTTTGTTACTTCAGTATTTGTTTTTACTTTTTTTATATTCAGTTGATTAGAGAAGGTTGCACTTTGCATTTGACCGCTTATGAAGGGTGAAATTCAGCCATTGGCTATGTCCTGTGGGAATCAAGAATGTAGTAACTTTATACTCCTTTCTTATAAAAATGCTTATAAAGATATAAAAGAATAGCTTAAATTGCATAATTTCTTTTCTGTTATATGGACTTAGTTTCACTACCCATTTCTGGGTCACATAGTCTAAGTCAGGTATTGAGTTGGTATGAATTTTCCTTTCCATACAGATTTAACATTGTAATAGAGCCAGAAATACCTCTTTTAGTACAAGGAGAGTTCTGATTCTGATTCACTGCATTCTACATCTTGATTGTTTTGACAGTTGCCCCTCCCCCCTCCTTTTTTTTAAAAAAAGTTATTTATTCAGAGTAAACTGTTACCAGTGAAGTTTTCCATTTCTCTTTCAACATGAATGATCATCACACCAAGGTCAAGGAAGTTTTCTGTGACCAGAAGTAGACCTTTTCTGTAGTCTTTTGTCCACTTGTAACTTCAATGGGTGTTATACCTAAGTAGATTTTTCTGTGACATATTATTTTCTGTGACCTCTTAAAAATGGCAAATATCTGACTTTTCTTTATAATGGTATCGCTGGCCTAGGTGTCTGATATTAAACAGCATATGTAGCTTTAAATGCAAACATTAAGTAGTATCTATACAAAACAAAAATCAAACTGAGCCTAACAGCTGTTTCAGAATTGTGTCAATGCTGATACGAAATCTATTTTGAAATGCGTTCCATGAAAACCGTGAAAACAATATGATTGAGGATATAAGAAAGTGAGAAATATGTAAGGGGAAGTAAAAGGAGTTAAAATAATCTGGGCAGATAACCTGGATAGTTGTGCTGACAGGAAGAGTATATGAAAAGGTACAACCTCTGAGCCTGCGGTAAAAGTTACTTTGATATGTATATGGTTGGGAAACAAATATTACCAACATTTTCAAATGCTTGTGTGACTTCTATTATTAAATAGATATCTAAAAAATATAATTCAGGAACAATTATGGATCAGTAATGTTTTAGAGGGCAACACATTTATTTTTTTGACAAGCATTTCACACAGATGGTTATTTCTACAGTGAAAAACTTATTTTAAGTAATCTCATTCTTCTTTTCTACTTGGTGTTTTTTTAGGTTCAGAGCTTTATGCGGGGCTGGCTATGTAGAAGAAAATGGAAGACTATTGTCCAAGATTATATTTGTTCTCCTCATGCAGAAAGTATGAGAAAAAGGAATCAGATAGTTTTTAACATGGTTGAGGCTGAATCTGAATATGTGCATCAACTTTATGTTCTTGTGAACTGTTTTCTGAGGCCCTTAAGAATGGCTGCAAGTTCAAAGAAGCCACCTATCAGTCATGATGATGTCAGTAGTATTTTCCTCAACAGGTAAGTTGTTTTTTTTTTTTTTTAAAGTTGCTTTTAGGGATTTGCCTGACCACTTCTTCCCATTCTGCTTGAATTTGCAGTAGTGAAGTTTGGCATTTTGTTGTTGTTGTTGTTCTGATGTAAGTAATGTGACTGACGAGGACCACATTTCCTTAGGGTAAGAGGAAAGGTGCTGTCTGTGATGCTGTTTGAAGCCAGTTAGTCCTCTGTGCCTCCTTACATTCTTTGTCTTCTTTGCTAGAGGAGTATAATGCCTCATGGGGCAGTTCTTTTAAATTTCCTGCCACCTTTCTTCTTCCCTTTTCTCTTATGAGAGCAAAATTGGACTTAATGCCCTCATATGATCCAGATAAGACCCTGAGGATGACTGTGTCATATTTCCTATTTGCTTTTGCCATGCCTAAGGAACCTCCTTCTCTCTTGCTTGTCTGTTCACATCCTACAAAAAAGAATTGTTCTTTGCATTAAGCATCCAAGTGCCATTTTAATGAGTATGCAAAAATAAGCCAACAGGCATCTAGAATTTGAAACAGGATTGAGATTGCATCCAAGTCTGCCCCTAAATTCTAAGAAAAATAATATGGTGCTTTAGTTATGAGACAGGCTTCCCTTTCATAATAGTTTATGCATAATCGTTTCACTTACAATTGGGATTCCTCTAATGCTGATTCTGCTGACCTCATGAGCTAAAATACAATATTAAGGTTCATGTTATAGAAAAGTTCTAAGCTTCAAATTTTGAAGAGCAGCAAATAAGAATATAGATGACTACCACTGGCTAGAAGTTTTCTGCATCTTATTGATCCTTTTGTTTAAGAGGAGTATTTACTGTGTATTTACTGAATGCATTGCCAAGGATACTCTATTATTTAACGTGTGGAATATGTTATTTAGTAGATGCTTTTATTTAAAAGACTAAGCAGTTAGAATATGCTTTCTACAGTAAATACTATGCATTTTGAAAAGATACTATGCTAAAAATTTTATACAGTATAATCAAATGAGGTATTTACTTGTATAATAATGACTGTCTTCTATTTTTTTCTACTGAAGTGCAAAATACACTAATATCCATGAAGTTCCAATATCCAAATGTTCCTCTTTGAATTACAAATGAGAAAATAGACCTGAATTGTCTTTTTTTTTTTTTTTTCTTTAAATACTTGTTTTTCAGTGAAACAATCATGTTTCTTCATGAAATATTTCACCAAGGTTTAAAAGCAAGAATAGCTAATTGGCCTACCTTAATTCTAGGTAAGTTACTGTATTTTCTCTAAGGGTACAATTTTCTTAATTATTTTTGAAACTACAGTGGCTGTTTTTTTTTTTTTTTTAATAAAGATAGTGTCCTTTTTGAGTGGAATACGTTTGCAGAAGTAACACCATGTGATCTGGTGTAGTGAATGTTCCATGTGAGCAGTAATATGACTCTCTCGAAGTCCATATACGAGAATGCTTCTGGGTTAGCCTCTACGCTAAGCATTGTTTAGACATGGGCCCCTGAATTTTCAGTGATATTAGCTGATTACTAGTCAGAACAACTGTATTTTGGCAGGTGGAGGAACCAAGTTTAATGCTTCTAAAATCTCAGTACTGATTACAGTAATTCACTTCCATAGAACATAGTAGTTTCTTTAAAAATACATTCCAAGAGATGGGTAGCTGGAAAAAAAAAGCATTTTTTGACTTTTTCTAGCTGACTTATTTGACATTCTGCTGCCAATGCTGAACATATATCAAGAATTTGTTCGGAATCATCAATATAGTCTACAAGTACTGGCAAACTGTAAGCAAAACAGAGATTTTGACAAACTCTTGAAGCAATATGAAGCCAACCCAGCATGTGAGGGGCGAATGCTGGAAACTTTCCTTACTTACCCCATGTTTCAGGTAGTCTCTGTACATTTTTTTCACTGTTTGTTTTTATTGTTTGGTTGAATCATTTTGTGTTACTGAAATTCTGATTAATAGAAGATGCTTTTTGCTTAACTAAAGTAGTCTTGTGCAAATTAATTTAGTTTTCATTTATTTATTAGGCACTGCCTGTAGAGATCTTTTCTCCAACTACACTGATTCAGCTCTATCCAGAATCTTGTGTACGTTCAAGGAGAATGTTAGATGAGGACTAGTGCCAAACAAAAAAGAAAAGCTGAGAAACAAATTCTCAATTTCTGACCTGCTGCAGGGATATGCAGCAATGTAACTGGTATAACAAGCTAGAACAACCACAAGCATTTTACAAGGAATACTCTTGGAAACCATTTTGTTCTCCAGTGACCTGGTCTTTAGAAAATGAACAATATTCTGCAGAGGTTTTGAAAACTTTTTTAGCCTTGTGATACTTTGTCTTGATCTGCCTGGATTAATTATTTGCAGCTGTTTTCATAGGTCTATGAAATGCTGGTTTGAAGATTTTGTGACTTATACATTTGACATAACAATTTACTCATCATTACAACAGTGAACACCCTCAGTTTGTTCAGTTACTGCAAAAGAAGTAGAGAGAAAAAAAGAAAAAAGAGGGTCACTGACATTTGTGGTAGTTCTAGTCAGCCGTATTAACCTAAAAGCCATTACCACCTGTAACACTGCATTTGTTCAGCTTTGAATTTGTATGTCATAAAGTTTGGGGATCTTTTGATTGAAAAAAGATTTGAAGAAAGATCTTGGAATTTTGAAGGGGAATTAGAAAATAGGATACAAAACCTATTCAGTATGTGATGGGCACAGTGTCATTGCTGAGGACTTTTCATTTCAGCATAAGAGAAGACACCTCTCCACTTTCTAAATGACTTTTACCCTGTAAAAATAAGTTTACTATAGTATCACTTGGTTCTGTTTAACAATTATGAAACTGCTTTAAGTGATGACAAAGTGAATCAGTGTCATTGTTCTTTTATTCCATCTTTAATGCCCATTAGTACAATGTGAATTCTTTCATTTATATGCTAACAGGTTAGCTGGTATTTTCAAAGTCATAAAAAAATCTAGATGCATGTATCCTATCAAAATTGTGGGAAGGTATACATGGATCTCCCAGAGAGTTCTGAAAGTTTTCTCTGTTGACACATGCATAGCAGCATGAAAACATGAAATTTATGTCATATTTGTCACTGCCTCTGACCTGATTTTTTTCTTAAAATGTAATAAATAGAACTTGTGTTTCTTCAAACTGAGAATGTACCTATGCATATGCAGCCTCTGTCACCTAAAAAAATAAATTCTAAATAAAACTGCTCACTTTGGCAGGTTTATTTAGAGTTTATGTATAATTACTTAGCTGTGGATATTAAAAAAAGAAAAAAAAAAAAAAAAGAAAAAAAAAGACCATGCTTGTAAAACTTTAGTGATGAATATAATGGCTAATATTTAAGAAAATGCTGTATTGGAATTATTCCTTCATGGATTTGCTGATTCTATACCTAATTTATTTTAAGATCCCTAGATATATTATAACACTGCATGAACTTCTGGCTCACACACCACATGAACATGTTGAACGAAAGAGCCTTGAATTTGCTAAATCTAAACTGGAAGAACTTTCAAGGTAAGTCTTTTCACCTTTTTTTTTGTTGTTTGTTTGTTTTTTTGGATAATCCTGCATCAAAGACTCTGAAATGAAAAATCAGTTTTCTTTGTTTTAGTTTGGTTTTCGTTCTTTTTTAAAAAGTTCTCCTAAAGAAAAGGAAGAAAACCAAACCAGAATAAAGATAAACAAAGCCAAAATACTAGTACTTTGGCTCTTCTTTTTGTTGTTGTTGTTGTTGTTGTGGTTTTTTTTGTTTGTTTGTTTTTTTTGGCTAACAAATCTACAAGTGTTTCCTTGTATTTTGGGTAGGGGAGAATAGAGTTGCTATAGAAACTACCTACCCTTGGGTTGTGAGCAAAGTAATTTTCTTTACATACACACATGTATGTATTTTTTCACAGTTTAAAAAAAGGGGGGGCATTTTTGATATTCTGTGAGAACGGGGATCAGTCAGGGTCTTGAAAATCACTGAGTTCTCAATCTGTGTTACAGTTTGCATGTGTTAATGAAATTATGATCTACACATATGCTTTAAATAATACCAGATAAACAGGAGCTAAAGATATATTTTAAGAATTGGTGCTCCCTGTAAAATCCTGCAAAATTGATGTCTTCCCAGAAATCCCCTATCCTTTCTTAGATATTTCTCTCTGTCAGCCCAGTAGGAAATTCGGTTGCTATCTCTAGGCAACACAGCTTTCTGTTGTGCAGCAAAGAAATGCTGCATGAACTCTAGGACATATGCCTTGAATATCTGGAGTATTCACCAAATAAATACTTATGAAATATGTAGTTGTAAACCAGTGATTGCCTTGTAGCTTTTGTTAATTGCATGCTTTGGACTGTTCAGTTTTTTAATGCTGTTAAGACCTAGTGGCTATGTTGTGCAAACTACCCACTAATTTTGAGCTTATTATTTTTTCCTTTTTGTCATGCTATATCTTCAACACAGACAGCTTTCTGAGTCACCTACAGGTCACGTCCTGCCACCTCTTCAAGCACTGACTTCTTAAAGAGCTGGGCAGGCAGTGACTTTTATTAAAGTGTCTGTGTTTGAATCCTACAGTGTTCAGAAAGATCTTCCATGTTATGAGACCATTTGAAGCAGAAAAGAGCATCTCCTTTCCATTTAGTCAAAGCATAGAATTTCTATGATTAGTGTTATATGTGCAATCAGATCAAACAACTTTGACTCTGCTTCTTTTCATAAGTCAGAGTTCATTGGTGATCTAAAAAATTCATCCCTGAGTGTTCAGAATTGGAGGCTCAGGTTGACTGATCCTCCTCTTCTCATAAGGCAGGTAGTACAGACCATAAATATAAAGCTTTGTGACTCATTTATTGTAGATTTGAGGGAACAGTAACTTTCAGATAGTGCAGTGAAGTCCTAGTTCAGGAACATCACAACATCATCTAAGCTTGTGTTGAGTTCAGCCTTGGAAAAAAATGTACTTCTCTGTGTAACGGGAGGATATCTATGAAAATAAGCAGAAGAAGTTTGGAGGTGAGCCATTGAAGCCGTGATTGTTGTAGGAAGCAATGAGGAAGTGAATGGTACATTCAAGTGCAAACTGAAGCAGAATAGAGTGAGAACCTAAAATCAAGGACAAAGACTCCAAAATATGTTATATAACTAATTCAAAGAACTAGAAAACGCTTCCAGTTTTGTGGTAGACTCTCTTATTACCGATCCAGAAGCACTCTTCTAGCAGCTGTGACGAGTTTTTAGCTTGGTGGCATCTGTCAGGTGTGTTCAGGAAAAGTCTAAAAACAACTCTGGCAAAATAGGTTCTACTGCTGAAAAAACTAAATGATTGCAACAATGATTTGAAAGGGAAAAAAAAAAAGAAAAAGGAATAATCATGTACTGCATGTATGTCTGTTTTGTGGCAAAGGACATTAGGTACTTTTTGTGCATACACTGAATAAGTGCAAGTGAAAATAGACACAGCAGGTGCAAGATATATTTCAGGGAATTTAAAGTGAATTTTTATTGTGTCTGACAGGGTGATGCATGATGAAGTGAGTGACACAGAAAACATCCGGAAGAATCTAGCCATAGAAAGAACAATAGTAGAAGGCTGTGATATTTTACTAGATACTAGCCAAACTTTTATACGCCAAGGTAAGATATTCTCCTTTAAAGCTATCTATATAATCATGAAAAAAATGCTTTAAAACCAGCAGGATTCACATTGCCATCATTGGGCAGGTCACTGCACTAGGCACAGCTGACATACTTGAAGATTAACACCTCATGTAGGATAGGTCATAAAATGTTATCAACAGATGACAACTAATTTGGGACTATAGCTGATCCCCACTTCTGTGCTGTTTTCTTGAGGAACCATGAAAAAAAGCAGCGCAGTAATGGTAAAGCATCCATGGAACGGTAATATACACACTGGACTGTGATCTTCAAAAGAATTACCTACAGCTCCACAGAGACCATGGCTGCCAATGACAGTGGATGCCAACATTTGAGAAGAAGTGCAAGAGAAGTTTGAGGCTTTGTCAAATGATAAAGTGGTTGCTAAGACAGAAAACAGCTGTCAGTAGTTCCTATTTTTCTCAGTGCTTCACAAATATCTCAAAATTGGTCATGACAGAATAGATACAATACCTGAACATACTCACCCTGTCCCCTGAGATGTACATTTTTGGGCTTCAGTAGAAGTTCAGGATAGATACAAAATGCAATCCTACAAGAAGAGGTCATGAAAAAAGGAGATGTCTTGTTCTTTCCATTACAATGTGTAAGAAATCAAGCAGAGAAGGCAGGAAACTGGAATAGCTGAGTAAGACCTATTGGTCAGACTGAGGCACAAGAAGGAAATAGGCAGTGGAAGAAGGAACACATGGCCTGAGAAGAGTACAGGGATGCCATACAGATATGCAGGGATGGGATAAGGAAAGCCAAGACATAGATGGAACTGAGCTTGGCAAGGGATGCAAAAAAAAAAAACAAAAACAAGAAGGGATTCTACAGGTACATTGGCCAGAAAAGAAAGGCCAAGAAGAGTGTTACCTCTCAGACAAAGGAGAAGGGAGAACTGTTAACAACAGACATGGTGAAGACTGAGGCACTCAACATCTTCTTTGCCTCAGTCTTCACAGAATCATCTAGGTTGGAAGAGACCTCCAAGATCACTGAGTCCAACCTCTGACCTAACACTAACAAGTCCTCCACTGAACCATATCACTAAGTTCAACATCTAAACATCTTTTAAAGACCTCCAGGGATGGTGACTCAACCACTTCCAAAGGCAGCCTATTCCAATGCCTAACAACCCTTTCAGTAAAGAAGTTCTTCCTAACATCCAACCTAAACCTCCCTGGCACAACTTTAGCCCATTCCCCCTTGTCCTGTCACCGGGCACATGGGAGAACAGACGAACCCCCACCTCACTACAGCCTCCTTTAAGGTACCTGTAGAGTGCAATAAGGTTGCCCCTGAGCCTCCTTTTCTCTTTTCCAGGCTGAACAATCCCAGTTCCCACAGCTGATCCTCATAAGACTTGTTCTCCCGACCCTTCACCAACTTCATTGCCCTTGTCTGGACTCGCTCGAGCACCTCAATGTCCTTCTTGTAGAAAGGGGCCCAAAACTGAACACAGTACTCGAGGTGCGGCCTCACCAGAGCCAAGTACAAGGGACAATCACTAGACCTGCTGGCCACACTGCTTCTTATACAAACCAGGGTGCTGTTGGCCTTCTTGGCCACCTGAGCACACTGCTGGGTCATATTCAGCCAACTATCAACCAGTACTCCCAGGTCCTTCTCTGCCAGGCAGCTTTCCGACTACTCCTCTGCTGGCCTGTAGCTCTGCTTGGGGTTGTTGCACCCCAGGTGCAGGACCCGGCACTTGGCCTTGTTGAACTTCATGCAGTTGACCTCAGCCCATCGGTGCAGCCTATCCAGATCCTCCTGCAGAGCCTTCCTACCCTCGAGCAGATCGACACACGCACCTAACTTGGTGTCATCTGCAAACTTACTTGATCCCCTCACCCAGATCATCGATAAAGATATTAGAATGAACTGGCCCTTGTACTGAGCCCTGGGGGATGCCACTAATGACCAGCCTCCAGCTGGATTTGACTCCATTCACCACGAGTCTTTGGACCCGGCTACCCAGCCAGGTTCTAACCCAATGAAGCATGTGCCAGTCCAAGCCATGAGCAGACGGTTTCTTGAGGAGAATGCTGTGGGAGACGGTGTCAAAAGCCTTGCTGAAGTCAAGGTAGACCACAACCACAGCCTTTCCCTCATCCACCAAGTGCGTCACTTTGTCATAGAAGGAGATCAGGTTTGTCAAGCAGGACCTGCCTTTCATAAACCCATGCTGACTGGGCCTGATCGCCTGGTTGCCTTTCACTGCCAGTCAGGCATCCCATGGCTCTCATTTCCCTAGACCTCTACAGAGGGACTGGGGGAACTAAGTCCCTCCCACTGCAAGTGAAGAGCAGCTTTGTGAGCCCCTGATGAAACTGAAGAGGTGTAAGTCTATGGGGCCCAATGCCATGCATCCCAGGGTCTTGAGGAAACTGATTGATGGAGTTGCCAAGCCTCTCTCCATCATACTTGAAAACTCTTGGTGGTCAGGTGATGTTACCAGTGACTGGAAAAAGGGAAACATCACTCCTGTTTTTAAAAAAAGGTAGACAGGAAGACCTGGGGAACTACAGGCTGGTGAGTCTCACCTCTGTACCTGACAAGATCATGGAACAGATCCTCCTGGTAGCAATGTCAAGGCATATGCAAGATAAAGAGGTGATCCAAGACAGCCAGCATGGCTTCACTAAGGGCAAATCTTGCCTGACTGATCTGGTGGCCTTCTGTGATGGAGTGGCTCCATTAATTGACAAGGGAAGACTGATTGATGTCATCTACCTGGTCTTCTGTAAGGCCTTTGACATGGTCCCACATGACATCCTGATCTCCAGATTGGAGAGATATGGATTGGAATGGTGGATAAGGAATTGGCTTGAAGGCTGCACCCAGAGAGTGGTGGTCAATGTCTCTATGTCCAGGTGGAGTCCCTCAGGGCTTCTGTCTTGGGACCAGTGTTTAGTGTTATAAGTCTGAGAGAGCTGGGGCTGTTCAGCCTAAAAAAGATAAGTCTCTGGGGAGACCTCATTGCAGCATTTCAATACTTAAAGGGAGCTTATAAAAAAGATGGGAAGGGTCTTTTTACATAGGCAGACAGTGATAGGACAAGGAGGAAAAGCTTTAAGCTAAAAAAAAAAGGGAGATAGAGATTAGGGGTCAGGAGGAAATTCTTTACTCAAAGGGCAATGAGGTACTGGCACAGGTTGCCCACAGAAGCTATGCATGTCCCGTCTCTGGAGGTGTTCATGGTCAGATTGGATGGGGCCTTGGCCAACCTGATCTAGTGGGTGGCATCCCTGCGTATGACAGGGGATTGGAACTGGATGATCTTTAAGGTCCTTTCTAACCCAAGACATGCTATGATTGTATGATTCTGATGTAGAATTAATTCTAATAAAATGAACTTAGCAAAAAGAGAGAGGAAATATTACTCATTCTTTATTCTCGGTGGTTTTGGAAAATGTTCCCATTGAAGCCTAGGTATAGCAGATCAAGGGAAGTGATCCTTCCTCTCTACTCAGCTTTGGCAAGGCTGGAGTACCTGGAGTACTGTATCCACTTCTGGGCCCCTAAGTTCAAGAGAGATATGGACATACTGGAGAAAGTCCAACAGAGGGTGACTGAGATGATCAAGTTACTGGAGCACCTGTCCTGAAGGGAAGCTGAGAAAACTGAGACTGTTCAGCCTGGAGAGCAGCAGGATCCGGG
This sequence comes from Aythya marila, assembly GCF_965140915.1. Lineage (NCBI taxonomy): Eukaryota > Metazoa > Chordata > Aves > Anseriformes > Anatidae > Aythya > Aythya marila. The sequence goes on along the minus strand of NC_139080.1, from coordinate 79,405,505 downwards.
AGGATCTTATCAATGTATATAAATACCAGTATCAATGTTGTACTGGGTCTGGCTGGAATGTTAACTTTCCCGGCAGCAGCCCATTCAGTCCCATTCAGTGCCGTACTCTGTACTTGTAGCTGGAACAGCAGTGTTATCACACCAGTGTTGTGTCTACTGCTGAGCAGCAGTGGCACAGCATTGGGCCTTTCTCTAACCCTCCTAGGGGGTGGGCAAAAAGTGAGGAGAGAAACATCACTAGGGCAGCTGACCTAAACCAATCAAAGGGATATTCCATACCATGTGGTGTCACACTCAGCAATAAAAGGTGGAAACAGGAAGAAGAGGGGAGGGGTGGGCTCTCGTTGAGAAGACGTCGGTCCTCCTCTCGAACACCGGCTGCGTGCGTTGAGGCCTTGCTTCAAGGACGTGGTCAATCATCGCTCATTTGTGGGAAGTAGAGAGTAATTTCTTTCCTCTGCACTTCCATATAGCTTTCATTTATTTTGTTTGTTTGTTTTCCTCCCTTTTTCCCCTTTTCCCTTTTACTTCCCCTTAGTTAAATTGTTTAGTTCATGGTAGTCTTTATTTAATTATTATAATTATTTCCCTTTAATTAAATTATCCTTATCTCAACCCGTGAGTTGTTCTTTGCTTTACTTCTCCCCCTCCTCATCTAAAGGAGGGGGAGTGAGAGAGCGGTTGTGGGGTTTAGCTGCCCAGCACGGTAAAACCACCACAAATGTATATAAATACGAGAAGGGAGGTTGCAATGAAGATGGAGCCAGACCATTTTGAATGGTGCCCTGGGATAGGACAAGAGGCAGCAGGCATAAATAGGAACACAAAAGGTTCTGTCTGAATGTCAGGAAGCACTTAATTACTTTATGAGTGACTGAGCACTGGCACAGGCTGCCCAGAGAGGCTGTAGAGTCTCCTCGGAGATTTTTAAAAGCTGCCTGAACATGGGCCTGGAGAACCTGCTCTCAGTGGCCCTGCTTGAGCAGGGAGGTTGGACCAGATGAGCTCCAGAGGTCCCTTCTAACCTTAACCATTCTGTAATTCTGTGATAGCAGAGAATGAATTTCTTGTTATGTTTCACAAAACTGTAATTTAGAATAAGTGTTAAATTTAACCAGGAACTGTAAAGAGGTTGCAGTTCTTATCTGGAGGGGCTTACTTCAATGGTAGAGCAACAAATGTGAAAACTTCATAATTGAAGCTTATTTTTCATTTATATACAAATTTATTTCTGGATCTTTTGTGACTACTTAGTAGATCTGTATACAGTAGCTGCATCATTTTGACTAGGTACAAGCTTTTATTGTATCTGAAAAGAATAACATATTTAATGAAGGTTGGGAATGTAGTTTAGGTGTATCCCTTCATGAGATCTTCTCTAGCTAGCATCATCAGGATATCTGATGTTTAAGTAGAGCCATATGCATAGCTAGTTGTTTAGTAGTTTTAGAATAAATTTTGAAATCCTTTCTGTAGTGTTTCTTTAGTTATGTGGCCAAACTGAAACATTCTATAATAACTACCAATACTGTTTGTACAATGTCCACTTGTAACTTCCTAGATCATTTCTTAAATTTATGTATTTGTTATAATTGGAGGTATTTAAAGAGTTATGAACGTAGCTCCGAGAAAAAATATAAATCTGTTACAGTGCATCCACTTCAAGAAACTTATAGGGTTGTGATTTGCCTTGACTGACTTTTACCATGCAATTTACTTAAACTGAATAACTTTTTATTCAGTATGATTAAAATATTTTGCATTTAAATATCTACTTTTTTCCCCTTAAAATTCACTAGTATCATTTGTCTGTGTACCTAGTATTTCTTCAGTAAAAAAAATATCAATTTTTCTGTGGGAATCAGTCTGTAAAGGTTACTGTTAGAGTGTACTGTGTGACCCAGGTCAAACTCGTGGCTTAAGTAAACCAATTTCAGATTCATTTCGGGGATACAGAGAAGGACAGTGTATAACTGGATGTGAGCCAGCAGTGTGTGCTTGCAGCCCAGAAAGCCAACAGCGTCCTGGGATACACCAAAACAGGTATGACCAGCAGGTCGAGGGAGGTCAAGTCTGCGAGAGCTGGGCATGTTCAGCTTGAGAGAGAGAAGGTTCCGGCAGACCTCATTGTGGCCTTTCAATACTTAAACAGATCTTATATAAAGGATGGAGTAGGACTCTTTACTCGGGTAGATAATGACAAGATGAGGGAATGGTCTTAAACTAAAAGAGAATAGATTTAGATTAGGCATCAGGAAGAAATTCTTCACTGTAAGGGTAGTGCAACACTGGAACAGGTAGCCAAGAGAAGTTGAAGATGCCCCATCCTTGGAGGTGTTCGAGGCCAGGCTGGATGGGGCCTTGGCCAACCTATCTAGTGGGTGGCATCCCTGCCTATGATGGTGGTGGTGGTGGTGGGGGGGTTGGAACAAGATGATCTTTAAGGTCCCTTCCAACTGGAGCCATTCTATAATTTGGTGATTCTATGGTAAGCCTGTATGTTACTGAATCATAGAATATCCTGAGTTGGAAGGGACCCACAAGGATCATCAAATCCAACTCCTGCCTCCACACATTTCTACCTAAAAATCAGATTATGTATCTGAGAGCGTTGTCCAAACGCTTCTTGAACTCTGTCAGGCTCGCTGCCATGACCACTGCCCTGGGGAGCCTGTCCCAGTGCCCAGCCACCTCTGGGTGCAGAACCTTTCCCCAGCCCCCAGCCTGACCCTCCCCTGTCCCAGCTCCATGCCGTCCCCTCGGGTCCTGTCGCTGTCCCCAGAGAGCAGAACTCAGCGCCTGCCCCTCCGCTCCCCTCATGAGGGAGCTGCAGGCCACCACGAAGCCTCCCCTCAGCCTGCTCTGCTCTGTGCTGAACAATCCAGGTGATTTCAGCAGCTCCTCATGTGAGTTCCTCAGCTCCCTCTAGACCCTTCACCATTTTTGTTGCCCTATGTTGCCTCTACAGGAAGGGATCTATGGATAATAAATACATATGAGATGTTCAAGCAAGAAAAAACACACCCTTCCCTTCTGTGGCACCATTGGGATTGCTCTGTGTTAACACAAGGCTGGGAGTGTCTCTATACTAATGGTGGCCACTTGCTGTTGAGCTGGATGGGGTTTGCACAGTTGTCCCCATTGTGCCAGACCCACGGCTCTTCCAGCTAGCACTACTGACTGCTTCAACTGCTGCTATGGGTTTCTGGAGTCCCAGGGGACAGCAGCATGGGGTCTTGAGTGGCTGCAGGGCTGGTGGGACCAGGAGGCTGCATGTCTGGGGGGATGAAGTGACTGGGGCACCCAAGGCCTTACTCTTTGCCTCCAGGTGGCTGGCAGGGAGCTATGGCTGGCCAGATCTCCCCCATGGGGGTTTGTGCCACTGATGTGCTCAAAGCCAGGGTTCATCCATGGAGCTTCGAGCTCTGCAAGTGCAAGGCCAAAATACTGCCTAGTGGCAGCCAGACATTTGCGTGCAGGACCAAACAGGTGATGCAGCATGGCAGTCAGGCTGCCATGATGCACCTTTGGGTGTTATTTTAAGAACGGCTATATCAAAGTTTATCTTTTAAAATACCTAATACATGTGATACTGTGCAAATGCAGAAATCTGAATTGAGCTAATGAAGTAATACCAAGCCCATTTGCCTTTCACATCTGACTGTAGGGTCACTTTGAGAGTGACGTCAGTCTCCTCTCATTTCAGCTAGGCTTGTTTTCTTTCTCTTCATCAGTGTAGACTGGTACAGGAAATATCTTTCTGGCACAGAAGGGGATAGGTATCTTTGCCTTTATTCAGGTTTTTCCTATGAAGGTCCATTTCATCGTTGCCATATTGTATCTACATTACATACTTTATTTTTCTAAGAGTTTGATTGT